>NW_020949997.1:6557492-6608357 GCF_900497805.2 Vombatus ursinus
TTTCTTTCTTTCTTTCTTTCTTTCTTTCTTTCTTTCTTTCTTTCTTTCTTTTTCTTTCTCTAATGTAGCCCGAGGCATAAAAAGTGAACAGCTGTATCTTCTGGCCAATCTGAAGGCAATGAGGGGCAGCTAGGTGATGCAGCTGATAGAGCACTGGCCCTGGAGTCAGGAGGACCTGATTTCAAATCCTGCCTCAGACACATAACACTCACTAGCAGTGTGACTCTGGGCAAGTCACTTAACCCTAATTGCCTCACCCCCAAAAGATGCATTTCAAAGGCAGGAAATGAACAGTTGGGTTTCTTACCTGTCTTAGCTCCCAGGTCCTGAACCCCAAATAAACATGCTCACAAATTCATTCGTGATATTCAGTTACTAATAGTTGGTCGGTCAATAAACATTTAAGTACCTACTCTGTGCCAGGTACTATGCTAAGCACTGGGGATACAAAGAAAGGCAAAAGACAGTCCCTGATCTCAAGGAATTTTGTGTATGCAGGTAGAAAAGTTATCATTTGTGCCAGTGCTATATGGTGTTATACATACATGTGAATGTATATATGTTTGTATGTTTCCTTATGAGATAGTAGATAGAGTGCTTGCCTTGGAGTCAGGAACACCCAGTTATTTGCATTTTAAGCCTTATATAAGTTCTGCCTTTGATAAATACTGGGCAAATGACCATGGTCAAATCACTCAGCCTCTCAGTGACCCAAGTAACTTTTTAACCCTCTAGATAGAGACAAGGTGCTGATCTGCATCAGTGAAGGAGCTTTCACACTGGAAGATCCCAAACCAATGAAATCACGGGGGGGGGGGGTGTTTCCCCTCCCCTCCCCCATATACTATATATGTACATGTGTGTGCATAAAATATATGTGTGTATATGTGTAAGATCTGTATATACACACATATATGTCTGTGTATAATGGTTCAGAGGCAGGGTAGTATAAGTAATACAATTACAGAATTTGGGTTGCTGATGACCGAAGTTTAGACCCTGTCTTTGACCTTTATCAGCTTGTGAGCTCTTCCCTCCCCACCCCCCACGTCAGCTGCTTGAGGCAAGAACAGTTTTGTTTTCATCTTTATAGCCTAGTATAGTGCCTGGCATGTTTGTTGTTCAGTCGTTTCAGTCACGTACAACTCTTTGTGACCCCATTTGAGGTTTTCTTGGCAAAAGTGGTTTGCCATTTCCTACTTCAGCTCATTTTACAGATGAGGAAACTGAGGCAAACAGAGTTAAGTGACTTGCCCAGGGTCAAACAGCTAGTAAGTGTCTGAAGCCCGATTTGAACTCAGGAAGATGAATCTTTCTGACTCTAGGCCAGGCACTCTATCCACTGCACCACCTAGCGGCCTGAATGTAGCAGGTGCTTAATAAACTACTTTTTAATGGAATCGAGTTTATCTTATATACCATAAGTCTCATCACCCAAAATAGACCCTAAGATCATAGGTAATATGTCTAATTTATCTTTGTATCCCTAGCTCTCAGTATATAGTGTCATGGAAAGAGCACTGAACTAGCCAGTCAGTCAACAAGCATTTATTAAGCACTTACTATGCGTCAAGTATTATGCTAGGGGCTAGAGAAACAAAGGAAGGCAAAGAGGGTCCCTACCCTTTAGGAACTTAAATTCTAATGAGAGAGAAAACATGGAAATGACTAATTCCATGCAAGATAGATTTGGAAGGCAATCTAAAACTGAAAGGCATTATTAGACAGAAGAGCTCTTGGCCACATGGAGAATTTGAACTGGGTCTTTAAGGATGCCAGGGACACTAAAAGAAAGAAGTGAGAGAGAGGGGATTCCAGAAGTGCAAGACAATCAGTACAAAGGTCAAGAAGACAGTGCCATGTTTAATGAACTGTAAGTGGATCAGTGTATCTGCATCACTGAGTGCATGGGGAAGAGTAAAATGTAAGAAGTCTGCACAGGTAGCAAGAGACCATGTGATGAAGATGCCAAACAGAAGAGTTTATATGTGACCCCCAAGGTAATAGGGAACCACGGGAGCTCATCTAGCAAGGGAGTGAACTAGTCAGAACTGTTGGTCAGAACGGAGTGAAATGGTCAGAACTGGGCTTCAGGAAACACCTAGTAGCTGTGTAACCTTGGGCAATCTCTCCAGCCTCAGTTTCCTCATTTGTAAAATGAAGGGGTAGAACTAGATGACCGAGAAGTTTCCTTCCAGCTTGAAATCTGTGATCCTACGATCTCATCTGCCTACCTTGGACCGTTTTTTCCCAGCTCTTCCCCATGAAAAGTTTGTTGTTGGGTCAGTAGTTTCTTCACCTCATCCCAGCTCTTCACCTGTCCCCAGTTACAAGAAAGAGGAGTCATTCTGGGTCATTTCAGCATTTGAGTTGAACTTTGAATGACGTGTAGATATTGCACAGATTGAACTTGAGGACAGGGGAAGAGTATTCCAGAGAGAGGAAACAGTGTGAGCAAACACATGGAGGCTGTATACGATGAAACGTATTTGGGGAATAGGTTTTTCTAAAAAGATACTTTGTATATATTTTAGTATTTAGCCTGTGTATTTTGTGTGTATATAGTCTGTATATTTTTATCCTATTTATATTTATGCAGCATGCTTGGGGTTACCCCAAAGATGGACTCCTGCTGGTCAGGGGGAAGTCTGGGGAATAGTTTGGATGGAGTAAGGGTGTATGAAATAGAATAAAGTGAGATAAGACTGAAAAGGTTGTTTGGGGCAATCCCTTCCCATATGTGCTTCTGACTCGAAAGACGTTGTCATCATGACTCAGCTTCCCTCTCATCCACAAACTTTTCTCAGTGCCTGGCTCCTTCTTACCCTGTAATACACCACCTTCTTCTCATTCATGAGTTCCTTTTGAGGCCTCCATTTTGGGGACAGACCCAGACCAGCCATGCTTCCTTTCCCTCCTGCCTATGCTTCTCACTCTAAGGATTTTGCCACCATGCACCTACCCAGGTGCCCCTTACCCCTTACCCTCTTTTATTATTTTTATTTTTATTTTATTTTTATTTTTTAGATGAGGCAATTGGGATTAAGTGACTTGCCCAGTGTCACACAGCTAGTAAGTGTTATGTGTCTGAGGTCAGATTTGAACTCAGGTCCTCCTGACTCCAGGGCCGCTGCTCTATCTACTGCGCCACCTAGCTGCCCCCCCTTACCCTCTTTTATGCATAGTCCCTCCATTAGAATATAAGCTCCTCGAGGTCAGGGATTGCCTTTCTTTTTTACTTCTAGTTGTATATCCAGCAATTAGTGCAGTGTCTGGCACATAGTAAGCAATTAATAAATGCCGTTACTTTTTATGAGGGTACTCGTATGGGGCTTCTATAGAGGGTTTTGAATGACAAGGAAGGAATGTCTTACAAAAATTCTGGATTGCAATATGTACTGCCTGGGATGGACAGGCTTAGATAAGGAGGGAAAGTGAGGGCATCTAGGCTACCAGGCAATAGCTTGAGTAGCTCTGGTGTCTGGTGGTGGGGTTAGGGCACAGGACACCAAATGGTGGCTTGGGAAATGCAGAGACAATCAATCAATCAAGAAGTATTTATTAAATGTCTACTATGTGCCAGGTACTGTGCTAAGTACTGAAGATACAAAAAGAAGCAGAAGACAGTCTCTGCCCTCAAAGAGCTTACAATCTAATGGGGAAACAAACTCCACCTATTTCTCTTGAGTCCAAAACTTTGGCCATCAGAAAAATCTCCCCTTTTCTCAGTCCTGTTTGGGACTATACACATATGCAGATACCATTGTCTTCTTTTTCTTTGAAGATTCTCAGCTGAACTTCTAGAGCTGTATCCCAAAGAGATCATACAAATGGGAAAAGGACCCACATGTACAAAAATATTCATAGCAGCTCTTTTTGTGGTGGCAAAGAATTGGAAATTGAGGGGATGCCTATTAGTTGGGGAATGGAATACTATTGTGCTATAAGAAACGATGAGCAGGTGCACTTCAGAAAAACCTGGAAAGACTTATATGGACTGACACTGAGTGAAGTGAGCAGAACCAGGAGAATGTTGTACACAGTAATAGCCATGTTGTGTGATGACTGACTTTGACAGACTTAGCCCTTCTCAGCAATGCAAGGATCTAAGACATATCCAAAAGTCTCATGATGGAAAATGCTATGCACATCCAAAGAAAGAACTATGGAGTGTGAATGCAGATCAAAGCATACTATTTGCTCTTTTTTTTCCTTCTGTTTTGTTATGTTTCTTCTTTCTTGTGGTTCCTCCTATTGGTCTTAATTCTTTACAACACGACTAATGTGAAAATATATTTAATAGGAATGTGTATGTAGAACCTATATCAGATTGCATGCCATTTTGGGGAAGAACGTGGGGAGGGAGTGGCGAAAAATTTAAAACTCAAAAGCCTATGGAAGTGATTGTTGAAAACTAAAAAGAAATTAATTTTAAAGAAAAGATTCTCAGCTGAGTTCAAAGCAATTCTTTCTATCACTTTTGACTAGTAACTCAGACACACTTCAGATTATAGCAAAAGATGTGGGAATCAAAAGCCCTGCATTTTAGCACTGGCACTGACTGTGTGACCTTGTGCAGATCAAAATGAAGTTAGACTAGATTTCTCAGGACACTCCCAGTCTTTTCTGATAGTTTTCTCAATATATGAATGGAACACAAGCGACATCTAGTGGTGTTCATGGGCAATTGAGGCATTCTAAAACATGCAGCTAGGTGGCACAGTGGATAGAGCTCTGGGCTTGGAATCAGAGTGACTCATTTTCACAAGTTCAAATCTGGCCTCAGACAATTACTAGCCGTGTGACCCTGGGCAAGTCACCTAACCCTGTTTGCCTCAGTTCCTTATCTGTCAAATGAGCTGGAGACGGAAATGGTGAACCACTCCAGTATCTTTGCCAAGAAAACCCCAAAATGGGGTCACAAAGAGACTCGTTGCGCATGACTGAAATGACACAACAACAAAAGATGTTTGGTCCTTTGTCCCAAGCAAGAACATCAAAGGATCATATTACCACAAATTTAGAACTGGGAAGGATCTCAGAAGCTGTGTAGTTTACTTACAATAATGATAGCTCATTTATATAGTTCTTTGCAGCCATAAAAGTGACAACACTCTTTACATACATTGTCACATCTGATCCTCACAATAAGCTTATGAGATAGGTAGCTCAAATATAGACTATTGTTGCCATGGAGTTGCATCTAGCGTCTATCAGCCCTTAATGTGTTGAAACTAGAACAGTTTAGAAAAGTGTCAAAGATGCCTCAAAGAGAAGAATGTGGAAACAGGTTAATCTTCCCTCTAACCCCTAGGGGCAGATACAAACCGTCACAGGATAAAGGTGTGGAGGGTAAGGTGTTGCCTTTTCTAGGGGATTTTTTTGTTCGCCTGAAGTTATTAACCTCTTTCTGTTTATACTTTCTATTGTAAATCAACCTACAGCTGACTAAGGAATATGACTTTTTGTTCAATCATTTTTCAGTTGTGTTTGACTCTTTATGACCCCATTTGGAATTTTCTTGGCAAAAATACTGGAGTGGTTTTTCATTTCCTTCTCCAGCTCATTTTACAGATAAGGAAACTGAGGCAAAGAGTGTTAAGTGACTTGCTCAGGGTCACACAGCTAGAAAATGTCTGAGACTGAATTTGAACTAATGTAGATGAGTCTTCCTGACTCCAGGCCAGGAACCTAGCCA
Source organism: Vombatus ursinus (assembly GCF_900497805.2). Taxonomy (NCBI): domain Eukaryota; kingdom Metazoa; phylum Chordata; class Mammalia; order Diprotodontia; family Vombatidae; genus Vombatus; species Vombatus ursinus. The sequence continues at coordinate 6,563,191 of NW_020949997.1, forward strand.
CGAAGCTATCTAGCTGTCTTTAATAAATACAACTGCAGAATGACTAAAAAAGGCTGGTGATTTCCTGAGGAGAAATCATTATCCTGCCGCCTCCCCTCTGTAGTGGTTGAATATATTTTTTTTACTTTTCTCAGTCTGACCAGTTTCTCTAACCTCTATGTGTAATGCAAGTATTGATATACAGCAACAATTTATGGATACTAATTTGTTTTATATATATTTGTTTATATTTGTTTTTATAAAAATTTGTTTATATGGATACTATTTGTTTTATACACAGTAAGAGGGGAGAGAGCAAAAGAGCAAAGGGGTATAATTTGTTGGTTATACAGCAGCCAACGCCAGGAACTTCTGACTGCATGAGCAGAAAAGGAATTTTCTGCTTAGATTCTTTCCCTTTTTGGGGAAAAAGGGAGATAATCAACCTTGAAAATGTCACTCATTTAGAGTGGATAGGAGAGGGATAGGAGAGAAGGGTAGTGTTTGAGAGCTCTCAGGATATCCCACCAAATCATTGTTTGTATCAGAGTAGCAAAGACTCTCATCAGCCTGAGTAGCTGCAATTTGGAAATTAACTATTGGATCTCTGAAGGGAAGAGCTGGGTGGGGTGGGGGTGGGGGAACATCCGGGCATTCAGCGCTGTCCCACATGGTGCTTAAAGGTAACTAGGTGGTATAGTAGACAGAGTCTGGAGTCAGGAACACCTGAGTTCAAATTCCATCTCAAACACTTTTTAGTTACTTGACCCTGAGCAAGACACTTAACCCATTTCCTCAATTAACTTGACCCTGAGCAAGACACTTAACCATTTTCCTGCAAAATGGGGATCCTAGTAATGCTCACCTCACAGGATTATTGTGAGGATCAAATAAGATAATATTTGTAGGGTGCTTAGCACAATGCCTGGCACACAGTAGGTGCTGAATAAATGCCCATTCCCTTCTTCTAGATGGAGGGAAGCTAGGTGGCACAGTGGATAGATTGCTGGGCCTGAAGTCAGGAAGACTCATCTTTATGAGTTCAAATCTGGCCTCAGAAACTTAGTAGTCATGTGACCCTGGGCAAGTCACTTCACCTTGTTTGTCTCGGTTTCCTCATCTGAAGGTGAACTCGAAAAGGAAATGGCAAACACTCTAGTATCTTTGCCAATAAAACTCATAAACAGTTGGACATGGCTGAAAATGACTGAACAACCAAATGGTTTGCACTCTGTTTAGATTGTCGGAGGTGGAAAGAATTTTTGAATGTATTTTTTCTCCCTCCACTGACAACTGGGTGTTCCTGAGCTAAATGAGAGAAAATCTTACTGCTATTGATCTCTTACTTTTACTATCTTTCTAAAGTGGGTCAAACCTTGATCTGTGCCTTCTCCCTTAGGAGCTAAAAAACAAAACAACAAAAAAATAGACTTTTGGTGGTCTGATGAAGGAGGACAGGTACTGCGCTCCCCATTCTTTTCCCATCTATGCAAGGACAGAGAAAATCTCTCCTTGGGGGTGAAATTGAGGGTGGTGATTAGGTTTTCCCAGGGTGAAAATAAAAAAGGAGCACCTAGGCCGGGCTTGTGGACATCACAAGGATTCCAGGGATATTCCAAGGATAGGGCCGGAGGAGATTGTCCCCTTCCTTCTTGTAGCAACTCAACAGATCAATCTTTTTGTTTCACATTCAACCAAACAAACCATTAGTTCTTACAGACCTGGGATCTGAATAATTCACAAACATATTATATGTAGGCAATGAAAACAGACATACTCATACTGTGTGAAACTGTCATTTAACTTTTCAGCTGGAGTTCACTCTTACAAATAGCCCTGGATTTGGAATACGAGTCCCTGCTTTCAAATGACTTGGAATACTTTGACAATATGTAACTGCTTGGTTACCTATCTATATGGCCTTGTGCAAGTCATTTACCCTTATAGACTTCCTTTTCCTTATCTGTAAAACAGGGTAGGTGGATGAGATAGCTCCTAAATTTTCTTATAACTCTTATTTCTATGTTTTTGTGAAGGGTCAGTCTGTCACACTTCTAAGCCCTGCCCATGTCCTTTCTCTTGGAGCAATGCAATAGATTAGCAGTCCTGAAGGTGGTGCTATAACTGTTTAGCTCTATCCAATGTCCTACTACCTTCTCATGATTTAGCCACCCGAGGCTCCAGGTTAAGACGATTTTATTGCTGGAAAGGATTTTACAGATTAGGGCCAATGTCAGGAAGGCTCATCCCTTATTCCCAATCTTTCCTCTTCACTACCTGTCATACATCTGCATAGGGTTGTTGTGAGGATCAAATGAGTTAATATATACAAAGTGCTTTGCAAACCACAAAGTGTGGTATCAGTGTTTCTTTTCTTTTTTTCCCCAACATCCTTCCTTCTTTCCTTCCTTCTTTTTTCCTTTCCTTCCTTCCTTCCTTCCTTCCCTTTCTTTCTTCCCTCCTTTTTCCATCTCTATCTCTTTCTCTTCCTCTCTCTCTGTCCTCTTCCTCCCTCAAATTTAAAAGTTGCTCATCAAAAGTTGTTTATTAAAAGAGAACAGATCTCTCTCTGGAAAAGGAAGACCAAACAGTACGGCTCTGATTGTCAGTAGAAGCCTATCTGGTGATTAGATATAAGCAAGGAAGGAAAAGTTCACAGAAGTAGAGTGCTAGGGATGCTAGTATGAAATGAAACTTTGTGAAATTCACAGGTTTGCTGGCCCCTGATGTCTTCTTTCTCCTCTTCTTCCTCATCATAATTCTAGCTATTATTTCTATAACATTTTCAACTTTGCAAAGCATTGTGCATATATCATTTCATTTGATCCTCACAAAAATCCTGAGAGGTGGTATTGTTAGATCTTTATTTTTGAAGAGGACCAATAACACTATGGGGTGACATTGAGAGGCAGTCCTACAAGTATGATTATCACTACACATGAGGAAAATGAGGCAAAGAGATCTAGTGACATCCCCCAGGGTCACACAGCTCACAGGTGTCCAAGGCAGGATTCAAATCTATGTCTTTCTGACCCCACGTCTAGTCCTCTGTTCTCATCATTATCTTTGTGTAATTGACATCATGGTTGTCATCATCATTACTAGGAAAAGTTGGGGATTTGGAGTCAGAGAATTAGACTACTTTCCTACCTGTGCAACCTTGAGTCAGTAACTTTGCCTCTCTGGGTCTCAATTTCCTCATCTGTAGAATAGGAAGGTTGGGCTAGATAATTTTTAAAGTCTCTTTAGCTCCCAGATTTTGTGTTTCTGTGACTTCTTAGAGTGACCAACCCCCTACCCCTAGAACTCCCAGAGCACTTTCTCTTATATTGTACCTTCAAATCATACTCTGTATTCTGGTTGTTAGTGATATATTTACCTTTTCTCCCTTATCAGACTATAAACTCAGAGAACACAGAGATTGTGACATAAACAATAGCTCACATTTAGAGGACACTTTATAGTTACAAAACACCTTATATAAATGTTATCCTTCCATCGGTCCTGTGAAAAAAGACAAGGCAAGTCTAATTATCTCCATTTTACTCGTGAAGAAACAGATTTGAGGAGATTAAGCGACCTAAGTTATGCACCTGGGCAATTCAAACTCAGATCCTGCTGCTGGGTTTCAAATTCAAATCTCTCTGCAGGTCTAAGGCTCTGTCTATGACACTTACTTGGCTTCATTACTGCATTAGCAGAAACACCAAGGTATAGTAGCTAGAGTGTTGGACTGGGATTCAGGAAGACCAGGGTTTGAATACTATTTCTGACACTTACTAGCTAGATGACCTTGGGCTAATCACCTAACTTTTCTGAGCCCCAGCTTCCTCATTATAAAATAGGGACAACAACAGTTTCACCTTCATAGGGATTTTTGTGGGGTTTAAAAGAGATAACGTCGAGAACTTTGCCAACCTTTAAATGCTATATGAATTCAATCCAATAAATATTTATGAAGTGCCTACTATGCACCAGGCACTATGCTTAGTGCTGGCAATACAAAAAGAGGCCAAAAAAACCCCCAGTCCCTGCCCTCTAGGAGCTTAGAATCTAATGTTGGGGGGGGGGGGAAACAACATGCGAACAAATATCTACAAGGCAAGCTATATGCAGGATAAATAGGAAATAATTAACCAAGGGAAGACTCTGGAATTAAGGGGAGTTGGAGAAGGCTTCCTGTAGAAGGTGGGATTTTAATCGGGACTTAAAGGAAGTCAGGAAAGTCAGTAGTCGGAGTTATTGATTCCCTCTCCCAGTACAACAGCCTGGTGCATGTAGTAGATATTCCATAAATGTTTGTTGATGGGCTTGTTAGCTGAACCCTGTACTTTCATGGACAGAAGAAGCTGCTAATGACAGGAAAGACTCCAATTTTTGTAATAAACAAATATCTTTTATTTCAAATTGTCGGGTTTGAACAATAACAGTGATAACAATAACAATCACTACCGAAAGCTGCCATGGTGCAAAATAATGAATGGGACTGGTGGTGTGTTTTTAGTTTTGCACGCTGAGGTATCAGGCATGGTGAAAAGCACAAAGTAATCAAAGAACTAAAGCTGGGATTTCTCCCATTACTTCTCAAGAGCAAAGAAGAAATGCAAGCAGAAGCTTGGAGATTGTTTGGTCAGTTCTTTCCCTTGATCATTCAGTTCGGTTCAATTCAATTCAATTCATTTCCTGAAGCACCTGCTTTGGGCAGCACAATGTGGGCAAGACAAAGATGAAAAACAATGGGGCCCCTGCCCTCAAATGGCTTACAGTCTAGCAGATAGAAAGAGAACACCCATAACCAGAATACAGCTCAGAGTATGGTTAGACACACTGGAGGGGTCAAAGTGGAGTAACGGGAGAGCTCAAGGAATCTGATATCACTTCTAAGTCAGGTGGATCAGGAGTTGCTGAATGGAGCATCTGGTTCCTGAAATCTTTGAAAGATAGGAATGATTTCAATGGATGGAGATGTGTGTACAAATGGTGATTACTTTAAAGGGACAATGGTGTCAGGGCATTTGCCTCTGGAGATGAAAGGAATGTAAAGAAAGGACCAGGTACCTTCCTCTGATCAGCATGAATTGAGTAGATGTCAGGCAGGAATTTGAGACTTTGAGCTTCTCCCCTTTCTCAACCCTTCCTCACCTCCCCAAGAGCCAGGCAGATCACTCCACCTCCATTACACATAGGACAAAACAAAAACACAGCCATCAGCTTCAGACATTTAATTTTTTAAAAAAGCACCTTGAGTCTTACGTTACTGGAGCAAATCAACAGCATCCATTTCACTGAGAAGAGTCAAAATTCAATTTAATTCAGAAAAAAAAGAATGATGTATTAAATGCCTACTATGTTGAAGGAATTGGGGATGCAAAGACAAAACAAATAAACAACCCCCCCAGTTCTTTCCCTCTATTACAGCAATGTGGATAAACTACCAGAATACATGGCCTAAAGGGTTGTTTAAGTATATATATTGTAAGCTCCTTGAGAGCAGAAATTGGGTTTTACTCATCTCTTTCAGTGCCATGCTCATAAAAAAAATACCACAATACATTTTTGTTGAATGAATAGTATGGTATTATGAGATATAGTACTACATAAGATGATAGGATTCAGAGATGGAAGGAGTCTCTGAGGATTTACCCCCCTCATCTTCCAGAAGAGGAAGCAAAAGACCAAAAAAATAGGATAACTTGGCTAAGTTCATGTAACAATATTGATTAAAGGATGGATTCAGCTCCCCTGCTCCCTCCTGGCAACCATTTACTCCCATAGGCTGGTGAGGAGACAGAAAGAGGGGGACAGTATGATTGAGTCGTCCCACAAGGGCAACCTGCTTACTGATCAGTTCTCTCCCTTCACCCATGACCTTAAGGAAGGAGTTATAGTCACCATTCTTTACGGAAACTGAATCCCAGAGAAGTTTGCCTAATTTGCCTAAAATCACACAGCTGGTCAGTAGAATAACTGAGATTCCAGCCTAGGACCTCTGACTCTAAATATGGTGCTCTTTCCATGGCTACCCCCATGCTTTTGGTGTCAGCTGTGCCATCTGGTCATTCTCACTTCTCAGGGACAGAGTGGTTTCTAGCACCACTTGCTAAGCAATCACTTGCATGTTTTCAAGAGGTAAATTTAGAAATTCTAGCACAATTATATAAAGTATTAAAATCTTGGCAGATACTAGTTGAGGCCCCTCCAATGTCTGTGGCAGGATGGGCTTGAAACTGTGGAGTAAGAACACTATATAGCTTTGATCAACAATATCATTTTATTGTGCCCACAGCTGCCCTTGGGAGACCAGGCTCCTGGACAGTGACTCAGGGAGTTAGAAGAAGACCCTCATAGTATCTGTTCAGAACAGAAAAAAATTGCTACTTACACTCATTCCAATTCATTAGAAAGTCAGGACATCACCTTTATGATGTCACTGGTCCTCTTTGAGAATGAAGGACAGACAACAACAATAAGGAGGCAGCCAGTGGGAGTGAAGGATCACAGCACCAGAGTTAGAAGGCGACCCAGAGGCCATCTAGTGTGACCATCTCATTGTACAGAAGTAACTGAGGTCCAGGAAACTTAAATGACTTTCATGAAGTCACATAGGTAGGAAGTCTCCCAGGCAGGATTTAACTGTGGTCCTCTGATTCTGGTATTCTTTCCATTGTACTACTGTTCCCCTTGCTGATACACCAGAGAGGAGGCACACAATGTGATTCCCTCCTGTCTTTAGCCCTTAGACATTGCCCTAGGATCCAAACACTCCTAGATTTGGCCCTGGTTGTACCTCATTTGAAAAGAAAGAAAATTATATCTTGTCACCCTTAAAAATAAGATAGCTTGAAACAATTTTGAAAATAAGAATGGATTGAACATTGTTGTTGTTCAGTTGTTTTCAGTCATGTCTGACTCTTCATGATCTCTTTTGGGGGTTTTGTTGACAAATATACTGGAGTGGTTTGTCATTTCCTTCTCCATCTCATTTTACAGATGAGGAAACTGAGGCAAACAGGGTGAAGTGACTTGCCCAGCGTCACACAATTAGTAAGTATCTGAGGCCAGATTTGAACTCAAGAAGACGAGTGTCACCTAGATGCCCCATATTGATTGATAAACAATAATGAATTGATCATGAACACTATTTAAAACATAAATAATCCTGTTGCTAGTTCATTGATCAGGGAGTGATATCTCTGGGGTTTAACCTTTCACATGAAGGAATACAAATGCACCACACTTGCTTTATTCATTGGTAAATAATTCCCAGAGTCAGTTATTTTCCAGGCAAACTAAAATAATACATTTTTAATATACAATACAGTTGCATCTGATATCCAAAAAACTCAAGACAAATTAAAATTTCAAAACCAAGTTACCAAAAGTACTTTTGTTTTATACAGTCTGAAAACATGGGCCAACTACTTCTCAGTCCAGCTTTTGGATGTATGTCCTGACGGGACACAAAGATTCCTCTCTGTCCTGTTGTCATTCTGCTCTCCTTCAGTGGTAGTAGATGCTGAAGGCATGGAGGATGTACATAAAGGTAGTAATAAAAGCAAAGAACTGGAAGAGAAACAAGGGGAGGGGTTGAAATGAGGAGTAATGACGCAGCTCAGCAGCAGCCCAGGGCAGGGTCTAAATCATTCATATGCCCTGAAGGGCAATCTGAGCTCTTCCAGGCAATGCCAGCAAAGCACAAGTTTTAGCTCGCTGTCTCAGTCTGTGTCTTTCTGTCTCTGTCTCTCTTCTCTGTCTTTCTTTCTCTGTCTCTTCACTGTCTCTCTATCTTTGTTGCTGCCTGTCTCTCTTCTCTCTTCCTCTTTGTCACTGCCTATCTCTCTTCTTTCTTCCTCTTTGTCTCTGTCTGTCTCTCTCCCCTCTGTCTCTCTTTCTCTGTCTTCTATGTCTCTTTACCTTTGTCTAGGCCTGTCTCTCCTCTCTCTCCCTTTGTCTCTGTCTCTACCTCTCTCTGTCTCTCTCCAGTTCCTATCAAACTGGAAAGTCTCCAAATAGTCTCCTGGAGATGGAACACATGTCTTTTGCCTAGTGAATAGAAGGGCAGCTAGGTGGCCTAGTTGATAGAACCTGGAATTAGTAAGACCTGAGTTCAAATTTGGTCTCAGACACTTATTAGCTGTGTGATCCTGGGCAAGTCACTTTACCTCTGTTTGCCTTAATCCACTGGAGAAGGAAATGGCAAAACATTCCATTATCTTTGCCAAGAAAACCCCATGAACAGTATTGGTATGCTATCGTCCATGGGGTCATAAAGAGTTGGATACAACTGAATGACTGAACAACAACAACAACAACAACTGACTAGAAAGTGATAACTGTAGTCAGTAGTTACACAACATTTTTTTCTTACAAAGGAACTCAAAGTTCTTTATAGTTTCTTTTTATCTTGTGAATTCCCATTCTACAGATGGATAAACTAAGGCATAGAGATATAGTATGCCTTAGCCTCTGTCACAGGGATAGGGTTTCAAAATTCCAAAATATGAAACAGATAAATGTGAAGGGGGAGGTGAGGATAATGTGTCACTTTACAAAAGTTTTGTTTTTTTTTTAAATCAAGGATGAGTTCATTTGAAATGTGAATTCCCTTAGCCCATAAAATGTTGCATTCCAGAAATTGTTTATTTATATTTACAGTTCTTCATAAATAAAAGGCAGATTGGTGTAGTAGATAAAGGGCTGATTTTGGAGTAAGGAAGACCTGGTTTCAAATTCTGCCTCTCTCACTTAAGAAGAGAAATTGAAAGGGAGATTAGAAGTTTTCAAAGACATGTTGACCCAGACTATCTGTTCACTTCTCTGATCCTGGAGCAGCACACATGCTAGGCTTAGAAACTCAACAACAGGAATTTGATGAAGTGAGGAGCTCATTGAAGCCCATACATGTTGTGTGAGACGGGAGGAGAGCCTGACAGCATCTGGAACAATTCTACAACTCCCAGGGGCTGGGTAGATGGAGGTGACTCACCAGCAAATCAGTCCTCATGTAGAAGACCCATTCATGACCTGGGTGACCCTTTGGTGCTTCCCAAGGCTTCTTTAATTGGGGAATAGAAAAGATTGAATGCACAGGGGGGCATCTCCAATCTCCGTCTTTTTTTTTTTTTTATTATGCAGCTGCACTATACCTTACCCATTAGATATGTTCCTGAAAAATTTTGGTTCCAACCTGTAATTTCATTGGAGGAGAGGGAGGAGAGGGAGGAGAGGAGAGAAACTGCTAGGGTGGAAATTTCCTCCAGCAAGGCAAGCCATTAACATACCTATGTCTTACAGTCTTAGAGAGTTGCCTAGAGACACAGAGAAGTTGAGGGTTTTACTCGTTCATGATCACACAGCTAATATATATCAGAAGGAGGACTTGAAATCAGGTCTTCCGTGTGACAAGACTAACCCTTTAGCCACTATGCCACACCATCTCTTATTCCTGAAAAGCCATGTATAAATTCTACTGTTTGTAATTCAGTGTCTTAACCCACTGGGGAAACTGACTTCAAAGGTCTTATCCTTGATAAAATCTTTTGTAGAGTGAAGAATTATCCTCTTCCCTCTCTTCTACATTTATGTGTTTTATGATTTGGAGTTTGTGTATAGTTTAGATTTTTCATAAAGCAGGCATTTTCACAGAACCTACTTTACCTCAGAGAGCAAATCACTGGTCCTGAGCCTATATGGCTCCCAGTCCTACTTCTTATTCCTCTCTTGGAGCCTGAGGCTAAAGATCTCCCAACAAAACTCAGAAAGGAATATGACTATCTCCTCCAAAATCATTCAGTGAGGGGCTGCATGATGTGAGCTGTCTGTCTCTGTCTCTTTCTGTGTGTCTCTTTGTCTCTGTCAGTCTGTCTGTCTCCCTCTCACTATCTCTTTTTTGGTCTGTCTCCATCTCTCTTTGTGTCAGTCTTTCTCTTCCTCTGTCTCCATCTGTCTGTCTGTCTCTTTCTTTGTCTCTGTCTCCCTTTCTCTATCTCTCTGTCTCTTTCTCTCTCAGTCTCTCTCTTTTTCTGTCTCCCTCTTTCTATCTCTCTGTCTGTCTTCCCCTCTATCTCTTTCTCTGTCTCCATCTCTTTGTCTCTTTCTCTGTCTCTTCCTCTGTCTCTATCTCTTTCTGTCTCTTTTTCTGTCTCTGTCTCCTTCTCTCTATCTCTCTGTCTCTTTCTCTGTCAGTCTCTCTCTTTTTCTGTCTCCCTCTTTCTATCTCTTTGTCTGTCTCCTTCTCTCTCTCTCTTTCTTGGTTTGTCTCCATCTCTGTGTTAGTCTTTCTCTTTCTCTGTTTCCATCTGTCTGTCTGTATCTTTCTCTGTCTCTCTCATACACAGCTTCCCCTAGAAAGTACTGTGCTTTTTATTTTCTATTCAATCATTTGTGCATCTGATGCATCTTGCCCCCCTCCTAGGAGAGAATGGACTCCTTAAAGGCATGGACTGTTTGGATTTTCTCTTTGTATCCCCAGTACTTAGCATAGTGCCCAACCCAGAGCAGGAATTTAACAAGCATTTGTTGACCTAAGTTGGATGTGATCCTCACCAATGAGGAAAACCCATCTATTCCTGAACTGGGAAAATGAACCCTCCCCCATCATTGACTTGGAGCAAACTGATAAAGGGCTTCTGTCTCTTATACTCCATTGTGGTCTAGCACTTAAAAATTCTTGTACTGAACACCTCACAGCTCAGCTCACCGTGGCAGCAGTATTCAGTTCATAAAAAATTTTCCCAGGTCTTTCTTTCTCCGTGCGAATTGTTGCATTTGCTTGTAAAACAGCTGCACTCATGTACAAAATTCCTGTAGATCCATGATAAAGGCTATCCTGGAAAACAGTCCCCAAAGAAAATCATGAAATAAGCTTTATAAGACAATTTCAAAGCCACCACCTTTATCTTTTATTATAAAACTAAGATATCCACAAGTGTTAGTAGTATTAAAGGACAGAACCTCTTGTGTCAGATTAGGACTGACTTTTTATTCAAGTAAAAAGTCCTTGGAGGAAAAAAATAGCAAGGGAAGTCTCATTCAAAATCACTATGTGATGAGAGGACCCCTGATCATTTGAGTTTCCCATTAACTTGATAAAATTCCAAGATATAAAGAGTGGGTAGCAGAGACAATGAAGTGTCCAAAGTGATCTGATCTGTACCTTGAGTCACTCAACATCTCAACCTATGTATCTTTTAGGACCATGGTCTCCATGAGGATAGGGTTTCCTGGGGAGTCTGGGTCTGACGTCAAGGATTATCAGCCTATCTGAAGGTAGAGATATGGGCTATATCTCACTCTCCTTCTGATTGTGGGACTTTTCTCTATCACGACTGCACTTAACTGTTTTCTCTTATCCTTCTTTCCCTCTGCCTCTTCCCTTTGCCATGAAAGCTACCAACTTCCACCCTTCTGAGCCAAGCATTGGCCCATCAGGACAGCCATAAACTAACCACTACCTAGACAACCATAACAGTAGTTGTATGAGGCCATTGGGAAAATTCCTTCCCTTCTAAACAGTTTTAGGAGTGTGGACCCACTGAGCACCTTAAACCTGAATTAGTCATCCTGGAGAACCAACCTGAGAGTAAGGGTACCCGGAGAGGTAAATATACATAGAATGTTTTCTCTCAACCTCTTTTCTTTTTTGAATTACTATAAATCCCTTAAAAAAAAATCCCAACTCCAGTGCCATTTCCTCCGTGAAGTCTTCTCTCTTCCCTCCCATCTACAATAACTTCTCCCCTCAAACATCATGTAACACTTTGCATCTCTCTTGTGTACTTACTTTGTAACATTGTATAGCTGTATATGTCATATCCGCCTAATAATCAGAGACCCTGTTTTATCCAAACTTCGCATTTCCTCCAAGCATCTAGCATAATCCTCCATAAACAATAGGTATTTAATAAACATTTGAGGATGTTGTCAAATCCTTTTATAAACTGAAGAATATTCCCCTGATTTACATTTTGTGATTTATGGTTTGTATATTTCTGGTTTTATGATAAAGCAGGAGTCCTCTCAGAATTCATTTTAGTGGAAGAATAATCATCCCTACAGTCTCTGGGGCCATCGTCATCCTGAAGTTGTCCCTTGGCAAGAAAAGTCCCCAAATCAGGCAGCAAATCTGTATGCCTCCAGCCAATATTCATGGTAACACTACACATCCTTACCCAAACTCTCCAGGATTCATATTTTTTATAAAATCCAAGTAAGTAAGACAACATGAACATCAGGGAGATGAGGAATGAAGTGATGGATACATACATAACCCATCCTTGCAACAAATCAAAATACACTTCGGTGGCAGCTACCAGAATCCAGACCCAGCATCCAAATACCTGAAAAAAGAAAAGAAAACTTGTGTTGAAGGCATTTCTTTCCTACAGTGTAGTTTTCTGTGCAAGGCATGAGTCTCTTTTCATCTTTGTTGCTGTTTTCCCCCTTGGCGTGGTACGTTCAGAATTAATGATCTACTTTAACCCATGACTTTCCTGGTCCCCTCGGCCATTGTTCATACATCCTCTGGTTCTCTGCTCTAAGCAACTCAATACTATAACCAAATGGGACTTCTCCCAAACTAAAGTGAAACAAATTCCTTTCCCAAATTCTTGCAATTTAGATGCCTACTGAGGCAAGGTCTTTTACCCTTTTTGACCTCTCCCTTCATTTTCACCCCTATTCAGTTTAGCCCCAACCCTTTTACCTTCTGTCCTCTTCCATAGTGTCCTCTGGAAACCACTCCCAACCACCGCTATTGTTAACAAATTCTTCCTCATCCTAGAACTCTTGTTTTCATTTTCTTCCCGTTTTCCTGGTGCTAGCAGAAAACTGGATTCCTCCAGTAGATGCCTCATCACTGGTTCCACTCTACAGTGCTGGCTACTCTTCTCATGCTGTATGGCACCCTGGGTCAGAAGGAGCAGTTGGCATATTCTCTACTCCTCACGTTACTTCCTGATCCTTCCCCAACCACTGTAGTTCCATTATGTCTTTTGCTTTGACTTTTACACCACTTGTCTATTTTACTTTGTCCAGATCTTTGTTTCTGTCAGCTGCTGGCTTCCATATTACTCTCCTTGCTCAGAGTTCAGCACCTGAATTACATATACAGTCTTCTTCGACTTACCCTCTACCCTTATCCTTAGAGGTTCCTTTATTCATACGGATGTCGGATGTCGCTATGAAGCCGTGTTCTCTGGTTTCTCCACCTCCTCAATTCCCATGACTCATCTCCATTGTAGCTCAGTCTTACACTGACCTCCCCATCACCCTCAAGCCATTTACCTCCGTGATCTTGAGCACTGAAGTTCCTTTCCTGTAATATAATTTCCTGTCCCTCTGTTTCTCTCTTCTGCCCCTGGGTTGTATGGTGGCTAGAGCAGTGGGTTTGGAATCGGGGACAACTGAGTATGAATCTTGCCTCAGACAGTTACTAGCCTGGGTGACCCTGGACAAGTCACTTAACCCTTCTCAGCTTCAGTTTCCTCATCTTTAAAAGGAGGATAATAATAGCACCCACATCACAGTGTTGTTACGAGGATCAAATGTGGTAATGTGCTAAACTTTGCACTTGGCAAACCTTAAAGTGCTATAGAAATGCTAGCTATTACTATTCAATATCCATTACTCCTCCACATTTGCTTTTTCTTCCAAGGCCCTCAATACTGTTTTGGCCTTCCTTTATACATTCAATTGGTTCAATGATGCACTTGTCCCCCATCTTTGAATCTTAACTCTACATTCACTCTCCGCTGATCCCTAATTCCCAGGCCGCTGCTGGAGGAAGTCATCCATGCCAACTGCCCACTAAGTCCACTATTAATTCATGTCTCTCTGATTCCAACTAGCTCCTCCCATGTCCATGGTCATCCTTTTATCATTTCTTCATTAAATATCTTGTCTGTTTGGGTCTGATTGGCTCAGAATGAATGTCAATAACAATTGTTTCTGGTTTTGCCAGAAACCCTGAGGGTCTTCTCCTTCTAGATCTATATATATATATATTTTAAAGAGGCCATTCTTTGCTTCATTTTTTAATAAGCCTTAATCACTCAATGGGTGCTGCCTCAGTCAAACTGAGTCTGTTAAAGACTTTAGCTGAAAAGGCCAAGGTCCCTTACTGCATCCTGGGCCATCTCCAGTTGTCCTGATCCATGTCTGGCCACTGGACCCAGATGGCTCTGGAGGTGAAAGTGAGGCCGGTGACTTTGCACAGCTCTCCCTCCCTTAAATCCAATTCACTTTTATGGCATGGCATCACCTCCCTGATGTCGTGGTCCTCTTCGAGAACGAAGGACAAACAGCAGCACTGAATATCTTCCTCCTTGTAGAGACCATTCATGAACTTTCTCTGCTCTCCTCAAATCCCCAGTCAATCCTTCTCTCAGCACAAGAGCTCATCTTCTATTCTCCTGAGAAAATCAAAGTTTATCACTAGCTCCTTCCCTCCCTTCCTCTTTTCACTTCCTCATGCAGCCTCTCCGTCACTCCATTCTCAGAGGATGAGGTTGCCCTTCTTGCTGACTCGTTGCTCTCCTCCATCATTCTCTTTCTCATCATCAGTGTCTATTCGTCCCTGGCTCTTCCTACACTGCCTGAAAACATACTCAGGTCTCCTCCACCTTTAAAAACACCTTGACTCTGTCATCTCCTCAGGCTATCATCAGGCGAAATCGTAGAAAGAGTTGTCTAAACTTGTAGCCTCCACCAGCCTTACCACCCTAATGAAACTGCTTTCCCACAGATTACCAACAATCTTCTTTTTTTTTTTTTAAAGGCAGTTGGGGTTAAGTGACTTGTCCAAGGTCACACAGCTTGACCCAGCTAGTAAGTGTCAAGTGTTTGGTCTGAGGCCAGACTTGAACTCAGGTCTTCCTGACTTCAGGGCCGGTGCTCTATCCACTGCACCACCTTGCTGCCCCTACCAACAATCTTTAACTGAATTAGATGGCCTCTTCTCAGTCACAATCACATCATCACTAATGTAGCACTGGAAGATAGCCATCCCAGTCTATAGTCATCCCAGTCTACCTCCTTCATTTTACACATGAAGAAACTGAGTCCCAGGGAATTTAAGTGACTTGCCCAACTCATCCTCAGTCTTTCTTGAGCTCTTTACAACATCAGCCCCTCCCTCTTCTGGAATTCTGGCTTCCCTCTTGGATTCTGGGACACCGTTCTTTCCAGGTAGAAATCCAATCTGTCTGACTGCTCATTTTCAATGTCCTTTGCTAGATCACCATCCTTCTCCTGACTTTTTAGAGTGAATAGATCCCACCCAGGCCCTCTTTTCTTCTCCCTCCACATTCTCTCTTTAGGTGATCTCATCCACACTCATGTCAATGATCATTTCTATAAGATGACTCTAGGTGGGTGTGTATATGTATATATGTGTGTATATATATATATATATATATAATATATATACTGTGTATAAATTATATATAGAGATATATGTGTATACACATGCACACACATATCCCCTAAGCCCTTTCCTGAGATCCAACCCTATACCTCAGTTTGCCAGACATCTCTACCTAGTCATTTGATCAGCACCTCACATTTAATGTTCCGAAATGAACTCATCACCTTAATTCTCTTCTTCCTCAAATCAACTTTTCCATCCTCCAGACTTCCTTATTTATGTTGAGGATAGATTATTCTCAGTCACCCAGAATTATAACTTCAGAGTCATCTTTGAATTTTCCCTCTCCCTCTCCCTTCCCCCCACCTAATCGGCTGCTGAATCTTGTCCATTTTACTTCCACGTTATCTTTCTCATCTGTCCCTTTCTCTCTACTCACACAGTTACTACCCTGATTCAGACCACATCATCTCTTTCCTGGACTATTCTAAGAGCTTCCTAATTGGTTTCTTTACTAGCCTCTCCTTTCTCCAATCCATCCTCCTCTTCACTCAAAAAATTATTTTCCGAAGGCACATGTCTGACTATGTCACTTTCCTAATGACAAACCTTCAGTGGCTCCCCATTGCTTTTAGGATAGAACGAAGCTCCTTAGCCTGGCTCTTCAGATTCTCCACAAGCTGGCCCCAGCCTCTCTTTCTAGCCTCACTTCACATTACTCTCCCTCACACGCTCTGTCCTAGATGCCACCTTCTCAATCTGTCTACCCATAGTCTCCCATGCTCGCTTAGAATGCTCCCCTTTCTCACCTCTACCTCATGGAACCCTTGTTTTTTCTTCAAGAATCAGGTCAAGTGAGGAAACTGAGGTCTGGGGAGATTGTGACTTTCCCAAAGTCAGCTACTAATCAATAGCAGAGACAAGATTTGAACACAGATGTTCTGATGTCATATCCCATGTTCTTTCCATTCAACCATATTGCCTTTGGCCTTCAATCTACTGGGATGAGAGATTTTATCTCCAGACAAACCCCTCCCCCTCTCACTCGTCTTTTGCCTTTCCTACTACTCCTTGAAAAGAAGACCAAACCAATGATGTTTCAGGTACTGTTCATCTTGCCCTAAACAAACAAACAAACAAATTTCTAAGCGAGTGAATTAACTAGTCTCATGTTGTTTACATCCAATCACTGGCTGAGCCATGAGTCCAGTTAAGAACAACGTTATCAGAGATTTTCTGCACCCCAGAATCAGAATCACAGGAACTCAAAGCTTATAGGAAAGTGGGGACATCATCTAGTTCCAGTCCTCTCTTCATATTTAAGGAAATGGAGGCCCGGAGAAGGAGAATGATTTGCCCATGGCCACACCGTCTACAATGACTTGCCTTTCTCCATCATCCAGAGTCCTGCCCCTGGGCCTCATTTTGTTACATTGCCTGAAGTCCCACTCAGTGGAGATTTATTTAGGTATCATTTTCTTTTTGTTTCTTTCCTTCTTTTCCAGACAAGGGGTAAGTGACTTGCCCAGGGTCATATAGCTGGTAGGTGTCTGAGGCCAGATTTGAACTGAGGCCCTCCTGACTTCAGGGCCTGTGCTCTATCCATTATGCCACCTAGCTACCCACTTAGGTATCATCTTTGAAACATTCAAATACTTATGGGGGAGAAGAGACAGCTATTTGTTATTCACATATTTGTTTTAAGTAGCGCAATGAGATTGCTTAGCTTTTATACTGAGAGAAAGGGAATTTCAATAAGTGAGATGTGGAGTGAGGGAAAGAGGCAATTTTGAACATGGAGCAATTGGAAGAGGTGAGTCCTTCGGTAAGCCTCAATGTTGTTCTGCAGTTGTGTCTGATTTTTTGTGATCTCATTTGGGATTTTCTTGGCAAAGACACTGAGATGGCTTGCCATTTCCTTCTCCAGTTCATTTTACAGATGAAGAAACTGAGGCAAACAGGGTTAAGTGACTTCCCCAGGATCACACATCTAGTAAATGTCTGAGGCTGGATTTAAACTTCCTGACTCCAGACTCCATTCTATCCACTGGACCACCTAGCTGACACTAGACACTGTTTTGCAGAACAAAGGGAAGATGAGGGCAACGGATCCCTAAGGGCCTGGGGAGGCTGCCCTAGGAGGCAGGGCTCTGCTACAGAGAGGAAGGTGGGAAGATACCAAAGACAAATTTTGTCTATTTCAAAATTCTCCCTGGAGCCCAAGAAGGAGGGAAGACATTCTCCTCCTCTTTTTCTTCTTCTTTCCCTCTTTTTGTGGCCTTTAAATCCCAGGTCCCCAAACTATTGCTAATGCTGTTAGCAACTGTGTTCTGTCATATCACTGGCTCTCGTGGTCTGGCTGGGAATCAAACCATGGTGTATGATACAGTTTCTATGGGAAAAGGAGTTCTAAGTTTTAAGCAAACAACATGCAGAGTTTAAGCCCAGAAACTGTTGGTAGAGGTGGGACTACCTGCCCTGTGAGTCAGATTTTGCTCATTCCTGAAGAGGGTGAGGGTGAGAGAAGCTGAAGGATCAGCTCCATGCTTGTTCCCTGTTAGTTTTGTTTTATTTTAAAAAATTTAACATTTGATTTTTGTAAATGTTTTATTGCTATTCTGGCAATGAAGGATCAGATTTGAGAAAACAATCATTGTCCATGTTGCCTAAAGAAAAGGAGATTGTGAAAATACAGATTTAGAAAGAGATTGTCAATTCTGTTCATTTTTTTTTTCTTATTAGGGTATGACATTGGACCTGCAATTTTATTGGCACAGGGAACTCCTGCAAGTGGGAACTCCCTCTTCCAATGCAGCTAGCACCTTTTCTGCAATTTGGTCTTAGAGTTTCCCAGAGCACTAAGGCCTTAAATGACTTGTCCAGGGTCACAATGCTCTTATGTGTTAGAGATAGGATTTGAATTCAGCTCTTACTGGCTTTGTGTGGTACAGTAGATAAGAGTGTTGGGCCTGAACTCCAGAAGACTCCTCTTCCTGAGTACAAATCTGGCCTCAGACACTTACTAGCTGTGTGACCTTGGGCAAGTCACTTAAGCCTGTTTGCCTTAGTTTCTTTATCTGTAAAATGAGCTGGAGAAGAAAATGGTGAACCACTCATATATCTTTGCCAGGAAAACCCCAAATGGGATCACAAAGAATCAGACAGGACTGAAACAACTGAACAACAAAAACAACAAATGTTAGACACTTCCTCCTAACATCAAGCCTAAATTTTCCTCTCTGTCTCTTCTACCACTGCCCCTCATTCCCCCCTCTACGCCCAAGCAGAACAGGTCTAAACCCTTTTCCATATGAACACCCTTTGAATAATACTTGTATGAACTTGGTTCATATGTCTGTGAGTCTCAGTTTTCTCATTTGTAAAATGAGGCAGTTGGATTGATTATTTCTTAGGTCTTCCCCACTCTAAATCTATGATCCTTTGATCTGAAAGGTCGCTGTGTCTTGGCCTGAGCATGAAGAGGAAGGTCAGCATTGCCACCATTACTAACTTGGAGATAGTTCTGTTTACTAACAAGCCCCTTGCAGCCCAGCCTGGAGAAGGTGGATTTTCCAAGGAAGCCATCGATCCCTTTGTGAGTCATTTGCCCTTTAAGCCCCAGCTAAGGAAAAAGATGAATAATCTGGTTGTCTTTCAAGAAGAGAAAGGAAGGGGATGTGAGGGAAGAGGGGAAAAAAAAACCACACCAGCACACCAATGTGGTATAGTAGAAAGAGTATTTTTGTTGTTTAGTTGTTTTCGGTCGTGCTCTGACTCTTTGTGAGCCCATTTGTAATTTTCTTGGCGGATACTGGAGTGGTTTGCTATTCCTTCTCCAGTTCATTTTACAGATGAGGAAACTGAGGCAAACAGGTTAAGTGACTTGCCCAGGGTCACACAGCTAGTAAGTGTCAAGTGTCTGAGGCTGGATTTGAACTCAGGTCCTCCTGACTCCAAGGCCAGAGCTCTATTCACTGCGCCACCTAGTGCCCCAAGGACTATCTTTTGCTTTCCTTTGTATCTCCAGTGCTTAGCACAGTGCTTGGCACATAGTAGGTGCTTAATAAATGTTTATTGACTGATTCATCAGTAAAATGAGCTGTTTAGACTACAACATACCCAATTTGCCTTTATTACCTTCAACGTGTCACCACCGGCACCTTTTTCACTGTGCTCTTGTTGTAGAGGAAAGAAAATGTTTTGTTGGCTAGAGCACTGAATGCCAGCACCAGAGTAAAGTCTCTCCTCCCTCTAGCCATAAATCCATCACAATGGAAGTGCCTTAGATAAACCCTTCTTTGGGGTTGGACCACATACTGGGATTATCAAGAGGATGATATGTCATCGCCTTCTACCTCCATGCACAGAGGTGTATCATTAAGTATGGTTTGGTCCTTAGTAAGCCAATGAATAGGGCCCACTGAGGCCCTCTCCAGCTTTGGGAAGATGGGGGTTCTATCTCACTAGACATCTTCAAACATGAACTGGATGCTCCCTTTTTGGGGCTGTGATAGAGTGGAGCCTTGTTCGGGTATGTGTCAAACTAAGTACCCTCTGAGGTCCCTTCCAACTCTGTGATTCTGTGATTTGTATCACCCTAGAGAACACTTTGGGATTAGCTTCTGGGGCTCAGGGCGCTATTATAGAAAGACCATTGGTCTGAGGGTCAAGAGACTTGGCTTCTGGGGCAGCTAGGTGGTGCAGTGGATAGAGCTCTGGCCCTGAAGTCAGGAGGACCTGAGTACAAATCCAGCCTCAGACCAAACACTTGATACTTATTAGCTGTGTGACCCTGGGCAAGTCACTTAACCCCAATTGCCTAAAAATTAAAAAAAAAATAAAAAAAAAAGAGGCTTGACTTCTACCATCAACTCTGCCATTTACTCACTTTGTGATTTGGGGCAAGGCACGTAACCCTTCTGGTCCTCAGTTTTCTCTTCGGCAAAGTAAGATTTGTATTTCTGAGATTATCTTCTATTTATAATCTATACATCCTCAATGTATGGTTTGTGTGTGTGTGTGTGTGTGTGTGCATGTTGTCTCCCACATTAGAATGTAAGCTCCTTGGGGGTAAGGACTGTGCTCATGCCTGTCATTGCATCTCCATTGCTCAGCATGGTATCTGATGTGCAGCAAGCATTTAATAAACGCTGTTGCCTCAGATGTCTTCTCATTATGCTATCCTGTGATGCAAAGATTCACCTCCACAAACACCACTAGGAAACCTCAGGCAAATACTTCTACTTGGGTATGTGATTTCTAGTTCTGACTATTTCAGTGGGAGGTATGGGCATCCTGTGAAATGGCTCTTTCATGTTACATAGCCAATGGAAAAAAAGACTTATTTTTCACCTCCACAGTCTACCACCTCCTGAGACACAGCATGATCTCTGCCAAGTTCATGTTGTGTTAGCTGGCTTCCGATGATTGAAAAAAACAACACTGTCATCTTATGTCTACTATGGGGAGTCTGGGTTGGTTTCTAGAGAGGCATGAGAAACTTGAGCATATGCCATCACCTCTTAAAAAAAACCAAACAAACAAACGAATTGACATTCCAGACCTTTCCCATGTCTTATATTCCTTCCCATTTCTAGTGTTCATTACGTCTTCCAAGATCAACATATTAATTTTAGACATGGGATTAGTCAGCAAACATGGAACGGTGCTGTTATCTTGTATACTTAGTTCAAATCAGCACATGATTACTGAATGCCTATTATGTCCAAGTCTTTGTGCTCAGCACTGGAGAAACAATGATAAAAATGATTCAGTCCCTTCCCTCAAGGAACCTTCAAAATGTTTCGTGGTGGAGAGGGAAAGGGTGTGACATAGGATGGGGGCCAAAGGAGAGCTCCAGACAAAAAGTTCCAGGAAAACTTGAGGGTAGAGAGGACATGTGCTTGTGGGTATGTGGGAGTAGAAGGAATCAGGGAAGACTTCATGGGAGAGGTGGCTCAGGAGCAGGAGGCTGAATGAAGAGGTGGTGGTGGGAGCGGTCTATTCCAAGGACGGGGGCCAGGGGACAGCCTAGTCAAATCAGAGAGGTGAGACATAGGACACTCAGTTCAAGAAACAGCAAACAGTCTAACTTGGCCATGAGTGTTTAAAGATGAGTAACATGAACTACATTTGGAGAGGTGAGTTGCAGCCACATTGCAGGGAGCCTTCAATGCTACAGTAAGGAGTTCATACTCCCTGTAGTAGGCAATGGGGAGCCAGTGAAGATTTTTGAGCTGAAAAGTCTGTTTCAGTGACCACTTTAGGAGCCCTGATGTCTTCTGAACAGTTTGTGTACACACAGACTAAAGTTAATTTGAAACCTGAAGGGCACTTTTGGAGTGGACTGGAGACCAAGTTATTCGTTCCCCTATAGATGTAGAGAATGACCCAACTAAAGAAAAAGAAAACAAAGATGGCAGGGGGAATTATGTTTTACTATGGAGAAAGACTTCTGTCTCCTGAACTCTTCAATTGCTTTTGTTATTACATGTTGTTCATGCATTTAAAGAGGCAGCTACAGCTCAGTGGAAAGAACGCTGAACTAGGAGTCAGGGGACCCAGGCTCCAGCCTCAGATTCACCATTAACTAGCTTGTGTGACTTAGGTAGATCACTTTGCTCTAGTTGAGACTCGGTTTCCTAATTTGTGAAATAAGTCCTGATGATCTCTGAGATCCCTTTCACCTCTAGTATCTCGAGTCTGTGAGTCTACCATTCAGCATTCCTTCCATCCAAGAAATGAAACTTTCCACTGATGTCCCATCCCAGTGCCTCACAGTGATGTGGGAGTGATGCTGGAAGCAGAAAGGCTTTGCTTTTGGACCTAGCAATACACCGCCTCAGATGACCAGCCGGGTTCTGTGCACAGGCTCATCGTAAGACTGTTGGCCACCACACGATATTTTTTGACCAGAGAGATCTTTCATTATTTTGAAGCTTTGATCTATGATCCTAAAGATAAGAAACTATAATGATTTGTTCAATCATATGACTCTTTGTGACCTCATTTGGGGTTTTCTTGGCAAAGATACTGGAGTGGTCTGCCATTTCCTTCTCCAGCTCATTTTACAGATGAGGAAACTGAGGCAGACAGAGTTGAGAGACTTTACACTAAAAGCGTAATGATACTATTATAATAAATAAAACAGTCTTGTACAAAAGATATGGTCTTAGAATTTGAAAATGCCCAATGAACTCCAGGCTTAAGAAAGAAGCTGTGAATCATTGTTATAATTATCATTACTATATTGCTAGAAAGTACTAAATAAATGTAAATTATTATTATTATCATAATAACTCCTCTTGTTCAATGGAGTTTGGATAAAAACAGTTCTCAGATGAGTTGCTCTCCTGTTTTTTTCTTTTATGTTATTATTTTGTATGTTATCACAACTATTGCCTCCAGGATCATATGTGAACTCTTTTGTGGCTTTTAAAGCCCTTCATGGCCTGGCCCTTTTCCTGTATTTCTAATCTTCTTACACTTGACTCCTTTCCATGGACTCTGTGGTCCAGGAACACTGGCCTTCTTCTGTCTCCTGGCACATGACGCTCCATCTTCCAACACTGTTCCTGTTTACTGGTTGTCCCCTATGCCTGAAACCCTCTTCTTCTCCTGGAGACCTCTGTCTCCTGGCTTCCCTGCCTTCTTTCAAAACCCACTTCAAATCCCACTTCTGCAAGAGAATTTTCCTGCCCTCTCCATCCCCATCCCAACCCAATGGTGCCTTCCCTCAGAGATTACTGTATTTTGTACGTTTATAGTTGTCTACATGTTGTCTCCCCTATTAGAATGTGAGCTCCTTGAGGGCAGGGTCCCTGCTTTTGCATTTCTTTGTATTGCTAGCTTTTAGCTCAGTGCTTGACACTGAAGGAAGCTAGGTGGTGAGGTAGATAGAGCGCTGGGCCTGAAGTCAGGAAGACTCATTTTCCTAAGTTTAAATCCAGCCTTAGACACTTACTAGCTATGTGACCCTGGGCAAGTCACTTAACCCTGTTTGCCTCAGTTTCCTTATCTGTAAAATGAGCTGGAGAAAGAAATGGCAAACCACTCCAGTATCCTTGACAAGAAAACCCCAAATGGGGTCATGAAGAGTCAGACACAACTGAAATGACAACAATAATAGCACTTTGGAGGTGTTTAACAAATGCTTGTTGAGTAACTAAATGACTACAACTACTGTTATTATTGCTATTACAAGACCCATATTAGATTAACGGGAGATCTTGAAGTGCTGATGTTACTAATCAGCCTAGATAAGAGAAAAGTACCAGTGTGAGGTAAGAGGACTTTTCCAGGCTGACAACTCTCGATTTCAGAGTCAGATCAAACTGGGACCTGGATCCTATGGGTAGTTGTTTTCCATTTCCTGCCTTCCAATCCAATTTCAGAAATCTTCAATACCCAGGTTTCAGAAAAAAGTGGTATCTGGATTTCTCTAGGTTATTAAGGGTCTGGGGCCCAGTGGCTTCTTCATACTGGGTTCTTCAAGTCTCTGAAGGGGTAGGGACATCTGAGGTTTGTTTGGGAGAAAGGAAAGAATGGGCATTCCTAGAATGGGAAGAAAAGGGAACAAGCATTTGTTAAGTGACTACTGTGTACCAGGTACTGGGCCAACTACTTAAATATTGCCTCATTCAGTAGTCACAACAATCCAAGGAGGTAGATGCTATGATTATCCTCATTTTACAGTTGTAGACATTGAGGCAGACAAAAGATAAGTGAAGTTAATAAGTGTCTGAGACCTGTGTGTCTGAATTCAGGTCTTCCTGACTCCAGGCCCAGTGCTTTATCCACTACATGGCACTTTTGGAAAAAGATTGATAGAACAGGAGTTCTTAATTTTTTTCATGTCATGGACTCCTTTGACAGTCTGGTGAGGCCTATGGACCTACCCCCCCTTTCAAAATAATATTTTTAAATGAATAAAATAAATAGAATTACAAAACCAATGATATTGAAATAAAAGTTATAAAAATATATTTTTAAAAAATCAAATTCATTGGTCCCAGGTTAAGAACCTCTGCCACAGAGGGATATTTTGGAGAATGGAGAATGGAGAAGTTCTAGGGAAAATAAATGGAGGAGAATCTAGGGAGTTGGATAGAAAGGTTCCGAGGAAGGGAAATAACGTTAGTAATGGGGACAGAGCCATGAGTTAGGGACAGAAACAATTTGTCCCAGAGGTCAACAAGCATTTATTCTAGAAACTTTGAGGAGCGAAATTGATGGGAACCAAGGAAGTCATGGCTAGCTTAGAAAAGCTGAAGGAATTGAAGTAACACCTAGAAAACTGAGAGGACAGAGAAAGTAGTCCAGGAGGACTAAGTCCAAGGCACTGAATGTTGGTCTGTTTTTATGACCAACTTGCCAAGTATCGGCCTGCCCCTTTAAAAAAGGAAAAGCCCTGGGTGTTTATCCTCTAATTACTTTGTGCAGATTCAAAAATAATTAGTAAGAGAAGGCAGGAAATTTAGTAGGGAGGGGTAGAGATTAGGGCTGTGAGTCAGAACATCTTTGTTCTGCTCCTTTTGCCACTTCCTGTAAGACCTGACTCACCTCTCCATTTCGGTATCAGTTTCCCCATCTGTTAAATGGGATTTGAAAACATGCCCCTCCCCTGCTAGTTGTGAGATGATCAGCCTAAATCTTAAAAGTGCTATACAAATACAAATTCTTCTTATTATAATTCACTTCAATTTAATATTCACTTCAATTATAATTCACTTCAATTTAATTTAGCACCAATTTACAGAGCGCTGACTGAACACAACCCTGTGCCAGGCACTGGAGCTAATACAGGGCTTCTCTAAAAACGTGAGGCTTCATCACGTGCTTGAAGGACAGGCAGGTTCTAGGCATATGGGGAAAGGGAGAAAGGATGTTTTGGACTGAGAGGACAGCATGACTGGGGCAGTGAGTGGCTGGTTTGTAGTGCAAAGAGGAGTTTGGCTTGGCTGAAGGAAAGGTTTTACACTGGGGAGTGATCGGAAGTTTGCTTGGAGTCAGTGTGTAGGGCAAAGGTACTGAAGGGGATGAAGAAGATGAGTGACATGACCAAATTTGTTTTTGTTCAGCTGTTTTTCAGTTGTGTCTGACTCTCCGTGACCGCATTTGGGGTTTTCTTGGCAGAGATACTAGTGTGGTTTTCCATTTCCTTCTCCAGCTCATTTTACAGATGAGGAACTGAAGCAAACAGGGTTAAATGACTTGGCCAGGGTCACACAGCTAGTAAGTATCTGAGGCCTGATTTGAATTCAGGAAGGTGAGTCTTTCTATACATTATGGCACCACCTATCTGCTTTAGGAAGACTGATTTAGCAATGGTACATGTAGAATGAAATGGAGAGAGAAGGGAAACGAGAGAGAGAGTGAAGAAGCTATTGCAACAGATTGTGAGTTCCTTTATTAGACTATACCCTCATTAAGGCCAAGGACTCTCTTATTCATCTTTGCATCCACCATATGTCTTACCATGGCGCTTCACACAGAGCAGTCAATTGATAAATGTTGATTTGTTGGTCATAAGATTTAGAGCTAGAGAAGGCCTTAGAGATAATTTCAATAAATCAACCAATAAACATTTATTAAGTGCCAGTCAGGCACTGTGCTAATCACCGGGGATACAAAAAAGAGGCAAAAGATAGTCCCTGCCCTCAAGGAACTTGTGATCTAGTCCAACCATTTAATTTAATTTTATTTCATTTAAAAAAAATTTTTTTAATTTTTATTTTTAGGCAATTGGGGTTAAGTGACTTGCCCAGGGTCACACAGCTAGCAAGTGTCAAGTGTTTGGTCTGAGGTCAGATTTGAACTCAGGTCCTCCTGACTTCAGGGCCAGTGCCCTATCCACTGCCCCACATTTAATTTTATTTTTAAAAAAAATTTTATTAAAAAGTTTTTTCTAATCCCTTCATTTTTTAACAAATGAAGAAGCTCAAATCCAGAAAGGTAGCTTGCCTAAGGTATCGTAAGTAGTAAGCAGCAGATCCCAGATTTGTACCAATACCCAATCCAATACTCTTTCCACTATACTTTGGTTGAATTGAACTGTGATGATAAAGATTTAGAAATAGGTGGTGATGGTGAGAATACCAAGGGTAGAACAGATGGGAGAGATGCTTTGAAAATAGGAGCAAGAGGCCTGGGAAGAGAGAAGGAGAGAGAAGAATCAGAAGGTTTCAAGCTTTCAAGCTTGAGTGACTGAGAGAAAGGAACACTATTAACAGAGACAGGGAAGATGGCTTGTGAGGGAAGACGATACATCTAGAAGCATTTCAATGGAAAATGCAGAACTGAGAAAAGGCTATGTCCTTGAGGGTCACACGAGCCACTTATTGCCAACACCTCATTCTTTGAGTTGATACCCATCACAGGTTTCCGGGTGGGCTTCTGACTTTCTTTTCCTTTCCTAGAACTCATGTGACCACAGAGTCATCCAGTTTCACACCAATCTTGGACAACATTATGGCATAAGGAAAAGACCTCAGTGGAGAAGAATG
The DNA here is from genome assembly GCF_900497805.2 of Vombatus ursinus. Classification (NCBI taxonomy): domain Eukaryota; kingdom Metazoa; phylum Chordata; class Mammalia; order Diprotodontia; family Vombatidae; genus Vombatus; species Vombatus ursinus. The sequence continues at coordinate 6,590,038 of NW_020949997.1, forward strand.
TGGCCCATAAAATTGACAGACCCAAGATAAAGTGTCCTTAGTACCATAAAAGACACGCCACAACGATGACACAGAAATGCCCTTTGCCAGTATTGGGGTTAGGGGTGGAGGAGGAGCTGTACCCTCACTTAAGCTGATTATTGTGGAGTTACTAAAAACTGTTAGGTCTCCTACAAAGCATGAGGAGGCTTCAGTGCACTGGGCCTTGTCTAACCCAGGGCCATAACCACACTCTGGCACAGAGGGAAGGGGGCAGAGATGGGCTTGTTTGGTAATGCCTGGGCTCCAGATGAAAGCACCCCTTTCCAATTACATTTTTATTTGTCTCTTATTTATTTCTAGGGCCCCATTACTGTAACATTCCTCCAGAAGTGATTAGACCCTGGTCCTCACTTGGAAAACTGAAAAATAAGAAGCCTGTCCTTTGGGTTCTGGTTTTTCTCTCAACTTTACAGTCTATTTTGATACCTACACTTTTTGTTTTCACATGCCAGTGATCTGTTTCCACTAACTGTGTGCCTCTGCTTCCTTCTCTGTCTAATGAAGGAATTGTACTAGATGACCCGTGAGGTCCCTTTCAGGTCCAAATCTATGACTGATGAGTCAAATCCTCACAGGGTTCTATACTACTTATCTTCCACTGGGATTGTCCTCTTGCTGCCTGGAAATACCTCAGACCTAGGGAGACTCACTTACAATTGGCTCAAATTAAATTCCTATTGATGATATAAGTGGAATTCCTTTTAATAGACAGTCTTGTGAAATACACTGGAGCCAAATCTTTCCTATCATTTCCTGCCATAGGGGTTTGAAAAGTAATGACACTTAGATCTGCTCCCCTAAGACCTTGGATGCCCTTCTAAGATGGTTATACTGGAGAGAGTGAAAGGGCCCCAAGTCTGGAAATAAGGAGGGAAGAGGGAAAGTAACAAGTGGTTTGTATAGCCTCCCCACTGGATCAGTGATCCTGAATCTTTTAGTGGACAATTTTCAGACCAAAATTCAGAATTAGAGATTTTGTTTCATGACTAGTATCAGGCTATCCTTAGACAAAGTTTAGAGACACCCTCTGGTCCTGGCAGCTGAATGGTTCCAAGTGGCCATAGGTTCTCCCATTTCTTCCTTCCTTTTCTTTTCCTTTCCTTTCTTTTCTCTCCTTTCTCTTTCCTCCTTCCCTCTTTCTTTCTTTCTCTTTTCTTCCTTCCTTCCTTCGCAAGAAAAGTTGTATTCAAATTGTAAAGGACTATAACTGTAAAAACCCAGTGCTGAGCCAGGATTCAGGAAGACCTGAGTTCAAATATGGCCTCAGACACTTACTAGCTGTATGACTCTGCCTCAGTTTCCTCATCTGTAAAATGGAGCTAATAATAGCACCTACCTTCCAGGGTCATCATGAGGATCAAATGAGATTATAACTGTAACACTGTTAGCACAGGGCCTGACACACATCAGGCACCATATAAATGTTAGCTATTATTACTGAGGAAAAGTACAAAGGGTAAAAAGGGAATGTCAGGCTAGAGTTCATTGGGCTTTCCCTCCCAAGAGCTCAAAGTTGGTGGTGGTGGTGGTGGTGGCGGTTGGGGGTGTGGTTAGAACACCAGGTTAATGAAAGGCATTTTTTCAATGGTTATTGATGGATTTTCTTCAGAGCCAGATCTAGGAGTAGACAAAGCAGGACACCACCTTGGGAGAAACTCATGATCTGGGGCAACCAGGGATATTTTCTAGTATTATGTGTTATACACTCATATAATTTCAATGTCAGCAAATAACATTCTCCCTGACACCTAGTCATTGAAAGGCACCTGGTATATAATATAAGGAGCACTAGATTTGGAGGAACCAGATTTTGAAGCCTGTCTCAGACACTTAACAGAATGTGTCATCCTGGGTAGGCCATTTAATATATCTGAGCTACGGTTTTCATCTGTAAAGGATAAGATCATTCAATCAACCAATAAGCATTTGTTAAGTACCTACCAAGGCAGCTAGATGGTGCAGTGGAGAGAGTGCTAGGCCTGGAGTCAGGAAGATTCCACTTTTTTTTTTTCAGCCAAAGACACGGTTTATTAAAGATCCGACACATTGGCCAAACTGTTAAGGAATCAGCATTTGTATCACTAATACAAACAGGCCGGATCTTAAGAATCTGAGCCCGTGGCTAGATTTTTAAGAATCTGAGCACCTTAGATTCAATTTTAAATTTGAATTTAAATCTGGGCTCAGACACTTACTAGCTGTGTGACCCTGGACAAGTCACTTTATCCTGTTTGCCTCATCTATAAAATGAGCTGGAGAAGGGAACAGAAAGCCACTTCAGTATCTGCCGAGAAAACCCCAAAAGGGGGTCATGAAGAATTGGACGTGACTGAAACAAATGAAGAACAACAACAAGGATTTACTACACACCAGGCATCGTGCTGAGCACTGGGGATATAAAAATAAAAGTGAGACAGTCCTTACCCTCAATGAGAATCCATTTTAATGGGAGAGGTGGAGTACATAAATTTATACAGCACACATACAACGTGAATCAATATAAATATATGCAAAACAGTTAAGTACAAGGTGATCTGCTCTGGGGAGAGTACATGGGAACGTTCAGAGAGCTGAGCTGTTCTCCCCTGGGCCATTCTCGTGGGCCATGTTTGTTCCGGATCAGTGGTGAAGGGCTTGGCACTAAGGGATAATGCAACAATGCCTCCGTCTCCTGTGACAGTGGCCGGGGGAGGGGATGAAGCAAAAGAGGATTGGCCACTGAGCTAGAAGAAGCATCGACTCAGTTAGCTTTACAAGGAGATATACTATCTGCTCTCGAGCTCTCTTTTTCCTCTCTCCTGAATGTATGATTCCTTGGGACTTTCCATGACAATGAGAGAAAGGCTTGTTTCCTCTGAGAGATATGGCGGCAGCTCGCACATGACAGTGAGACATGGTCTGCCTAGGTGAGCCTGAGCCCATGCCTTGGGCCCCTGGCTGCCTCTTCTGTTTTAAATTTCTTCTCTGAGCATAGGTGACTGAATAATAATTCTGAAACAGACTTTTCCAAGGCAACTCCATGGTGGCTCCTAGATTCTTTAGTCAGAGTTGATTGGCAGCGGGAGTAGTTTTCTGCAATTTAACCCTCCTTGGAAAAGATGATTATGGACAGAGGGATCATCTACAGTAAGCTCTGACCTAGTTTGTTAGAAGACGTGAACTTTGATGGAGTTGTTTTGACAGCACAGAGTTGAGAGGAAGGTGAGCTGGCTATTTAGTCATCCCAGAAAATTTCATAGTTTAGTATTTTAATTATCACCTCCCCACTCCCCCAACTCCACCCCAGGAAAGTATGATAGGAATTACAGGTTACTGTTTAACGTCTTAGATCTTTTTTGATGCATACTTAGGAATTGTCTTCTACTTGGTCAACAATGTACATTGAGTATCTTTTCTATTACTTTCAGGGAGACCCTAATACAGGCCAAACCTAAGCTGTAAAGTGATTTTCGGGGTTGGGACGCAAAGAACCAAAGACAATGAGAAAAGAACCTAAACTAAGCCCTCTTTCTTGAGGCCAGGCTCCTCTAGGGCTGAAACCAGTCCACCTGAGCCCCAAGCTGAGGCTTCTTAATGGGAGTGTCCCAGGGGCCCCTGGACCAGTGCTGATCTACTGTAACATATACAAAATGAATTACATGGTAATTTTGGGAGGGAGAACACTAAAAGCTTGGGGTATCAGGAAAGGCTTAAGGCAGAAGAAGATGCTTAAGCTGAGCCTTAAGGGAAGCCAGCCAATCTAAGGAGGTGAGGAGGGAGTGCATTCCAGGTGAGGGAGGCAGTCAACGCAAAATGAGGCATTTCGTGTATGGAACAGCAAATAGGCCACTATTGCTGGTCCACAGAGTTCATGGAGTGGAATAGTATTAAAGAGGACGAGAAAGATGGGAAGGGCCCAGGTGTGAAGAGCTTTAAATGCCAAACCAAGGGATTATATTTGATTTAGAGGTAATAGGGAATTACTAAAGTTTCCTCAATAATGTGATGAGTGTTGAATAGGAAAATCCCTTTGGTGGCTATGTGAAAGATGGATTGCAGCACGGGAGATCAGAGGTAGTGAGACCAATTAGTCATGTTATTGCAGTTGTCTGGTGAGAGGTAATGAAAAGTTTGAGCTGAAACTATTAGTGACTGTATGTGGAGAGAAAGGGATAGATGTGAGAGATGCTATGGAGGGAGAAACAATAAAGATTTGGCAACTGATAAGATTTGGGGGATGAATGAGAGTGATGGGGTTGAGGATGGCACCAAAGTTGCAAACCAGGGTAACTAGAAAGATGGCAGTCCCAAAGGATAATAACATCAGGTGTATCTGCCTTTCAGCATTGTTGTGAAGATGGAATGAGAGTGTATGTAAAGTGCTTTGTAAGACTTTAAGTACTTTATAAATGTCAGCTAGCATCATTATTTATATTGTGATAAGTCAAGGTTTCCATGTCAAACTAAAAGCTCAAAGCCTCAGTGGACAGTGATATATAGGATGGGGTGGAGCGAAATAGAGTTTGCCAACATTTGTCCAGGAAAAATGCTTCTTCCCAGCCCATGACTTTACATCTGAGTCATTTCTCTTACATGTATTGCAGGCCTATAGGGCAGAGACCCTTTCCTTTTCTTTCCCACACAATGCTGAGTTTGCCACTTGGGCAAGAGAACCAAGAATGAGAAGTCTTTCCTTTGGCCTCACAACATTCCCGTCACCTCTGAGCTGTCCTTCCCCTTCTGATTTTTCTTTACATCAAGACTGAGAAAGAAATATTTCAAAGTCTGGCACAACCCAAGATGGCTAAGTTATTCAGTGTTTCTCCACAGGAATGAATGACTTCCTTAATTAAGTACCAACTAATCACCTGTATGGTTCATCTTAAATATTACTCCCTACAAAACATGGATCCTGGGGCAGCTAGGTGGTGCAGTGGATAGAGCACCGACCCTGAAGTCAGGAGGACCTGAGTTCAAATCCAGCCTCAGTCCAAACATTTGACATTTACTAGCTGTGTGACCCTGGACAAGTCACTTAACCCCAACTGCCTAAAACAAAAGAAAACAAAACATGGATCTTTGCTGTGGCCAGTTAAAATAAGTTGAATGCTCACCAACCAGAGAACCAATGTCCCAGGAGTGGGAGTGCAGGGTGAAAAGGAACACTGAGACCATCTGGTCCAACATGTACCTAAATAGGAATCCCCTTCAATACAACCCCAAGTGGTCATACCTTAAACCCTTAGCAGGGTCTGGATTTAGGGCCTGGCTCTGCCACTAATTAGACTCTCAGAGTTTCAAAGAAGGAAGGGACCACAGAGTTGGATCATCCAGTCCAACCCTCTGATTTTTCACATCAGGAAATGATAGATGAAGGGGATAATTTTATCCTAGAAGTAACAGGCGTTATTGAAAGCTTTTGAGGAAGGGATTGGTTGGACTCATGCCTTAGAAAAATATATTTGGTAGGTATGTCAAGTTCATAGGGATGGGGAAAGACTAGAAGTAGGGAAATCAATTAGAAAGCATTACAATAGACCATTTGAGAGATGATGAGTCACTCAACTAAGGTGATGGTTATATCAGTAGGGAGATACCACTCTGCTACTTACTTTCTGTGTAGCCTTGGACAATTTATTTGACCTCTCTGAGCCTTGGATTTCCTCATTGGTAAAATGAGAAGCTTGACAGAAAATTGGCAAAGATGTCAAAAGAAAGAACCTAGTAAGTGTTAGAAGGGCTACAAGAAGACAGTTACAAAATGCCCAATCAATGGAACTCTCACCTAGTCCAACCATTCTGGAGAAAAATTTCAAATTAGGAAAGAAAAGTCACTAAACTATTCATATCCCATAACCCAGAGATCCCATTACTGGGCATAAACTCCAAGGAAATGAAAGACAAAAGTTTCCATTCATACCAAAATATTCATAGTAGCAGATGGATATTTTACTCATTAAAAATTCTTCCTTCTCTTGAACAGAAAGCTGACTTTCTGTAATTTCCACCCTTTGCCTTCTGGGGCCATAGAGGGCAAGTTTGTCTGCTTCCTTTTCTTGCGTATAGACCTTTGTGTACTTAAAGATCATTAACATATTAGTTATAAGTTAAAACCTTATGGGACATACGACAAAGAAGGGGAGAGCGGAGCACAGAGAAAAGGAACTAAGAGAGAGAGGAGAACCGTAGGCAAACCACTCATTTCACAATTTTCCTTCAGGCCTCCTCATGGTCACAAAATAACACTTGCCAAAATGTCACAATGAATCATTCTTACGTCATCTCAGGTAAGCAAAGCAGAGCTTCTGAACACCCAACACAGAGATAGCCAGCACCAGGAGTAAAACCCAGAATTCCATTTGGCAAACCATTCACCCACGCAGAATGACATGGGACTTCAAAGTTGGAAGGGACCGTGCTGGCCATCTAGTCCAACCCTTACCTAAACAAGCATCTCATCTACAATAACCCCAATGAATGCTCACACATTCTTTGCTTAAAGTTCTCCACTGAGGGAGAACATCATTATGCTTCTGGGCAATTTTAATGGTTCTTCTTTGTGGTGGTAGTCAGTTCAGTCTTGTCTAACTCTTTGTGACTCCATTTGGGGCTTTCTTGGCAAAGACACTGGAGTGGTTTGCCATTTCCTTCTCCAGATCATTTGACAGATGAGGAAACTGAGGCAAACAGGGTTAAGTGACTTGCCCAGGGTCACATAGCCAGTATTTGCCTAAGGCTGGATTTGAATTCTTGAACATGAGTCTTGCTGATTTCAAGCCCAGTGCTCTATCCACTGTGCTACTTAACTGCCCTTAAATGTTCTTCCTTATCTTAAGCCTAAATTTGCCTCTTAGCAATTCCTTGTTCTGCCCTTTGGGACCAAAGAGAACAAATATATTCCGTCTTCCATAGGGTTGCTTTTCAAATCCTTGAAGATGTACCATATCTATGCTGTTTTCTCTTTAGGCTAAATATCCCAGTTCCTTCATCTAATCCTTATGTGTCATCATGAGGTCCCCAATCATCCTGGGGTCAGACTCCATGTATTAGACCAGCTAAAACCATGGAGGCTTTTGTTGTAATGTAATACTCACTACTTTTTAAAGGTGAAGGGAAATCAGTTAAGATCATTCTTTCTTCCCCATCTTCCCCTCCCCCCATTCAGCGTGCTCAAGTCTCCATTTCTGGTTTCAGGGAAAGCTTGGTGAGTTTGGGGGGAGTTCTAGCCATGTGTGGCTTATTGTTGAGGGATTTGCACTGTGAGATGATGATGAGTCCCCTTATTAGGGAGCGGAAAGAAGTGATTTCTCTCAGTAGATATACAAAAGGGAGAGACCTATCACTTTATTTCTCTCTTGACTTGGACTCTCCCATGTGGCAAGTAGTGTTCTTTGCTTTGATTCTCTCCTTCAAGGGGAGGGAGATGGGTGACACTCTTTACCCCTCCATCCCTACCCCACCAACACTTCCATCTGGAGCATAAACTCAATGGAAGAGCCAGCACTTGGGTTCCTGGCTGCCTTTTAAAAAATGTTTCCTTAACAAAAGGTTCAGAATATCAAGGGAACTAATGAAAAGAAATGCAGGGGAAGGTGGCCTAGACATTCCAGATCTTAAATTGTATTATAAAGCAGCAATCATCAAAATTGTTTGGTACTGGATAAGAAATAGAGTGGCGGATCAGTGGAATAGGTTAAGTATGCAAGACACAGTAGTCAATGACTATAGTAATCTATTATTTGATAAACCCAAAGACCCCAGCTTCTGGGATAAGAACTCACTCTTTGACAGAAACTGCCGGGAAAACTGGAAAAGAGTATGGCAGAAACTAGGCATAGATCAAAATCTCATACCATATACCAAAATAAAGTCAAAATGGGTTCATGATTTAGATATAAAGGCTGATACTGTAAGCAAACTGGGAGAGCAAGGAATAGTTTCCCTATCATATTTATGGAGAACAGAAGAATTCATGACCAAACAGGAGAGAGAGAACATTACAAAATGCAAAATGGATAACTTTGATTACATTAAATTGAAAAGTTTTTGCATAAACAAAGCCAATGCAACCAAGATTAGAAGAAAAGTAGAAAATTGGGAAAGAATTTGTACAACTAGTATCTCTAATGAGGGCCTTATATTCTAATATATAGAGAATTCTATATATTCTCTTATATTCTAATATAGTCTTACATATTCTCTTATATATTCTTATATATTCTCTAATATATTCTCTTATATTCTAATATATAGAGAATTAAGTCAAATTTATAAGAATACAAGTCATTCCCCAATTGATAAAGTCAAAGGATATGAACAGGCAGTTCTCAGATGAAGAAATGAAAACCATTTATAATCATATGAAAAAATGCTCTAAATCACTATTGATTAGAGAAATGCAAATCAAAACAACTCTGAGGTACCACATCACACCTATTAGATTGGCCAACATGACAAAACAGGAAAATGATAAATGTTGGAGAAGATGTGGGAAAATTGGAACACTAATGCATTGTTGGTGGAGTTGTGAAATGATCCAACCATTTTGGAGAGCAGTTTAGAACTATGCCCAAATGGCTATAAAAATGTGCATACTCTTTAACCCAGCAATAGCACTTGTAGGGCTATATCCCAGAGAGATCATACAAATGGGAAAAGGACCTACATGAATAAAAGTATTTATAGCAGCTCTTTCTGTGGTTGCAAAGAATTGGAAATTGAGAGGACGCCCATCAATTGTGGAATGGCTGAACAAGTTGTGTAATGTAATGTAATGGAATACTATTGTGCTGTAAGAAATGATGAAGAGGCGGACTTCAGAAAAACCTGGAAAGGACTCGTATGGTCTGATGCTGAGTGAAGTGAGCAGAACCAGGAGAATGTTGTACACAGTAATAGCCACATTGTACAATGACTAATATTGATAGATTTAACCCTCACCAGCAATACAAGGATCTAGCACATCTCCAAAGGCCTCATGATGGAAAATGCTATCCACATATAAAGAAAGAACTATGGAGTTTGAATGTAGATCGAAGCTTACTATTTGCTATTTTTTTTCTTCTGTTGTGTTTTGTTTCCTCTTTCTGGTGGTTTCTTCTATTGGTTCTAATTCTTCCTTACAACATCACAATGTGAAAATATGTTTAATAGTATATAATTAATATAATATTAATATAATATACAATATAAATATATAATACATTATAATTAGTGTAATATTAATAATTAATATAATTAATAATATATGTATAGCCTATATCAGATTGTGCACCATCTTGGGGAGGGAGGTAGGGAGGGAGAGGAAGAAAAATTTAAAACTCAAAAGCTTATGGAAGTGATTGTTGATACATCAAAATAAATTAATTAAAAAAATAAATTAAGAAAACAAAAAAAAAGTTTCCTTTCCTCAGTAAATGACTGAACATGATTCTTAAGTTGGGAAAGTACAGGTCTGGGAGGACCCTATGAGTTTGAGAGGTCCAGACGTCCAGGGTGCAATGAGAGTAATGGTTGGTTTCTGTGATAGCTGTAGTTGGCTGGTACAAGGACAACATTCTGCATCAGAGAGGAAAGCCTCTGCCGAGATGATTGGCTCCAGCCTGGCTGTTTCATCAGCAGACTCTTCCAGGGGTCATTTGGACAGTAAAATGCAAAATACCCCAATAGCAGTTTTGCAGACTGCTTTGTGTTCTAAAGAGGTTTTAGTATTAGCCTCTCTGCAGATTGTAACTGTAGTTGTAAATTGTTACTAAATCCCTTTCTGATAATGTGCACTTGTAAATGTTTTATGTTTACATTACTTGTGTGCATCTGAAGAAAGTACCTGTCCCATACTTGATTCTTATCGTATGTTAAATTCCTTTCCCCACCCCATCGCACTCCCACCTTTTTTTCAATGGTCCTAGAAGTGAGCCATAAATATCTTAATGAGTCAATGAGTGTGACCAGAGCTAACAGAACCCATTTATTAGAATCAAGCTCCTCCAGACTGAACCTGATCCAAACTGGAGGGGCAAGTTCCTCAGCCCCTTGGTGACCCTTCAGTGGTTCCTCAAGGTTAGCTAAATAAGACCTTGTAAAAAGGCAAACAAAATAGAGGCACATTTCTTAGCAGACACACCCAACTGTCTTTGAAATGAGGTGAGTCTGACCTGAGAAGAGGATTCATCATCAGCATGGATTAAGAAGCCGGCAACTTCCTTCTAATTGGTGGGAGTCACTCTTCTAGGTTGGTCGGTCTCCACCCTCCCTAGCATGTCCACACTGGCTGCTGCTATGTGTGGCTAAGCTCCTAGCTAGCGATTGTTGAGAGGGAATAATAGTCCAGGTCAGTTAGGCACCTGGGGTGAGATGACAGAACAAAATTCCAGGACTGAGAGCCATCACAATAAGGCCTGGGGCAGGAGGTGGAGTTCAAGGTGCATATAGGTCACACAAAACCAAAATCATCTCTGCTTTTTAAGCGCCTCCAGCCACATATAGGAGAAGCACACCAGAAATAAAGGCAAAACAGGCATGAAGTCAAGTGACAGGAACACCAAGACATTTGATTTTCTTTCTTTGGGCTCACAGAATGCCATAGGAAACATGACAAGGCCACAAAAGGTGAGGAGCCCCAGACCATAAGCATCAGCGGCCCCACCCCACAGAACACTGCTTGAAAAAGTAGAAGAGCAGCAGGGATGGAAAAATGGGTCTTTATGAGCCCCCTGGCCTCTTGGGCAGTCTGTATTCTTTAAAGAGACAGGAAGGACTTGGTGATAATGACAATAATACCGATAGTAATTGGAGAAGGAGAAGGAGGAAAAGGAAAAGGAGGAATAGGAGAAGGAAGAATATGAGGAGGAAGAGAAGGAGAAGAAGAAAAGAAGAGGAAAAGGAGGAAGAACATTTATGTCATTCTAAAAAGTTTATAAATTGCTTTTCATACATTATCTCATTTAAACCTCACCAAAACCTGGTGAGGTAGGTATCTGACCCACTTTCAGGTCAGATTGGCCCAATACCTAGAATCACAGATTACAGCCACCAAAATAAGTTTTCATGTTTTATAGATAGAGAAACTGATACTGGACCTTCTGTAGAACAGATTCCCATCAATGTACCTCTAACAAAAGTCTATCAAATAAAGCCTTGATAGGACAAGGCTAGACTATGAGGTATGCCTCACCTTCCACCTACCCCTAGAAAGGAGATCTACTAAATTTGATTGCAAACAGGACAACCATAAAAGCCAAAGAGCTCGGCAGAGTTTCACTGTTCACCACACATAGGATAACATTTTCTCACATAGTGGGTACCAGCTCTGGGGTAGTAGGAAATGATATACTTTTGGTGGAAATAGGTGCCTGACTATGCAATATTATGATTGTAATAGGGATTAGTATATGCACAAAGAGCTTTTGACAGTATCTCCCCATGTGGAGGACCCTGGAGAGCCTGTTCCCAAAAGAGTCCTAATGAGATGTGATGGAAATGCCTTGGAGAGATTCGAGTATGTGTAGGCATTCAGTAGCTGGTTTCAGTCTGCTAACCAAGTGTTAAGGAGGTCCTTTCAATTGGCTGCATGGCTGAAATGGCAGGTGGGTGGGGTATCTTCAAAAATTACTAGTGCCGAGAATGTTGGTCATTCTCTTTGACTCCTTTGCTGATGATGTCCAATGAGAGACAACATTATAAGAGGAGAGAGCTTGGACTTTCTTCCCTCCAATGTTGACGTGTTTGTGGCCCTGTGAAAATGCTGAAAGAGCCACTGTCCTTTTATTTTGGCATTTTTCCTGTTCTGTTTTAGGTAAAAGAGATTCATCTGGAGACTCTGACCTTGTGAGTTTCAAAAAATCAGAAGATGGAGGCTCTGGGACATTGAGTCCATGATATGTTTTGCAGCTAACCCACTACCAAGGAGCAAAAAGTAACCTTTGAGAGATGCTATTGGGACCCAGTAGCTGAGACAAAGACTCATCTAGCATGAATGCTCCATTTGGACATGAACTAGGTGAAATCAGTACTGTGTAGAAACTGTACCACATCTGAGTCTAAGACTCATGTGAGTCTAAGACTCAAAGACTAATGTGGTCTAGGGGAGAGTGTGTCTCCGAGATATTGGGAAGAAATGTTCACAATTTTGTTCTTGCTATATCTTTGAAATAAATGTCCCTTTGTAATAGCTAAGTGATGTTAATTGGTTAAATGGGAATGGGATGCTAATCATTTACTAGCACCTAACAGTGGGAAAAACACCACTGGTGGGGGCTTTTGTTGATGACATTAGAGAGAAAGATAACCCAAGCTCTAAGGATACCCCTAGAATCCTGCTGGGAAGATGGCTTAGCTCAAGGACAGTGGACAAGTGCACTTTAATACATAATAATCATACCAACACTAGCTCACATTCATATATTGCTTTACAATTTATAAAGTGCTTTTCAACTCTGGGAGGTAGGTAGGGCAAATATTAGTGTCTCCACTTTACAGAAGAAATTGAAGCTTCAAGAGATGAAGTGACCTAGGGTCATAAGATCACAGGTTTTTGGAGTTGGAAGGGACCTTAGAGATCCCCTAGTACAACACCCTCATTTTTCAAATGAGGAAACTGAGGCTGAAGAAGAAAAAACTTACCCAAGGTATTTTTTTTTAATGTTCTACAACATTTTTCTGGAGTCTTGGAGTTATTTAATTATTTTCTGGATTCATGTAAGACATGGAAATGGAAGGCGTGCAAGACTGAGAGTTAGAGACCTTGGTGGGATCCCCGTCTCCGTGATTTATTGTTGTTGTTCAGTCATTTCAGTCATGTCTGAATCTTTGTGACCCCAGATACTGGAGTGGTTTGCCATTTCCTTTGCTAGCTCATTTTACAGATGAGGAAACTGAGGCAAACAAGGTTAAGCAACTTGCCCAGGTTCACATAGCTAGTAAGTATCTGACGCTGGATTTGAACTCATGAGGATGAGTCTTCCTGATTCCAAACAGAATGTTCTATTCACAGAGAGGGCTCTGTAGCTTACTGTCTGTATAACCTTAGGCAAGTCACTTTCCCTTTCTATAAAATGAGAGGATTGGGCTGGATGAGCTTATCGGAGGGATCCAGCACTCATTGGATGACTTCTTAAGCAGTTAAAGACCTACTTACCAGTCAAAGACCGACTTTCAGTTCTGTGCTTACTCAAGGTCATGCAGCTAAAAATGGTCAGAAGGTTTCAAACCCAGTTCTGCAGACTCCAAACCCAGTTCCCTTTCTACTTTTATGCATTTTAATTGCCATCCATTTACTACTAGGAACAAAAGCATTCTCCAATATTTTCCCCTGAAAAGTTTTTGCCTCCCCAAAGTTTCAGAAGCTGTCATATAAGGGAGTATTTAGTACAGAGAAGTGTTCCCAGACCTACCCAGAGTCAAAAATCCAGGCCAAGAAAAACTTGTGCTTGAACCCCTCCCACACAGTCAATGCCACCCTTCAAGTTCCAAGTTCAACATGGGGAGTGACCCTAAATGTTCCATTAAAGTATACCCTGTATTTAGCAATCCATTAAGTCAGGATGTCAAATGTTAACTTAATTTCCCTCCTAACCTCTTTTTCTCTCTCCTCCCTGCTAGATATCATCATAGGCTATCACTCTGGCCTAAGATGCTCTCTGATCGTCTGTCCTCGTCCCCTCCTCACCCAATAAGCCTTCCTACTACAAACTCATTTTTTTTCTTTTTTTTTTTTTTGTAGTTTGGGGCTGGGGTAGGGGGAGGGAGAGCATACTTGGAGGGGTGGAGTGGAAATGTCCCTCCCTCCACCCTCATTGCCAAGGTATTCATCCAACCTCGATGGTTTCCTTCCTTGGCTCCAACCACACCTACTGACTTTCTTGGCCGTTTCCTCCCTCCACCACCACACCTACCCTCCATACAGTTTCTCCTTTATCTCATCATCCCTGCAGTCTATCTTGTAGGTCACTGTCAAGGTCATTTTCCAAGGAAATTTGGATCAGTTCTTGTTGGACTCCTCCACTAGTCTCCCTGTATGTTCCTTGAGTGTGAAAAGAAAGTCCTTTGTGTAAATAACTCCTTCTCTCGGTCTTGAGCTCTTTGGCCGTTGGCAGGTTTGTCCTCCTTTCCAACCCCCTCCTGCCTCCATTCTAGCCTGACATCACCCGTCACGATAACTAAACCCACCCTTCCTGCCATCTTTGAATGTCTGGGCCTCACCCAGTTAGGTCCTTTACCCTGACCACTTTCTTTCCCTTCCTTGTGTTAGTTCATTCATTAGCCACTTGGGGCAGGGCCAGGGTAATTTTTTCCCCCTGAAGCAGCTTTTATGAACCTAATAACACTCATTTACAACATCACATAAAATTGAACAATAAAAATAATCCTGTTCATCTCAGCACAGGGGCCCAACCTGTGGGTCTAAATAAAGTGATTTCCCCTTCCCTACCCTTATGCTTCTTTCAAGCTGGTAAACCAGAATTTCCTCCACTTCTCTTAGGGTGTTTGTTAGAAGTTTCACACACCTCCTTGGAAAACGTGTTTTTAGTGAATACAGCTTTAATGCCCCAATATTTAAAAAATGTTTAATCACATTTAGATTGAGAACTCCTTGAAAGCAGGGACTGTCCTTTGCCTTTCTTTGAATTCCCAGCACTTAATACAATGCCTGGTACACAGTAATCTCTTAATAAATTTTACAAGGAGGGGCAGCTAGGTGACACAGAGGATAGATAGAGCACCGGCCCTGGAGCTCAAATAAGAGTTCAAATCTGGCCTCAGACATATAACATTCACTAGCTGTGTGACTCTGGGCAAGTCACTTAACCCCAATTGCTTCACCAAAAGTAAATAAATAAACGTTACAAGGGGACCTTGCTTCTTTGGAATCTTCTCCCTTGAAATAACTTGCAGTGGGGATTAATACTCCCATTCCTCCAATTTCATCATTTCCATGTAGTATTTGATTTATTCATTCCTCCATCCCCTTAGAGGATTTTTTAAAAAATAATTTTATATTCCTCCCATTTACTATATTTTACTGGGAGATGCTCTAATTATATCCCAAACGGAGGAGGTCACCATGGAATAGGCTGAAGGAACAAAGGTTCATTCAGTTCTCTTCCTTTTTCTTCTTGCTAACCTTGTCAACAGGAAAAGGCCTTGTAACCTTGAATACTGTGGCCTGAGTTTTGCTTGGGTCTTCTCCCTCTCCTCCCTCCCCATTTCTCAAGTAAGATGAGACAGTTCTTTTAGAGTCCTATCTCTAAAGACAGAAATAGTTTTGTGGGAACCAGAACAGACTGGGCCAAGGGGGTTAATCCTGCTGTAATACTGCTGCCTACAGATATTGGTTCTTCTGCCTCTATTCTGGTGTGACCTTTGTACAGTTGACTGAGAAAATGAAGGTGCTGGAAGGATGCAACAGCATTGAGGGTCATTTACTCATGGACTTTTCATCATTTGATGATGTTCATCCATGCAACTCTCTCCACCATTTCTTGAGTCACTCATAATTAAGAAACCTCTGATACTTCAGAGATTGTGACGTTCTACGATTCATGGCCATGTTACTAATGATGATTTGTGTATAAGAAAAGAAATGTAGAATCAGAAAAGGAGATGAGACTAGTCATTCAATCTCATAGTGAGAACAAGAAATAACAAATGGATAGACTAAGTGCTGCAGTGGGGCTCACGGTACCTTAAAAGACCTCAAGAAAGGCCTCCAGAGTGATGGTAGATCCTCTTCTGCCTTGAACGCTTTTACCAGTTGTGTGAACCTGGGCAAGCCTCTTAACCTTTGTCAGCCTCAGGTACCTCATTTGTAAAATGGGGATGATAATAATACCACCTACCTCACTAGGTTGTGGTGAAAATAAATCCCAGTGAAATAACATCTTAAAAGTACTCTGTATACCTTAAAGCACTATATGAAATGTTGGCCATTATTATAGAGGAGTCATGGGAAGACATGGACAAGTGTCATATGGAATGAAAAGACATAGATGGTTGTAACGTGCTCTACTGGAGGAAATACACCAATGGCATTGCAGATCCTTTGAAGGTGTAAAAATTGGGGGGGTGGCATTACCTGGAAATTGCTGCGTTACCTTGGACAATTCACTTTGCTTCTCTGGGAGCCCATTTCTGTGTCTATAAATGAGGGAATCTCCAAACTTCTTTCCAACTTTAATATTCTGAACTGCTATCATCCTATATTGATTGTAGGAACTCTGAGGTTATCAATCAGTCAATCAATAATCATTTATTAAGTGCCAAGCACTGTGTTAGGAGATAAGGTTACAAAGATCAAAACAAAACAGCTCCAACCCTCCAAGAGCTTTCATTCTACTGAGAAGAAACCACATATACACAGGCAAGTCAATTAAAACTTATTTTGAATAATATAAAGTTAATATAAGGGCAGCTAGGTGGCATAGTGGGTAGAGCATCAGCCTTGGAATCAGGAAGACTCTTCTTCCTGAGTTCAAATCTGATCTCAGACACTTACTAGCTGGGTGGCCCTGAGCAAGTCACTTTACCCTGTTTGCCTCAGTTTCCTCCTCTGTAAAATGATCTGGAGAAGGAAATGGTAAACTACTCCCAGTATCTTTGCCAAGAAAACCCCATATGGGGTCATGAAAAGTTGGGCATGACTGAATAAATGACAATATGGTCAGATCTATTCTTTAGGATCATCACT
Organism: Vombatus ursinus; assembly: GCF_900497805.2. Lineage (NCBI taxonomy): Eukaryota > Metazoa > Chordata > Mammalia > Diprotodontia > Vombatidae > Vombatus > Vombatus ursinus. The sequence continues at coordinate 6,606,743 of NW_020949997.1, forward strand.
TTAGCAGTTGTGTGGAAGATGGAGGGGAGAAACTGGAGAAAGGGAGACTAATTAGGGAGTTATTGCAATAGTTTAGCCAGGGGTGGGGAACCTGCAGCCTCGAAGCCACATGTAGCCCTCTAGGTCCTCCTGTGCGGCCTTTTGACTGAGCCCAAGTTTTACAGTACAAATCTCTTAATAAGGGGATTTGTTCCGTGAGGGTTGGTACCCTGCCCCAGGGTAAAGTTCCAAGGTTACAAAGCCCCCAGGTAGGAATGTAGGAAAGAAAAAAAGATCAGTGAATTGTTCAGAAAGCAGAACGGTGAAGCTTATTATCTGGGATTGCATCTGGGGCAATCATGTCAAAATTAGCCCAGAAAGGAACAGGGTTGACATAAGGTGGGATCTCAGTTTCTTATATTCTGATTTTATTATTTAAATAAATTACCTTGTCTAGGCATTCCCCACCTGGAATGCCTTCCTTTCTTATCCCACCTATCCACATCCTACCCATTCTTCAAAGCATACCTCAAAGCCTATCTCTCCTTACTCCCCAAGACTATGTCCTGGGCCCGCTTCTCATCTATCTGTAAACTATTTCACTTGGTGAAAATTGAATTGAATGAATACCATAGGTCCAATTATCATCTCTGTGCAGCTGATTTTCAGATCTATTTATCCAGCTCTAATCTCACCTGAGAGATAGCTTTTAGTGGATAGAGCACTGGACCTGGACTCAGGAAGACTTGAGTTCAAATTCGGTCTCAGACATTTACTAGCTGTGTGATCTGGGAAAGTCACTTAACCTCTTTTTGCCTTAATCCATTGAAGAAGGAAATGGCAAACCATTCTAGTATCTTTTTCAAGAAAACCCCATGGACAGTATTGGTGCACGATGGTCCGCCGGGTCACAAAGTCACACAACTGAACAACAACAATCTCTCCCGACCTCCAGTCTTGTGTCGACCTGCCGATCGACATCTTGAAGTGGATGTCCGTGATTTTTTCCCATAAGGCTCTCTTCCTCCCCATGCTTCCTAATTTCCCTGCAATTGTCAAGAGCTTCACCATCTTCCCAGTCACCCAAGCTTGCGATCTAGATGTCATTTCTGACTCTTCACTCTCTCTTCTACTTCATCTCTAATCAATTGCTGAGGCCAGACGAGTCTACCTTCATGTCTCATATAATTCCCCTTGCCTCTTCTAACATTGCCATTACGCTGGTACAGGTACTCATGTTCTCATGCCTAGACTATTACAATAGCCCAATGGTTGTTCCTTTTGCCTCAAGGCTCTCCCTATCCTCTACCCACTGTCAAAGTGATCTTCCTGAAGCCCAGATCTGATCACATTACCCCCTATTAAATAAACTCCAATGGCTACCTACTGCCTACAGGATCAAATATGAAATCCTCTGGCTTTTAAAACCCTTCATAACCTGGCCCATTCCTACCTTTCCAGTCTTATTACATCTTACCTTATTCTGTAATCTAGTGACACTGGCCTCTTTGCTGTTCCTCCAACAAGACAATCCATCTCCCATCTGTGTATTTTCTTTTTTAAATTATTTATCTATCTCTCATCTATCAATCTATCTATCTATCTATCTATCTATCTATCTATCTATCTATCTATC
>NW_020949997.1:7325541-7397831 GCF_900497805.2 Vombatus ursinus
GAGAGAGAGAGAGAGAGAGAGAGAAGGGAGAGAGAGACATATGGTCAGACCTGAGGTTTAAGAAGTTTACTTTGACAGCTGAGTGGAGAAATTGAGTGATTCTGTTGAGACAAGGAGACCAACTAGCAGGTTATTTCAATCGTCTAGTCATGAGGCGATGAGGATCAACACCAGGGTGGTGGCAGTGTCAGAGGAAAGAGTGGAGTGGAGTCAACAGGCCTTAGCAACAGGTTGGATATGGGGTGTCAGAGAGAGTGCAAAGTAGAGGATGACACCTAGGTTATAAGCCTGGGTGTATGGGTGCTCAGGAGGACTAGCACCTCTGGCGTAAGGACTTGCAAGCCCTTCTCAGGGCTATTCATCCACCTTTGGTGTTCACCTGTCACCTACCTGTCACTTGTGGCTCCAAGAAGCTGTGGCGTGCACAGAAGCCACACTCCAATATAACTGTCTCAGTAGATGGGCTACCCCAGGTAGGGGATAACTGACAGAACTCAAACTTGTCAGTGAATTAGGGGGATATCTGCCCCCAACCACATGAAGACTTCCTGCTGGAGGAACAGGCAAATGAGAACAATTTGTTCCAACAGTCAAATAGGAGGCTGAACCAGGCACTGTGGAGTGCTTAGAACTTGGTAAGACATGGGAGACTCCAAGGCCTTCCACTGCATCCCAGGCCATTGCCAGTTGTTTTGACTTTTACTTTGCCACTGGTCTTCTATGAATCTGGAGTAGAGAGAGGCTGACAACTTTGGGCAATTCTACCTTGCTTAAATCTAATTCATGAGCAAGTCAAGACATCACCCAACATCCATTTTATTATTTTGCTATTTAACTGTTTTCTCATTTTACTATCTTACCATTTTTATGGGTGAGTAAGGAAGCAGTAGGTAAGGATACAATGGGAGCTGTAGCCACAGGCCTGCACACAGGTGGCCCGGGGCATTAGGTCATCTTCTCACTGGACTGAAGAAGCAGTAGGATTTGGCAGCCCCTGGGTGTCTGAGCAGCTTTTTTAAAGGACCTCATTGCTCGCCTCTTGGCATGAAGAAGGAGTTGGAAAAGGTGCTCTAAAAATTGTGTAAAAATTGCCTGCTTATTGTGGTAGGTGAGGATCCCACCCTGCAGTTTAAATGCAAAAGAAAAAATGTAAAAAACTTTTGTGAACATGATTCCACTCACTAGCAGTGCATGGAATATGCACACACTCATGGACGACATGAAATACTGTAGACTTGAGAGATGAACAGCTCTTGTTGCTAGAGAGATAAGCAGATACAACATCCAAATAGTAGCCCTGAGTGAAACAAGGGTGGCAAATGAAGGCTAGCTTACTGAAGCTAGAGCCAGATCATTTTTCTGGAGTGGCCTCTGTGATGAAGCATGTGAAGAAGGTGTAGGTTTCACAATAAGATCTAATCTACTCAGCAAGCTTGTATGTCTCCCAAAAGGATTGAATGACACGCTCATAACAATGCAATAGCCGCCTGAAGGAAAGCCCCATGCCACCATCATCAGTGCATATGCTCCCACCATGATGAACCTTAATGAGGTAAAAGAAAAATTCTATGAAGACCTGGAGACCATCATCAATGTGCCAAAAGAAAACAAGTTTGTAACTCTGGGTTAACTGCTTATATAAACGCTGACTAATATCTTCCAGATTATATGGCAAAAGGAAGTTATCCTCTAGGAGATCAAGTATGCCTCCAAGAGGCTGTCCTGTGACAATCACAGGGGGAGAAATCTCTTTCTTAGTCATTGCTGGCAAGATTCTTGCCAGAGTCCTCCTTAAGTGGCTGATCCTTAATCTGGAAGATGGTCATCATCCTGAGAGCCAGAAAGGGCTGAGGAATGGTTGGCATGGTGTTTGCTGCCTGACAACTCTAGGAAAAATGCCAGGAGCAGAACAGAGGTCTGTATACAACATTCGTTGATTTAACCAATGCTTTTGATACCATCAGTCATGAGGGCTTGTGAAAGATCATAACAAAATTTGGTATCGTACACTAGTTTCATGATGGTATGCTCACACAGGTTGTAGATGAAAGATGATACTCTCATGCTTTCCCAGTCACCAGTGGAGTAAATCAGGGCTGTGTACTTACTCCTATACTTTTTAGCACAATGTTTTGTCAAACACCTTCAACAAGGTTGAAAACAGCTTCAAGGTCAGCTACCATACTGATGGTAAACTAACTTGAAAAGGCTACAAGCCAAGACCAAAGTGGAGGGAGAGTTGGTGCTTGAATTTTTGTTTGCAGATGATTGTGCACTCAGTGCAGCCTCTGAGGTTTAGATGCAACAGAGTATGGATTGGTTCTCTGCCACTTGTGCTAATTTTGGCCTAAGAATCAACACCAAGGAAACAGGTCTTTTACCAGCCAGCGCCACACCATCTATACTTGGAACCATTGGTCATAGTAAATGGAGAAATTTTGAATGCTGTGGATAAGTTCACTTACTGTGTACTTTCTAGGCATATCTGCATACATGATGAGGCTGATGTATGTATTGCCAGAGCTTGTTCAGCATTTGGGAGGCTCTGAAAGAAAGTGTGAGAGAGAAGAGGTATCAGGCTGCATACCAAATTGAAGGTCTGCAGAGCTGTTGTGCTGACTTCATTGTTGTATGCCTGTGAAACCTGGACAGTCTATCATGGCCATGCTAGAAAACTGAATGGCTTCCATTTGAATTGTCTTAGGAAGATTCTGAAGATTTCCTGGCAAGATAAGATATGGACACTGAGGTCTTCTCTTGAGCTAAACTGCCAAGCATTCAAATTCTACTATAAGGAGTACAACTCCAATGAACTGGCCACATGGCCCAAATGCCAAAAATATGTTTACCTAAAGGACTATTTTACAGAGAACTCACACAAGGAGGTCAGAAGAGACAGCACAAGAATATTCTCAAGGTCTCTCTAAAGAACTTTAGTATCAATTGTGAGACCTGAGAGACACTGGCGCAAGACTGCGCAGCATGGAATCCCCACATCAAAGAAGGCACTGTACTCCATGACAATCACACAAAGGAAACATGAGCTGCACAAATCCAGAGACATTTCCATCCCAAATGTTCTAACAGACTACTGACTGATCAGCCATAAGCAAACACACAACATCATGATGTCATGATCCTCTTCAAAAATGAAGAAAAAATGGGGCAGCTAGGTGGTGCAGTGGATAGAGCACTGGCCCAAGATCCAGGAAGACCTGAGTTCAAATCCGGTCTCAGACACATAACACTTACTAGTTGTGTGACCCTGGGCAAGTTACTTAACCCCATTGCCTAACCCCACCCCCAAAAAAGAGTATATTTTTAAAAAAAGTGAAGAACAAACAACAACAAGCCTAAGAACTGGGAAATAGGGGAGTGTTTGGAAGGGAAAGGTAATCAGTTCTGTTTTGGACATATTGAGTTTTACATGCCTATGGAATGTCCAATTCAAGATGTTTAATAGGCAGTTGGAGATGTGAGACTGAAGGCCAACATTTCTGCTGGTCAGGGCTAGATAAACAGATTTTAGAATCACCTACACACAGAGGATAACTGAATCCATGGAAGCTGATAAGATCACCTAGTGAAATAGTATAGGAGAAAAAGAGAAGAGCCTTAATGAGGTAGATGCTATTATTATCCCCATTTTCACAACTGAGGAAACTGAGGCAAGCAAGTTAAGCAACTAAGTCACACACTAAGGGTCCAAGGCAGGATTTGAACTCAGAATTTTCTCAGCATTGTATTTTGGAACTAATTACTTAATATTAGAAAATATTGAAAAAAATGAATTTCCTTTCACATTTTATGTTATCCTTCAATAGAGTTTTAAAGTTCTCTAAGTCATCTATATATGACATGTGTAACTGTATGAACCCTTAAGGTGTTATATTCATCTAAATTAGATTTTTGATGTTGAGTTATTTCAGTTGTGTCTGACTCTTTGTGACCCCATTTGGGGTTTTCTTGGCAAAGATACTGGAAGGGTTTGCCATTTCCTTCTCCAGCTCATTTTACAGATGAGAGAACAGAGGCAAACAGGGTTAAGTGACTTGCCCAGGGTCACACAGCTAATAAGTATCTGAGGCTGCACTTGAACTCATGAATATGAGCCTTCCCAACTCCAAGGCTGGTACTCTATCCATTGTGCCACCTAGCTGCATATTTGTAGATACCTGAACATAAATAATAGTGAAGGATGATATGTACAAAAGGTTTTCAAAGCGCTGTGGATACATTATCTCATTTGAATCTCAGGATAACCTTGTGAGTTAGGAAACAAAGGTCATATTATCCCCATCTGGGGAATGAGGCACCTGCCTCATCTCTATGCAGTCATAGAGGTGGTTGAGTAACTTGTCCCAAAGTCACACAGTTAAGTGGCAATCAAAGCCAGCCTGGTCTTTTCTGGCTCCAAGTCCAGAACTCTTTTGATTATACCTTTTGGCATCTGATGATATAGTAATGCTGCAGATCTGCTGCCATGCCTAGCCTGTGACAGTGAATCCATTAATATTGATTCCAACTCCAGTGACTGCCTAGAGAGGAGCCATGTCATCCTCATATGTTGCTGGCTTCAACAAAAAAACCCGGCAAGACTAACAACCAAGAGAAATACTGTTCAGGTTAAGGATAAATTTCTTATTGGTTTTCTCTGAATTTTTTTAAAGCGTGTACTCTAGAAAAAAGTAAAACCTGTTGAGTTTTTTTTTAAAACTGTCATATATGGCAAAGGAATATGTGGGTGGATCAGAATCATGGAATCTCAGAGCTGGAAGGATCTCAGAAGCCATCTCATCGAACCCAAGAATCCTTTCTGTAGCAGATCTGACAAGTGATCATCTGGCTATTCCTTAAGGACCTCTAGAGCAGGGGTTCTTGACCTTTTTCTGGTGTCATAGCCCCTTTGGTAGTCTGGTGAAACTCATAGGCCTTTCTCTAATGAAAGAAACACTCTAAAATGTTTTTAAATGCACAAAATAAAATGCATAAGATGACGACAGAAATCAATTATATTAAGATATACTTAGCAAAATGTTTTTAAAAACAAGCTCACAGACCCCAGGTCATGAACCCCTATTTTAAGATATGGAGATCTAAGTATCGAGATGAAAAGGAGAGTCTGGTGAGAGACAACCAACTCCTTCCTGCAATAGCCCATTCCACTTTGGGATAGCTCTGATTTTTAGGTGGTGTTGAGAAAGAAAATGTAAACAGAGTGTCAATAGGGTCTGTATTTACTCTCATCTCTATGCACTCAACACTTTTGTGCTCTGTAAGTGTGAGGTTCACTTTGTGGGTCACCCACAGAAAATCTTTTAATCCCAGGATGGCTATCTCCTGTTACTTAGTCCACATCCACACTGTTTCATGCAGACATCAGTTGGTGTATGCCCAAGGAATTAAAAAAAAACTCATTTTAATACTGAACAAAATATGTTAGGAAAGAAAAAAATCCTGCAGTAGACTTTGAGGCAAAATGTAGCATTTTAAAATTTATCCCTTGTTTTGGATTATGCATACTACTGTTAATTCTCCTCCTTCTTTTCCCCTCCCATTCCCTGTCATGATAAATGAATAACCTAAAACTGATAGACTATAGAATCATGGATACATTTAGTGCTGGAAGGGCCTTAAAGGCCATCTCGTCCAATCCCCTCACTCTGCAGAGAAGCAAACTGAGGCTGATGGGAGTTAAATGATTTTTCTCAAGGTTACACAGGTACCAAGCATCAGTGTTGGGATTTGAGCTCACATCCTCTACCTCCAGAGCCAATCTTCTCTCCACTGTACCAGACTGCTTCCCTTAATTCTGTAAGACAGGATCATTGAATCTTAAATCCAGACCTGGAAGGGATCTTAGACATAAATCCGGTCCAAGGCCCTTCATTTTACAAATGAAAGCACTGAGGCCGAGGGAGGTTGAGTTACTTGCCCAAGATCACACAGGTAGCAAGCATGAAAGGCAAGATTTGAACCGAGGCCCTCCAGTTCCACAGACTCAGACCCTCTACTGCCTTCAATGATATACCAGAACCTGGAAACCCCTGAAACTGAAGCCAACAATGGCCTGCTGTGGTGCCATGTAGGGTAATAGGCAGACCTTGCTGCATGGGGGACTTTGTAACTTGCTTCAGTTTATTATAGAAAAATAGTTATGTTGCCATAAGCCATGCTGGATGTATGAAAATCCTTTGGGTGTTTTTTGTGGGGTTTTTTTTGGTGGTATTTGGGTTTTGTTTTGTTTTTTTGTTTGTTTTGTTTTGTTTTTTCCTAAGCAGAATGGTTTCTGATGGTCTGGTATGTTTGCTTTCCAAATGATAAACAGTTTGGCACAAGGTTCACACTAGTGTACCTCTCTCCAGAAAGAAATCTTCAGATCGTTTGCTTGGGGAAGCACAGGAGGAGGTGGGCGGCAAGATATGTAGATAATAATTTGGTCTGAGGAAATAAGTAGAACAGTTTCAATACCTACTGTCTAAGCAGCTGACACGTGCAGGGGGCCTGTTAGGCTGGATGGGGTACAGTTTGCCAGCTGCTTAGGGAGGTCCACACTGTGGGAACTATTTCCCATTTAGGCTACCCCAACATGGACATGGCCTAGCTATCTAATGTGCATGAAACATTTCAGTAGTGATACTTTAATACTGATAGGTATCCCAGTTTTCACTCGGACTTTGACCTCTTTCCCTGTCTTTACCAGAAGAAAAGGAAGTAAATTTTGTTGGAGGGGGCTTTTCTTTATCCTCTTCCTTCATGGTGGCAGCCTCTCCCATTAGAATTCTTTCTTTGCATTTCACAGTTACTAGAGAAGAATCCTCACCAAATACTGGACTGTCCTGGGAGTTGAATGTTGTCCTCCCCACTCCCAAAGACCATTCTCCTAGAAACATACACTTCCCCTACCTTGACGTGAATATAACTTGCAAGGAATGCTGAGCTTTCGCTGCAAGGTGACTTCACCCCAGCATGGGAATGGATGGCCATTGAAGAGAGGAAAGGGAATTTTCCACATGACCGCTCCATTGATTTTCCTCCCCCGCACAGGAGGCTTAAAAACACCCCAGCAAGCTGGTTATCTAGTGTTCTTTAAATTGTCATTGTCATAAAGATTATTTCTGCTTGACTTCTCCCACAGTTCTCCTCTTCCCTACATTTGCTCCAGGAATATCACCCCACTCTGGAGACAAGCAATTGAGCCATTTTGTGAGGTACTACTGGTCCCCAAAGCATACTGTCTCTGATTGTCTCACTGGCCCTTTTGTTGGGTTTTGTGTTTTGGAGAAGGTGGAGCACACAAGTATTGGGGGCCTCTGCTCTCCTGGTTTCAATGGACAGTTGCCATGGTAACCAACCCATCCAAACAGGCTGTTTGTTGAAGGGACTCTCCAGGCTTCGAAGGCAGCAGGGAGCTATAGCCTGTATAGGTCAGGTGGGAGCTTAGGGTTTTCCCCCACTCCTCCATTCTAACTGTTCTTTCTTTTTTCTCCTTCTGTGTAGGTGGCAGGTCCTTTAGAACACTAAACTGCTCCCAGACAGTTAATTACACAGGCCTTTCTTGCCCCACCCCAGCATGCTTACTCGACCATGGTAAAGAACTTTCTGGGTCTGTTTTCCCTTACCACTGAAATACTAGCTCTTGCTTCAGGCTTCACCCTAAGGCAGTTGAATGACCGGTTTCCAGCAGATCTGTCTTTTGGTCCAAATGATCAAGGACGCAAAATTAGTCTCCAGAGCTAGCTCTTCTCTGCCCCAGCTGCCCAGTTCCTTCATAGCGTCCTCATCTGCAGCTTTCAAAACCACTGGCTTTGACACTTCATATCTATGTGACCTTAACAAGTCATTTAAATTCAACAGGCCTCAGTTTCCTCAGCTGTAAAATGACTAAAGGGCCTCTGAAGTTTCTAGACATATAAGCCTATGAGCCTTCAATATTTTTTCAGTAAGACTTACTATGTTCCAGGCACTATTCTGGGCATGAGAGATATGAAAGCAAAGATGAAAACAATCCCTGCCTTCAAGAAGTTTATGTTCTACTTGAGGGAGGGGGGTGGCAAACAATACATATAAAACTATAAATAATAATACATATACAAAAAATAAATACAAAATAGTTTTGTTCCGAGTGAAGGAGATGCTAACTGGGAGAATCAGATTAGGTTTCTTGTAGGAAGTTGTTTTAGCGCTGAGCCTAAGAAATAAAGGGAAAGGAAGGAGAGGTTCTAAGCATGGAGATCAGCTGAGGAACAGAACAGAATGGGATGGCATGGATGGGGAAGGGCAAGTAGTCCAGTTTGACTGGAATGTAGATTCATGCAGGGGAGTAATGTATAATCAGCTTGCATAGGTAGGTTAGAGACAGATTGTGAAGAACTTTTACATGCCCAAGGGAAGAGCTTTTATTTTATCTTGGAGGCAATAAGGAACTGCTGAAGACTCTTGGACCAAGGAGTGACCAAGTCACACCTAGACTCTGAGGATATTAGTTTGGTTGCTGTGTAGAGGTCACATACAGCAAGACCAATGGGGAGGCTATTGCAGTAATCCAGGTGAGAGGTGATCGGGCCTCAGTTAGGATAATGAATATGTGAATGAAGAGAAGGGGAAAGTTTTGAGAGGTCACAGGGAGGCAGAGACAGAAGACATGGCAATTTAGTGGATTGTGAGGGGAAAGAGAAGGGTCCAGGATGACTCATAATTTCTACTAGTGTGTTTCAGGTTTATTTACTCTAGTGCTGCAGAGGCCTGTACTACAGGGCCCCCCATAAACAGAGGTGGACCAGAGAGCCAGCTACATGGTGTGAGCTAAGGAATAATGGGAAGATGTGCCTAACCCCATAAGATCATTGTCATGGTGCCTGAAATTCTAGGTGGCTCAATGGATAGAGCACTAGTCCTGAAGTCAGGAAGACCTGAGTTCAAATCTGGACTCAGACACTTACTATCTGTGTAACCCTGGGCAAGTCATTTAATTTCTATTTGCCTCAGTTTCCTCTTTTGTAAAATGGGGATAATAATAGCACCCACCTCTCAGGGTTGTTGTGAAGATCAATGAGATAGTTTTAGTAAAATGCTTAGGTTAGAATCTGGCACATAGTAAGCACTACATAAATGCTAGTAGTAGTTATTATTATTGGGGTGTGTGGGGTGTTCAGGGAGAACTAGCACCTCTGGTGGGCTTACTGAGTCCTTTTCATGGCTGCTCATCCACCTTTGGTAACCACACCCTGGTCAAACCATCTTGGCAGGTGGGCTAAACCAGGTTGAGAGTAAACAATCTGTTGGTGAGAAAGGGGGATGTCTGCCCCAAGCTTGTGAATTCTAAGCCCCCCCCATCAGAATGGGCTGATGAGAACAATTTGTTCCAACGGTCATGAAGGTGGCTGAAGCAGGTGCTGTGAAGCACCTATTACGAGCTTGGGCAGACATCAAAGACACCAAGGTCATCCACTGCATCCTGGACCATAGCCAGTCATCTTGCCACTGGCCTTTGATGGAAGACAGATTGAGGCTGATGACTTTATGCAACTCTGCATCACTTAAATCCAACTCACAAGTGAGTCAAGACATTGTTCCGTGATGTCATTGGTCCTCTTTGAAATAAAGGACAAGCAACAATTATTATTATCATTAGAGGGAACCTGGTAGAAAAAGCGCTGGACCCAGATATTAGTCTGTACCACACTGAAACTAACACATTATGTGACTTAGGCTAAGCTCTTCATTTTCCTGGGTTTCAGTTGGGGGATGGTATGTCAGAAAAATAGAAAGGGGCCCCCAGCAGAAATGATGGTGAGAAGGCCAAAGACAAACTTAACCTGCTTTACAACTTTACTTTTACAACTTTTACTTTACAACCTGCTTGCTTTGTCCTTGCCTTGTTGGGTGGTCTTCACATGGGCCTGAGAATTTGGATCTAACTAGAGGAACAATCCACATTTATACTGCATATCAAAGTGTACTAAGCACTTTATAATCATTATCTTATTGACTTCCCACAGCAATCTGAGGTAGGTGATAGGATCATAGTATTGCCAGCTAGAAGAGACCCCAAGATGAGTTTTATGAATGTAGAAACTGAGTCCCAGAGAGGGGAACGATTTACCCAAAGTCACATGGGAGCTGTGCTGTGATTTGAACCCAGATCATCTGATTCAGAATACAGTACTTTTTTCCTTGATACCCATTTATGGCAGTCTTGAAACTGAGATGCTTCTCAGTGACTGTAAGTTATCTACTAGTGCTGCAGGGCACTGGGCTAAATGTCTGAAGCAAGTCCAAGTTACCTATGTCTGGCATGTGGTATTTTAAGAATGACCACATTGTAAGAATCAAGAGTGCCCAAATTAGAAAATTTTTGTTCCCTACCATTGTCTCCTCTCAAGTCCTCTTGACAGTCCAAAATCAAATATCTCAGGGAATAAAAAAATGCAGTTTCCAGTTATAAAAGCAGAAGTACAAGTTTTCAATAAGGTCAGCTGACTGTGCAGGGCATAGGTAGCTCAATTCTGTGCGGATCTTTGCCTAGGGGTGTTTGACGCAGGATTGATTTAGAAGCACTTCTATTAATGTTGGGTCTTTGATTTCCTGTGAGCCCACCACTAAAGGATGTGTCTGATTGCAGCCTCTTCTAGAAAATAGGATGGGGAACAGTAGAGGAAATGACTTGACAGAAACAAGAAAATCAGAAAAATTCAGTGGAAATGATATGGAGGAAACTGAGAACAAAATTTGGTCCTTGGAGAATAAATCAGGGAGACAGAGAGAGAAAAGAGGGGGGAGTGCCCAGCCAAAGCTTGTCACTTCACCATTTAAATAAAAAGGTCAGGCTCCTTGTTTTCCCAGGAGAATTTCCCAAGTGACTTAGCTAGAGAAATGTAGAAATTCTGTCAGAAGATTTCAGTGATGTGGATCAAGAGGGCCAAACATTAACCTGGTGAGGGAGGGATCTTGATCGGGGTGATAACCATTCTCGAAGTGCAGATTTAAGTAGATATTAATACTCTTGTTATGCAGGGATTTATTTAGGCTGATCTAGGCAGCACCACAGGGTATGGGACCAAAGCTTCTTTGCTTTGCTCTTTGATTAATAACTAGAAATGTCATGAGACTTAGGGATAAGATTTCTGCTAAATTTGCACTTGCCCACCTTTTCCTATTTCCCTTCCTGCATTTGATTTGCTATCTTCTTTGTTTTACTTGTAAATGATCAGAAGTCTACTAACTAAAAACACAGGTAGTAAAAGTTTGGAGATCCGGTTCAATCTAATCCAGTGAGAATTTACTAAGCGTCTTCTATGTCTGACGGCACAGGGTATTGAAAAACAAAATTGGCAAATAACTCCTGCTTTCAAGGAACCTATGGTCTTCTGAGGGTGGGGGGGAGGAAAGGAGAGGAGAAACACAACATGCAAAAATAATGTAGGCTTATAGGTGGCATGGTGCAGAGAGGGTTGAATTTGGAATCAAAAAAGACCCAAGTTCCAATCCTCCCTGACACACATACAAGTTTTGTGACCCTGGGCAGGTCACTTAACCTTTTAGCTTAAGTTACCTCATCTGTAAAGTGGGAATAATACAGCCACTGCCTTGTTGTTTGTATTAAATGAGATTTTAAAAATTGTAATAGTTTTACATGGTGCTTAACAGTAATAGCTTTACATGGTGCTTCAAGGTTTTGCAAAGATCTCATTTGATCCACATAACAACCATGGGATATAGATGCTATTATTATCCCCATTTTACAGATGAGGAAACTGAGGTAAAGAGATGTGAAATGCCTTGCCCAGGATCACACAGCTAATAAGTATCTGAGGCCAGATTTGAATTTGAGTCTCCTTGACTCCAAGTCTCACATTCTATTTGTTGCACCACCTAGCTGCCTCATATCTGTAAAGCATTTTGCAACCCTTAAAGCACTCTCTCTCTCTCTCTCTCTCTCTCTCTCCCTCTCCCCCTCCCCCCTCCCTCCCTCCCTCTCCCTCCCCTACTCTCTCCTAGAGACCCATTTGTACCTATCTCTCTCCCTCTTTCTTCTCTTCTCTTCTTCCTTTGGGGCTCTGGGCAAAGTATGAAGCAGTGAATTCTCTTGCCAGGAGAAACACTTGGAGATATAGCCAAGAGTTGTCTTAAGCTGGAGGTATGCTTATCTTTTTAAGCTGATTGAAGAGACAGGAATTAGAGCTGAACCCCTTTTGGCTAAAAGCCTTGGGAAAATTGGTCTTGGAGAATGTTTATAACTAACTCCTTAGGAGGATGTGCTAGGCCAATATTGAAAAACTGTTTTCAAGAAGGTGTTAACTCCTCATTCATTTCAGGAGGTCATTCAGGGTATTGACTTTCATCCATCCATTTACTCAACAACCATTTATTAAGCTCCTACTGCTTGAAGAACACCATGTTAGGAAACACAGTTCCTCCAAGTGTGGGATGACTGCTGTATGTTGCCCAAATGCTTTTACTCTGGTGTAATTATGTCCTTGCCTCTAAAATCTCCCCAACAAGTGGTGATCCTGCCTTTACTCAAGGACCATTAAACAAGGGAGAACCTACTGTTCCCTGGAGTAGCCCATTTCATTCTTGGACAGCTTTTGTTAAAATGTCCTTTACATTGAGCCTACATCTACCTGTCTCCAGCTTCCACCTGCTGCTTCCAGTGAATCAGATCCCTCTTCCAAATGAAAACTTGAAATAGCTACCATGTTTCTCCTAAGTTTTCTTGTCTCTAGATTTAACATCCTCATTCCTTCAGTCAGTCCTCATCTGTCATTATCTGGGATCCCTTCACAATTGCCTCTCTTGGGAATTATTTAGTTTATGAGCATCCTACCTAAAATGTGATGCCACAAACCAAGCACAGTTCTTCAGAGTCTGACCAGAACACAGAATGCAACAAAACCATTGCCTTGCCATTCCCAAACACTACTCTGCCTAATATTACATTAGCTTTGTTGGCTCTCATATCACTGTTGACCTCTATCTCTCCACTCCAATCCACCCTTCACCTAATCACCAATGTGATTTTCCTGAAGTACAGATTCAACCATGTCACCCTTGCCCCTCAATAAACTCCAGAGTTTCTCCTATTACCTCCAGGACAGAGGTCCTTAACCTTGTTTCTGCCTGGATTCCTTGGCCAGTCTGCTAAAACCTATGTACTCTTTCTCAGAATGTTTTTAAGTGCATTTGATAATATTAATAGGATTACAAAGGAAACCAATTATATTGAAATAAAGATATAATTTTTCCTATCTAAGTTTACCCCCCTGAAATCTATTGACAAACCCCTTAGGGGTCCATAGACTCCAGGTTAAGAACTCTTGCACCTAGAATAGTATAAACTTCTCCATTTGGCATTTAAAGTTCTTTACGACTGTTAGTTTTGTACATGTGTGTGTGTGTGTGTGTGTGTGTGTGTGTGTTTTCTACTTCATTGGAATGTAAAACTCTCTCAGGGCAATGAATTTTTTTTTCTTTTCTTTCCCCTCAGCTACTAGTGCCTGACACATAGTAGGCACTTAATAAACTTTTGTGGGTTGATCAATTAAAAAAAAATTTTTTATGTGCACTGCTGTGTTGCTACACTTCCCAGTTTTATATTTGGGAAGTTGATTTTTTGAACCCAAATATAACTTTATATTTATCACTATTAAATTCCATTTTTTAATATCTGGCATATTATTCTAGCCTGTCTAGATTTTTTTTATAGCCTGACTGATGTGAAGCATGTTAGCTAGCTCTCCTTCCTAGATTTGCATCACTGCAAATTTAATAAATATTCTATTACTAGTATACCTTTACTATTACTATTATACTAGTATACCTATCACTAGTATACCTTTACTCAAAACATTTTGTTCAGTCATTTTTCAGTTGTGTCAGACTCTTCATGACCCCATTTGTTGTTTTCTTGGCAAGATCTTGGAGTGGTTTGCCGTTTCCTTTTTCATCTCATTTTATAGATGAGGAAACTGAGGCAAACAGGGTTAAGTGACTTGCCAGGGCCACACAGCTAGTAAGTGTGTGAGACCAGATGAGCCTTCCTGACTTCAAGCCCAGCACTCTATCCATTGTGACACCCTGACTCAAAACATAAACAAAATATCCAATACCATGAATGGGGTCAAATATACTTCCCTGAGTCATATCATTAGAGATCCTCTTCCAAGTTGACAACTAGCCACTAATGAATGCTCTTTGAGCCTGATCCTTTATTGAAATCTAGGTAAACTATGCCTATAGCATTTTTCTGATCTACCAGTCTAGTAATGTTGTCAAAAAAAGGAATCAGTTTAGTCTATTATGACCTATTCTTGATGAAGCCATGCTGACTCTTGGTTATCCCATTTCTTTTTCTAAATATTTACTAACTTTACTTCTAATAATACTTTATAAAATTTAGCTCGCAATCAAAGTCAAACTTACTGGCCTATAATTTTCAAACTCTCATTTCTCAATTTTTTTTTTTAATAATCAGGACATTTGTCTTTTTGCATTCCTGTAGCGCTCCTCTCATTCAGCATAATCTTTTAGTGATCATGGAGTGTGGTAGAGTGGAAAGAATACTGTGTTTAGAGTCAGGGTACCTAGATTCAAAACCTTCTCTGCTATCTCCTACCCATTCAACCTTGGGCAAGTCATGTACAACCTTTGGGCTTCAGTTTCCTCATTTGCTAAATGAAAGGCTTATACTAGGTGGCCTCTAAGGTCACTTCAAACTCTAAATTTGTAAGAGATGAGTGGTTCTTTCTTCCGTCATTCATTATCATCATCCTATCCACCATAGTGTTAGGTCAGAGCTTATTTTGCCCCACATTGCTCCTGACAATTCATCTCCAGTTACCTGCCCTTTCTTCCATCTTCTAAATATGCCTTTTTGAAATCTAAGTTGGTTAGTGACTCTCCTGTATAGCCACATTGGTGTCCTTAGACAATTCCAGTTTTTCAACTTCATCTGAAATGCTTCTTTGAGTGTCTAGAATTTCACCCTTGAGAAATTCCCATTCCTCCTGGTCTGGTCAAATGTTTGTTCTGGAATTTTGGGCTGTGGTATCCTGCCCTTCTTTTCTTTGACCCCTTTGACATCTACTTTCCCCAGTATAGACTACATGTCAGACTATGTGCTGCTTTTCTCTTCTTCTCTCACAAATCTGAAGTTTGCATGTTCCTTTCCAATCAAAAATTCCCATCATTTCCTCCTCAAGAATCACTTTCTCTAATTTTCTACCTTGCTGAGAATTAGATCCAGAACAGGAATTCCTCTCATTGTCTGCTCTACTTTGTGAAGGATAAAATTATTACTAAGATAAGTCAAGAAATTATTAACTGCTCTGCTTGGGCAGAATATGTGCTCTAGTTCATCGAACAAGGAATTGAATTCCCCCATCACTACTACTTATCTCCATGCCAATCTTGTGTTTTGTTATCTGAATTCATTTATTTCTTCCTTGTGTCCAGGTGGTCTAATTTTTGTTGAGAAGCAATCTGGTATGTTGGAGCACTGGATTTGTAGTCAGGAAGGCCTGGGTTCAAATCCTGACTCAGGCACTTACTAGATGAGTGACCCTTGATAAAGAATGGAAAAGTCTTCATGCCTTTCAGACTTAGTTTCTTCATCTATAAAATGAGAATAATACTACTAGTATGACTTCATTTTATAAAATGAGAATTATACTGCTAGTATCACTTCACTCACGGGATTTTATAAGAATCAGATGAGACAACATTCGAATATAAATTTTTTTGTGAATCTTAAAGTTCTATGTAAATATCATTACCATTATCAGAAGGAACTTTGTTGTTCATTGTCCAAATATTCCCTACCATGCTTCTCCCAAAATATTTCCCAGATTTCCTCATATAGTATAATAAGCAATGTCCCTCTACCCACACCATTTCTTTTATTTGTTAGGTCTTCATAGCCATATTCCAGTTACAGGCCATGCCCCATCAAATCACAATCCAATTTGCCTCTTTTTATTAGAACCTGTATTTCACCTTGCTTCTTAGCCATACTTTGTACTTGTGTAGATGTATAGAATGATTGCTTTTATAGAGACATGTGGACATCTCTCCTGCTCTTCTTATTCCTTTGCTATAGCTTCTCCCTGTAGTAACTGGGTAGCTATACTTTGGCAGGTTTTTCTCTTCCTGTCTTCAACTTAGATCCATTTTTATTAGATTTGAAAAACTCCAGTCAAATATATGTGTGTGTATATAAAATGTGTATACATATGTGTGTGTGTGTGTGTGTGTATTCTTCCCAGCCCTTGTCAAGCGCATTCCATCCCTAAGATACCATTAACTCTATATTTCGAGCTGTGGTTTAGAAATGTAAAATTTTTTCTCAAATAACAGTTTCTTAACAAACTGTTCCCTCAATATATCTGTTCTCTCTTCCAAGATACTTGCCTTCAATCAATATCAGTGATTTAAAAAAAAAAAACCCTACCTTGTTTCTAAGGTTTTCAGTTTCTTACCCACAGCCTAATAATCGTTAGCAACATTTTATAGATTCTTCCTGACAGTATCATTTGTCATTTGAATCACCAACTTGGGTAATAGTCATCAGGTATAACAAGTCTTGGGAAATTCTATATCACATCTTGGATACATGCCCTTGGAAGACAGCAAACCTCTCTATTATTAGTGTTAGGTTAACAAATAGCTGCCTCAGTACTTCTTCATCAGGGAGTCACAAGCCACCACTACTCAGTAGTTCTTCCTCTGACCTTTATGGGAAGATATCTCTCTTGATAACACCTATCATTCCATGTCATCATTTACAAAATTAACAGAATCTCTGAGTTAGACTATATTTCAAAGATCATCAACTCCAACCCATGCCAAAATATAAATACCTTCTAAGTCCTGCCCAACAAAAGTCACTCAGCCTTTGCTTGAAGAATCTACTACCTTTCAAGGAAACCCATTCCATTTTGAATAGATCTAATTGTTTAAAAAAAATGTTTTTGAATGTGGCCCTCTCTCTGATCTACTTTCCTAACTCTCATTTTCATTGGAAAGCTAGTTCTCCAGAAGACAGTTACTATACTGTCAGGGTTGTGGAGGGTAATGTTAAGGGTTTGAATTCCTACTTACTTATAAGCCCCCACTGGTGTGCTTCTCACCAACAATTAAACTTAATTAGCTTTTAAACAAAAGTATTTACTAAGATAGTATCTCAAGAATACTAGTTATAAAAATAGCACCCCCAAAAACCTGGGGTACACTTCCCAAAAATATACAAAAGTTTCAGGAGAAGAGTGAACACAAACTTAAAAAGTAAGAAGGCATATGTATAGTGAACACATGTGGGAAAAGGGCAACATAATCCTCAGTTGCCAGAAGGCCTTTTCTGCTTTCATAAAATCCTCATGAAGTTCCACTTAGAGGTAGCTCTCTGCTGGACTCCAAGTGTTGGTGCTTTTGTAGAGTTATAGCTAATCAACCAACCAACAAGCTGGAGAGGAGGAGAGGGAATAAGTATTTAAATAGCACCTACTATGTACAAGGCTGTGCTAAGCACTTTCTACAAATAGTATCTTTTTTGACCTGGGAGGTAGGTGCTATTATTACCCCCATTTTATAATTGAGCAAACTGAGGCAAAGTTAAATGACTTGCATGGAGTTACACAGCTAGTAAGTAGCTGAGGTCAGATTTGCACTCAGGTCTTTCTGACTCAAGTCCCAGTGTTCTACCTACTGCACAATCAGCTGCCTCAAGCATTTATTAAGGACTTACTGTATGCCAAACACTATGCTAAGCACTAGAGAAGTAAAGGCAGAAATAGAAACAAAAACAAAAACAAATCCATGATCCCTGCTGTTAAGGAGTTCACATTCTACTGGGGGAGGGAACATGAAAATAAGTACATACATAGTAGACTATCAGCTGAGTAGGGGGAGCAGAAGGGAATAGGAAAGGCTTCCAGCAGATGGGTAAGATCTGAGCTGAGTCTTGAAGGAAGCCAAAGAAAGTTAGAGTTAGAGGTGAGGAGAGAGAGTATTCCACCTATCTGGGATAGCCACACCAAATGAATGGAGTTGGGTTATGGAGCGTCTTGTTTGAGAAACACTTAGTAAATCGATGTAGCTATATTGTAGAGTACATGAAGTGGAGTAGAGTGTAACACGACTAGAAAAGCAGGAAGGGGTCAGGTTGTGAAGGGCTTTAAATGCCAAATAGGCAATAGGAACCACTGGAGTCTGAGTTGGAGGAGAGGGCAGAGGGCAAAGGGCAGAGGTCCTAATATAGTCAGACCTGTACTTAAGGAAAATCACTGTCAACTGAAGGATGGATGGATTGGAATAGGGAGAGACTTGAGACAGGGAGACTAATTAGAAGGCTGTTCTAATATTCCAGACAAGAGATGATGAGGGCTTTCTCTCTGCCACAAATGGTCATACTCCTTGAAAGTGCCTTCACTCAGGTGACTATCATTTGGATGTGCTTGTCTCTTACTGATCTAGTCTCTTGATCCCAGCTGGATACACTGTCTGATACTGGTCCTGTCTGTCCAATAGTGGGAGGTGGGGAGAAGGGAGGAAGAAGAGAGAATCCCAGCCCCTAAAGAGTGATTCCCTCTCAGGGCCTAACTCCACTAGTTCACTGCTTGATGACTAGTCTTTTTATACATAGACCCAGAGGTGTGTCTGAATCTTTCAGGCAATCTTTTTTTTTTTTTGGTAGCATTATCTGCCTTTATCAGTGGCCAAAACATATAATCCTGTCAAATTGATTAAGGACCTAGTCATACTTAGTTTGTACTTTAACTGATTGATTCATTGATTACATTGATTGGGGTATGGTAGAACCCCAACCCTATACTTACCTTGAGCTAAAATCTACTTCTTTGCTATTTCCACCCATTGCTCAATGTTTCTGGGACAAGCAAGCAATGAAAGTATAATACTTCTTCCACAAGAAAGATCTTCAAATACTCATAGACAGCCATCATTCATTTCCCTCTCATTGTACTCCCTCCCCAAGTTTTCCCTAGTTCCTTAACTTGGAATTTATTCTGGGGCTAGTGACTCTGCAATGCAAAGTGTAGTCAAATTCATTTTCACCATCCTCTTTGCCCAGTCCTCATCTTCCGAGGCAACATAATTAAAGGATTTCATTTGATCACCAAAAAATTACTTCTCCAGTAAATGTTGAGGGAAGTTTACATTCACCAGGTTCTTGAACCCATTTACTGAGCCCAGGATTGGAATTGTATTTATTGACTGCCTTCTTGTTCCATTCGTCATCCTGGTGACTTCCTAGAGTAAAACATGCTTTCCAGTCATGTCACCAGTTTCCTTATGCATGTTATCACCTTCATTAGAATGTAAGCTCCCTAAAGGCAGGAATTATTCACTTTTGTACCATGCCTGGCAACATAGTAAGTTCTTAATAATTGCTTTTGCAGTCATCGTTAACACAGCAGATCTACCAATGCCCTGGAGGCCTACCTCTGAAATTTTTACTGATCAGTGGATACTATGTTTAATGTAACACTCAAGCTGTCTCTTGCTAGGTAGCCAACCTACCCCCTTTTCTGGCCGTACGTGGCCTTGAATAAAGTCTTTTGTGCTCCCTTGCTGCATAGGTCATTCTTGGCAGTATGTTGCCCCCTAATTGGGGGCACAATGAGATTCAGTGAGGTACAGTGAGTGTAAGCTTAAATGTGATAAAGCATACCAAGCACTCTTCAAACTTTGGAGGGCTACACAAATGTCAGTGGTTCTCACTACAGTTGTTAGTGGAGAGAAATGCTGGAGTTTGGGTCAAGAAGAGATCTGAGTCTGAATCCCATCTTCAACACTGGCTAACTGTGTGACCCCAGGATCAGTCAAAAAACTTACTGAGCCTCAGTCTCCTCATCTGTAAAATTGGAATAGCAATGCCTAGAGTACTTACCTCAAAGGCTGATTGTGAGGGTCAAATGAAATGATGCAGGTAGAGTAATTTGCAAACCTTGAAGTGTTCAATAAATGTCAGCTATCATTATTATTATTGTTATTGTTATTGTTATTAATCTTGGCTGAAAGAATCCAATAAAATACTGGTCCTAAAAGTTTCAACATTGGCAGTAGTTGCTGCTAGGTACTCTCTCCCATTAGAGAAGATTCCCTCTGAAATATCTCTGATGCTAGCTAAGAGACCACAGGAAAAACAATGCCATCTTGGCCTGGAAAGTTATTCCTTACTCCTCTCCCATCAATCATTGCTTGGCAGCAGAAACCCTGAAGAACGTGCTGTGCTGTAGAAAGGTTCATACTGAGTGTGAGGGATACACAAAGACCCCATTCTCCCTTACAGCTGGCCAAAAAGAGGAGAAGAGGGCTTTTCCTTCCTTGCTTATCTCAAAATTCAGAAGCACCCAGGAGCCCAGCAGCACTCCAAGTTCCCAGATTGCTCTGCTTTTACAGTATTTTCAGTTTGCTTATAAAGACACACTGTTGTTGCCTTCTCAAGAGTTTTCTCTGTGCCTTACTTTGGTTCTGTCCAGGCTTTTGCTTTCAGACATATGGATGTCTTCCAAGTTCCTATTTCCAGGCATTCGAGACAGCCAGGATACTACCATGTCTAGGCCTCTCCCATGAGACCTAAAACACAGGATGCATCTGCGTCCTTGGGGTTTGGATGCCTGGGGCATATGCTGGCCCATGTATTTGATCTGCCATGACCCCAAATTTCAGTCTTGAGGGTAAAGAAGCCCTGCTTGATCATAACCCTCTGGAAGCCATAAAGATGAAATGGTTTCCTCTCACCATCCTGGAGTCTACCATATCCCAAGGCAGCTGATGGATCCCAAAGAATCAACAGGAATAGCTGACCTTTGTCACTATCTCCTCCTCCCCACCCCCACCCACCCTCAGACTTCTATTTGAGTTGTAAATTCTGACCATAAAGTTGTTGGAATGGGTCCTCCAGCTGCCACACTCTGTCATCATTTCCAGGAAGGGAAACTTCTCAGACTGGAGAGTAGTTGAGCAGGTTGATTTTTACACATGGGGACAATAACATATCTACGTGTGGTTTAGAAATTTAATACATGAGGCATAAGAAATTGGATACTCCTAGTTGGTTAGGGGAGCAAAGAATGAGATTAAGGATACCTGGATTTTGGAATATACCTCCATGAGTAATCTATCCAACATTGTCTGCAAATCTTTTGGGGCAAATGCATCTTCAGATTTTTAGCAAGTGCAATGGACAAAATCAGTGACTTAAGGATAATACTTGTAGTGGACATTGCAAATAGGCATTTCTTTGCTTTGGGCTTGTCTACATTTTTGGTTTTTCCCTCTTCCTTTCCTTCTTCCTTCCTTCCTTTCTTCCTTCCTTCCTTCTTTCCTTCCTTCCTTCCTTTCTTTCTTCCTTTCCTTCCTTCCTCCCTCCCTCCCTCTCTCCCTTCTTTCTTTCTTTCTTTCTTTCTTTCTTTCTTTCTTTCTTTCTTTCTTTCTTTCTTTCTTTCTTTCTTTCTTTCTCTCTCTCTCTCTCTCTCTCTCTCTCTCTCTCTCTCTCTCTGTCTCTGGGATTGTTCTTTAAAATTGTAAAGCAAATACATTTTGCTAATGGTGACAGAAATACCTTGATCTAAGGGATAACGCCTTTGCCCATCAATTTTGCAAGGCAATAATGCTACTCCCGAGAGGCTGAACTCTGAGGCTGAAAGGCAGAGTAGTTCATCACAATGAGAGAATTGGGTTGTTGCTAAGGGGGGAAAGATCCTCTGATCATGCTGTTATTACTAGGCATTAATAAGCTGTGTTCATCTTATCTAACACTGGAGGCCTAACTTTTAGTCCTTCTACAACATCTCTGTCTTTATTATGTAGCTCAGGGTCATGGAGAAACACAGCCCACTGGCTGTATAGAGCAGCAGGCAACCTCCTTCATGCTGGTTTTGGTCCCAGCAGGCTTATTCCCATGTGTCCTGCAGCTCTCTGCTATAATGGATGGAAAGACAATTACCTAGGTATCACTGAAGCTTGGTGGGATGAGAGCCTTGATGGGAATGTAGCAATGGAAGGGTATGCATTCTGTTGAAAGGAAACGGATCTAGTAAAAGGGGTGTGTCAGGGTCCCCTGGCCTCTGACACAGACATGCCAGAAGCGGGGAGGGAATGTAAAGAAGGATTAGGAGAATTACAGATGGCCAGGCAGAAATGTCAGCTCAGGCATGCAGTAACATGGTAGTTGTAAGAGTTCTGGATTTGGAGGCAAAAGACCTGGGTTTGAATCCTAGGTCTGACACGTATAGCCTAGGTAACTGCGGATGAGTAAGTTAATATCTCTAGGCCTCAGTTTTCTAGATGGACTGAGTGATCTCTAAGATACCATCATTAGTCTGAACATGTGGTTGTGGTTGCAGACATGTTAGCTGGGTTTCTTTTTGTGTGTGTGTGAGAGAGAGAGAGAGAGAGAGAGATGGGGGCTGGAAGGAGGGGAGAAGGGGATAGAGCTTGTACAAGAACACATATATAGTGGAATACTCTTCTGGGGATCTTTGGACTACCAAAGCAGAATTTCCCAGCCATGAAGTTACCACCTTACACTTTGTTTTTCTCCTTGCATCCTCCACAGCTCTTCCTCTGTAGTATGAAGTCCAGTCTAGGCAGCTAGGTGGCATAGTGGGTAGAGTACTTGCCTTCAGGTCAAGAAGATTTGGGTTTACACCAGATGCTTAACAGATGTGTGATCCTGAGCAAATCACCCTCCCTCTCTGTGTTTTAGTTTCCTTATCTATAAAATGAGAAGGTTGGAACAGAGGGTCTATAAAGTCCCTTCTAACCTTAAATTTATTATCCTAAGGAATAGCAATGCTAGAGCCGTTGATTCCTATCAGCTAACTGCACCCAGCCCTAAGTATTGGTCATTGTACTTTTCTTACCCAATACCTATGCCTATCACTACAGTGTAGCACTGCCTCCCCCGGAGTGTTTTTAGGGAAGTAGCATCATGTGTTAAGAAAGTATATGTTTGTATAGAAACCTCTTAACATAAGGGTAACAGCATAATGAGCAACATTTGGGTAGGGATAAAAGGAGAAGCCAAAGTGATATTGCTTGGAAGTATATTACTGACCATGATGCTTGATTAAGGGTGCTTGTTGTCCTCAAGTAACCTTATGTAGCCCTTTGTGCTTTTGTGCAGAAAAAATATATAATCCTATTAGCAAATATTTTTGTAGAGTAACTATGATTTAATAAATAGACTAGTGATATAAACTTAAAACAGATACATAGTAACATATATTTACTAATCTGTGAACACATGTATCCCCTTAATGTAATGTAACTTTGTTAAGGGCAGGGATTATTTTGCTTTTGTATTTGTATCCCCAATGCCTAGTATAAAGTAGGTGCTTAATAAATGCTTATTGGTTTAAAAATGGTTGTTTGATTGACTGCTATAAACTACCTACCCAGTCAGAGGATATGGATGATGCTTTCTTAAAGTATATTCCCAAAATAGATTTCACCTATGTGAATATATACTAAGAGTCTGTTCTGTTAAAAGCAAAGTACCTGATAAATATTTGTCATGACTTGCAGACAATTTCCTCTTTTACAAGTTAACTAGGGAAACTGCCTTTCTGAAATTAAATCTGACCAGTCAGCCAATCAGTCAATGAGCATTTATTAAGTGCTTACTATGTGCCAGGTACTGGGTTAGGTAGTGAGGATAAAAACAAAACAAAACAAAAAAAGCAACAGTCCCTGGCCTCAAGTTTTCATTATATGGAAGGAAACAACATGTACTTTTATAAGTATGTGCAGAAGAGATTTGAGGTGATTTTTCTGGGAAGGGCACTATAGTTGGGAACATTAGGAAAGGCTTTGAGGTAGTGTTTGAACTGAGTCTTGAAAGAAGCTAGAGAGTCTAAGAGGTAGAGGTGAAGAGAGAGGCATAGGGGACTCAGATGCAAAAGCATGAGAGATGGGAAATGGATATCATGTATGAAGATTCAAAAAGGAAGTGGCCAGCAATATAGAATTGACAAGAACTTTGGATGAAAATGGTCTAGTAATATTGGAATTCATAATAATAATGAAAAGAAACCCAGGCCATAGCTAACTATGTACCCTAGATGTTAAGAAACCCGTTTCTTCTTCTTTTTTTTCTTTAAAGATAGATATGATAGGAATATGGCTGCAAAGAGATGAGCAGCCAAAGTAAAATAAATAAATTCTGACTCCGTAATTGTGAGTAATCCTGATGAGGAGAAAAGAGAAAAGCATCTAATGAAGGCAATGTGCTCCCTGATGTGCTCAGCTTTAAAGCTATCATATATATAGATATATATGATATATAGATATATATACATACACACACATATATAATGTATATATGTATGTATAATGGAAAAAAGAGCATACAACTAAGAATGAATTTTAAAAGTGGTTGAAACTTCCAAAAACAATGTCAGGAAGCAGGCTTGAATAAGCTAAGCTTTATTTTTTTAATGCAAAACCTTTTTTTTTTTAAGCTACATTATTGCTTAGGAAAGATGGTATAATTTTTTACAGAAAACAGAGAGAAGGCAGAATAACTCAAATCTTAGTTTGCTTTCTTCTTTTTCATCAAGGAAAATGATCCACAAATTAGAAAGAGTAGGACAAAATTCCTAAGAAGGAATCAATACCTACTATAAGGAAGGAAATAAGAAAAGGTAACCTGGCCACTTTCAAGTAAGTCAGGTATTTCAGGTTAAGGTGAATTGATTACATGGTACTGAAATAACTTGTAGCTATCAATACAGAATCACAGTAGGTAATTTTTTTAAGAAATCATGAAGTACCAGAAAAGCTCCAGAAAACTGGAAACAAGAAAATATCCATGTGACACCACAATCTAGAGAACTACTACTACTGTATTTCACAACCTACTCCAAGGCTGTGGTCTTTTCTTTTCCAGCAATCATGCGCTTGGCTCACTGGTGCTCCCTACTGATTTCTAGCAGCTACTACTACCACTGTGCAGGTGGTCCTTCAGGGAAAGGAATCAGCTTTTCTCTACTCATGTTCTCTAAAAATAAAGAGCCAACCATTTTCAGGTGATTCTTACAAGGGTTACTATAAAGCATTATAGGGAAGAACATAAAAAGATTACCAAAACAAATGACAGGGGAAAGAGATATACATACATACACACACATAAATATATACATATAATACATATGTACATACGTGTGTATTTATATACACACATATATCACATTTTCAAATATATACAGGCATACACATTTATATGTATTTTTTAATTAATCCCTGTGTCTATGAGGAACTCAGCCTAGCTCTTTCTTAGTTCCTTCTTCCTATTTCTTTCAAGCATATCTCTAGAGACAGTTGACCCACTACATCTTTGTGTTTCCCACAATGCCTAGAATAATGTTATGCATGTAGCAGGTGCAGAACCAAAATGTGTCGAAGGAATATGGAGTTCACCCAAGGCCTAATACGTTCACAGAGCTGACTAAGCATTTACGTGATATTTTATCAGGGCATAGTACATTCCAAAAATTCTTATCAGTTATTTCTACTACTCACTCTGTGGATCAGGCTAACACAAGGGACTGTTTCTTCTAGAAGAGTCAGTTGCAACTTTTTTCATTTGTTTGGCATATTCACAGAGGGGTCATATTTAGGGTTAGAATCCTCCCTCATTGGCTTACTCACTAAAGCAAATTGAGTCTGTTTCTGGTTGTCTGATGTTATTCAGAATGATAACAATACATCAGAAATTTAGCTTTCCACAAAATCCAATTCAAAATTCAAGTCATGAGATACAAAGTTCCTCCCTGTAGTAAGCCCTGAGGGTACAAGGACAAAAGAGCTAAAAGTAGACTCAGCAGGTACCGATTCAGATTCCATCTCTCACCCTCACAACCTGGGTGATGTTGGGCAGATTGCTGAATCTCCCTGAGCCTCCGTTTACTCACCTACAAGATGAGCGGCCTGGACTGGATGACTTCCAAGCTCTCTTCCAGATCTAAATCTAAAACCTAAAAACTAAAACAGACTCTGCCCTCAAAGAGCTTACATTCTCCTGGAGAAGATGGAGGGTACTACATTACAGCATACATGTAAAACTCTTAACTTTTGAGCTTAATGATCAGTAGAAGATATCTAGGCAACTGATGTGAAGATCATGTTCATGTAGCCCTGAATAAAACTTTGGGGATACAAAACACTTACCGTATCTTAATTCTTCTTTGAACCTGAAGACTTTTTATCTGCTGCTATTCATTACAAAAGATCTCATCAAGCTGCCATGTATTATCAGTTGCTCCTTTGTGTTTCAGGAATCTTCTAAGGAAAAAAAAATGCACATTAAAAGAATTATATAAATTTTTTTGGTCATATGAATTCTTTGGTATAAAGAACTCCCAGCAAGGAAATTCCCTCATCAATCAGCTCTTACTCTGAAATTCATATTAGTGAATTGTGTGGGGCACTGGGAGATAAAGTGATTAGTCCAAGCTTACATTGTCAGGTATGTCATAGGAAGGACTTGAAGAGAGGCTTTTCTGGTTTCAAGGACAGTTCTCTGTACATTAAACCAACAGTTTTTAAAATGTGGTTCAGGGACTAGAGGTCCCAGAGACCATTTCAGGGGATCTTGGAGGTCATTATTATTTTTCATATTGTTTTAAACTTGAACAATACAAATCAATAGATATAACCCACATAAACAAAAGCTTTTTGAGGGAAAATTCAATAATTTTTAAGAGTTTAAAGGGGTCTTTAAACCAAAAAGTCTGAGAACTGCTGTTCTACACCAAGCTGCCTTAAATACAAATGCTATAAGTTATATCATGGGATGCTGTCTTTTATAAGGATCCATTCTGACTGTGTTTGACAGAGATTACATTTGGTCTTATTGTTTGGTATATGGTCTTTGGTTATTCTATTTTGGGGAAGAAATAAAGATGGTAGAAAAATATTTGACAGTTATAAGTTTGTGATGGTTGTACATTAATATATAGTGAGTGTCCACCTTATGCCCAGTATTTTTTAGGAAAATATGATTTCTTGCATGTATTTTAGGAATTTCCTATTGTAATAATCTCTTCTGGTTCCTTATAAAAGTGCTTCAAATTTCTTGATTTATTAATATGTGTTATATTTTTCTTTCCCCCCCAATAGTTTTGTCTTTTGTATGGAACCAAGTTGGTATTCCAGGAGAGAGCATGGTACTTAGAGCATAAATACTTGACCCCAGCAAGCAGTGTGCAGATCAGAAGTCAGGTAAGGCTCTTTGCCATGGGTCAAGACAGGGTGTGGGTCATTAACAATTGGCGGGACTTTGCTTTCTTAGTAAACAGTTCTTATCAAGCTGGTATCACTTGCCTCCTAAAGAATTTCAGTTCTTCTAGAATTTCACATGCATGCTGTTTTATTTTCTACTGCTATCGTGTTACATTTCAGACTTAAGATGACAAGGAAATGATTCATTGTTTTTGCCTGAACTCCCTGACATGAACTCTCCTTCCCTCTGCCTGCCATCTATGACTCCAAAAAGGGCTTTTCTTGAGTTAACAGGAAAGAAAAAGAGAGAGAGGGAGGGAGGGAGGGGAAAAGTAAGAGTGACTGAGAAAGAGGGAGAGAGAGAGAGAGAGAGAGAGAGAGAGAGAGAGAGAGAAGAAAGAAAGCTTTGTATATTCTTGCAATGGTATCACTACCTATAAACCCATATCAATTCATCAAATAGTTACACAAGGTTGTGCTGGTAATTGCTTAACAATGGTCTCTCTGGAAGAAAAACGTATCCATAATACAATATTAAGTTTAATCTGCATTATTAACATTTCCCCCCTTACTTTATCAATAAATCACAATAAATCAAGTCCTGATTTGTAGCATTTGCTGATTTCTGAAATGCAAATACTTACACTGAAAATTTAACAGTTGGGTCTCATGAGCCAATTTGAACTGGCCCCAGCACACTAGAGGTTATTTGTTGTTCAGTCACGTCCAACTCTTCATGACCCTGTTTGGGGTTTTCTTGGCAAAGATACTGGAGTTGTTTGCCATTTCCTTTTCCAGCTCCTTTCACAGATGAGGAAACTGAGGCACACAAGGTTAAATGATTTGCCCAGTGTCACATAGATAGTAAATATCTGAGACTGGATTTGAATTCAGGGCTTACTGAATCCAGGTCCGGCACTCTATCCATTGTGCTACCATTGTGCCCTTTTCTTTTTTCTTTTTTTTTTTAATTAATTAATGTATTTAGTTTTAGTTTTCAACATTCACTTTTATAAGATTTTGAGTTCTCAATTTTCTCCCCTTCCTTCTTCCCTCCCCAAAATGGCATGCAATCTGATATAGGCTATACATGTATGAACTCTCTGACATGAACATATATTCAATGAACATAAATATATTCAAAGTATAATCATATTAAACATATTTCTACATCACTCATGTTATGAAAGAAGAATCAGAACAAAAGGGAAAAACCACAAGAAAGAAAACACAAACAAACAATAAAAGGGAAAATAGTATGCTTCGATCTGCATTCAGACTCCATAGTTCTTTCTCTGGATGTGGATGGCATTTTCCATCATGAGTCTTCTGGAATTGTCTTAGGTCACTGCATTGCTGAGAAGAACTAAGTCTATCAAAGTTGGTCATTACACAATGTTCTAGCTGCACTTTTCAGGGGAAATAAATACAGCTTTTCCCCACAGAAAAAGTTGGCCTGGTCTGTGAGATTCTCAAACAGGAGAAAGGCTAGACTATTTCAATAAGCCAGAAAAATCAAGGGACCACAAAAGAGGGACTATACTATACATATTGTACACTATATACTATATAGATATATGTATATTATACATACTATAGGGATTTCTTTGCTAGAGTAGAGTATGTAACTGTGAAATGACAGTAAGTTTATATATATGTATATGTATATATATGTGCACATATAGTTGGTGTATAAGTATATAATTACAAATGTATGCATATACCTATATACACACATGTTTAGCACTTAATACTTTTCAGAATATATATAGCAGATCAGGAGTGTTGTAGATTTGGAATCAGAAGATTCAACTCAGAATTCTGGTTCTGCCATTTTATTAGCTGTTCTATCTTGACCAGATCACTTAACTTTTCTGTGCTTCAGTTGCCTCATCTGTAAAATGGACATGATAATACTTCCTGCACTCTTTACCTCAAAGTACTTCTGTGACTCAAATTTGCAAATTAGACAGCTCTACAAGGATGTCAACTGTTCTCCCATGGACTCTACAAAGTTAGGAGGGAAGGGATTATTGTTTTCCTTTTTCAAATAACTGAGGTTAGGTGACTTGCCCAAAGTCACGTAGCTAATAAGTAACAGCCAGGGCTAGAATCTCAGTCTCCTAACCACAAGTGGATTTTAGATTCATCTAGAAGCTGGATTGATTTTTTAGATTCCTTAATTAGTAAATATTAGTAAATTAGTAAAAATCAGTAAAGATACCTTAATTAGTAAAGAGTACCTGAAGTCCCTGAAAGTGTTCCTAAGATTTCAGAAGTAGGTGGAGAGCAGGAAGGGCCTTTGAGAACATCTGTCCTAGCCCCTTGATTCACAGGTATAAAAATTGGAGCCCAGAATATGATATGACTTGCTCATGGTCATAGAAGCAACTAGTGAGGGAGTAACAGAGCCGGTATTAAAAAACAGATTCTTGGTTTTTTTTGCTCCAGACCCAGTGTTTTTTAAAATTGTCATTGTGAAGGCCTCACACTACACACCATAAAGCCCTGTCTGGTTTAATATGTGAAAAGTCATATGAGTAAACATTTATTAAATGGAGATATTTCATAAATATGCACCAATGGAATTCTACTCTATCAAGAAATCTTTAAAAGAACACAAAACAATGCAGTGGATAGAGCACTAACCCTGGAGTCAGGAGGACCTGAGTTCAAATCCGGCCTCAGATATAACACTAACTAGCTGTGTGACTCTGGGCAAGTCACTTAACCCCAATTGCTTCACCAAAAAAACCCAAAAAACACAAAACAAATGACAACTAGAAATTCAAGGTGACACACCATTGAAGGGTCAAGGATTTGTTGGTCTTGTGATACAAGTAGGGGCATGCTAGAGGCAGCTCTAATGTTTGAAAGACCATTGTTAAACTTTCAGTGTGCGTATTTATACCTTGGAAACTGGTAATTGATATAAATCAAGGTTTAGTTTATTGTTTTGTTGGTTGTCTATACTTAAGAAAGTGTAAAAATATAGATTAACCTTAAAAATGTGTATGCATCTATATACAGAATATATGTGTGTATGTAGATGTATGTGTATGTATAGTGTATGTATAGTATGTATATGTGTGTATGTATATATGTATGTGTATGTATATGTGTATATATGTATATATAGTGTGTATATGTGTGTGTATATATGTATGTATAGTGTGTGTGTGTGTACAGTGTATATATATGTGTGTATTTCTTCCCCCTGAAAAACCTGGTTGTTAAACATTTAACCGCATGCTTCTGGACGCAGGATAATAAAAGATAACTTCTCTTAGGAGGTGAAATTGTGTGCTGGAAAGGGCACTGAATTTGAAGTGAGAAGACCCAAGCTCAAATCTTAGCTGAGTACCTTAATATTTGTGTAACATCAGGCAAATAACTTTGCTCTGCTGTTGCTTCTGTGGTTCTTCACTTGTAAAATGGGGGTGGGTGGTTGGTCAGACGAAATTACCTCCATTTGTGAGTAATTGGACCTCAGCTATAACTTCTCCCTCATCTTAGTTACTCACTTAGCTTCGTGGCAAGGGAGACCCTAACAGTAGTCTGAAGAGTAATCTGCATCCACTAATGTCCAGCATTGCTCTTACCTCTCCTGAGCAGTGACACATACTTTATACCCTCAGATCACTCCCTAAGACTACCTTCTTTTATTGTATCTATGGAAGGAAGAGGATTCTTCCTGAATTCCTTGTCTTTGGCTGACTAAACTGTTAATCAACAATATATAAACCCACTGAAACAATTGTTGGTTTACCTGTTCCTGATACAGAGCTTAGCCAGCAACATGTTAGAAAAATGAGGTGATCTGCTCCTTTCATATTTGAATGTACCTCATAACTATTTCTGGGATGCCATCAGGGGCAAAATTATATGAAGATTGCAGGGTTATTCATTATATGAAGAAAAGGTAGTATAGTGGATAGAGCATTGGCTTTGGAGTCAGAAAGATCTGGGTTCAAATACTGCCTGAGACATTTACTAACTATATGACCCTGGATGAGTCACTTAACCTCTGTCTCAGTTTCCTCATCCACAAAAGGAGGAATTTGGAATTAATAACCTCTTAATTCCTTTCCAGCTCTAAATTTATTTCCTATGATCTCATGTGCTTTTTATAATAATGTGTAAAGAGATCTTTTATTTTTTGTTCCTAGAAAATTCGGTGTATATGTATTCACAGATTTCCAGTGTTCAATAACTAAGCCATTATTATTGACTTCACTTGCCAGGTACATGCCTATAATATATGCTACCAGGGAGGCTGAAACTTGTGGATTGCTTGGGCTCGGGAGTTCAGAGCTGCAGTGAAGCTAATGCAGATTGGGTGGCCATATTATATCTGGTAGCAGTATGGTAAGCCCCTGAAACCAGGAGACCCCTGTGCTACCTAAGGAGGGACAAACTGACCCAGGTCAGAAATAAAGCAGGTCAAAGCTTCCCTGCTGATAAGCAGAGGAATTATCCCAATTTGGAATTTTATTTCTATGTTAGGAATTGGGTTTCCTATGTTAGGAATTAAGTTTCACAGGGAGGGAACAGGTAGGGTAAAGCACAATTGCATACACAAATGATGTAGGCATAAAAAAAATACATGTGTGGTGCACTAGATTTGGAGTTAAAACAACTGGGGATGTTTACTTTGGAGAAATGGGGATATGATAGCTGTCTTCAAGTGTCTGAAATGCTCTCATGTGAAAGAGGGATTTGTTTTGTTCTATTTGTCCCCATGGGGCAAAACTAGGAGAAATATGGGTGTGAGCTGCAAGGGGGTTCATTTAGATTTCATTTCCAGGAGGAAGAAATGTCCTAACAATGAGGGCATTCAAAAGTGAAATGGGCTCTGCCGAGTTGAGAGGGGCTAGTGGGCTCTCCTTAGTGGAGGTCTTCAAGCAAAGGCTGATTAATGCCTTACCAGGGTGTTAAAGTGGGCATTCTTTTGAAAGTAGGGGTTAGGCTGGATGGCTGCTGAGCGACTTTCCAGCTCTGAAATTCTGTAAAGCTGTGTGGCCTGGGTTCAGCTCCATGCCCTGATATTTACTACCTATATATTTTTTGAGGCATTTAGGGTTAAATGACTTACCCAGGGTCATACAGCTAGTAAGTATCGGAAGCCTGATTTGAACTCAGATTCTCCTGACTCCAGCATGATGCTCTATCCTAGCTGCCCTATTTATTACCTATATGACCATAGGTAAGGCACTCCTCTTTGAGCCTCAATTGCCTCATCTATGAAAAGAAAAGGTTGGACTACATGTTATCTAAGGTTGGTTCCATCTCTGAATTAATCATTCATGTGAAGAATTTAAAAAAAAAAAAAAAAAGGACTGGGGCATCTAGATGGAGCAGTGGATAGAGCACCAGTTCTGGATTCAGGAAGACCTGAGTTTAAATCTGGCCTCAGACACTTGATACTTACTAGCTGTGTGACCCTGGGTAAGTCACTTCACCCCATTATCTCGCAAAAAGAAAAAAAAAAAGGACCCTATAGTAAGCAGACTGTACACTTCGGTAATATTGCTTATGTCCACTAAATTCTACATTCATCTTTTCTTTTTTAAATTTATTTTACTTTTAATTTATGAAATAAAACAAGCATTTCCATCTTTTCAATATTTACTTTAGAGTCTCAAATTAGTGGCACAAGTTCAAATAATTAACGGGTCTTGATTCCATAGCCCTATTTAAAACCAGCACTTAAAGTCACTTTTAGTTGAGCATAAGCATTTAGTAGCTTCATTTCTCTTATCAAAGGATTTATTTCCTGAAATTTGATACTACAGCTGTCCAAGTTCTCTAGTCAGTTACAGGTCAACATTTGAACAGTGGTTCTCAGCTATGTGTCAGAAAGCAAGTTCATTGTATTTAGATGGTGATAAGAATTTGAGACATGTAGCTTGTTGACATCTGGTGGCATCCTGACATTCCCATGTGTCTACTGAGATGCACAGCCCAAATAGGATTTGGAGGTCAAATTAAAATATCCAATGCACATCCTGAAAATAAACTTGATAAAATGTTAAAAATTGGTTTTATTCCCCACCCCCGTCACCCCACCCTCCCCAAGAATCAGTTGATTTTAAAAGACAGATAAGAATGAAACTGAAGAAGGTAAGGGAGGGCTGTTCTCCCTTCACGGTATTGTTACCATGAAATTGTGTGTGTGTACAGTGACTCTCAAATTCCTTCCAAGTTGTTTTGATTACTGTGGACAAGCACTTGCAGGAGAGGATTGTTGAATGTTTGGGCCCAGTGAAGCTGTTCTTGCAGAAATGGAAGCTCACTGTTGGCCATGAATGTTGCCCTGGGGTGAAGCAGAGATGTAAAGTACACCAGCTTGGAATCTTTATTGTGTAGCTCAATGGAAAGATGCACAGGATGTGTAAATAGAGTACCACATGTTACCAAGGAAGACCTGGGTGAGAGTAGTGGCACAAAAACATAATCAGGAACATGAATGATCTTAAGAAACAAAGCAGAACCAGGAGAACAACTTACACTATAACATCAGTTTTGTAAAAATGAACTGTTCTGAAAGACTTCAGAATTCTGATCAATACAATGATTAATCCTGATACCAGAGGACAGATAGTGTTCCTTCCTTCCTTCCTTCCTCCCTTCTCCTTCCTTCCTTCTTTTCTGTCTTGCTTTCCTTCCCTTCCTTTCTTTCTTTTTTTCTTCTTCCCTTCCCTTTCCTTCCTTCCTTCCCTTTTTTCTTCTTCCCTTCCCTATCTTTCTTCCCTTTCTTCCTTCCCTCCTTCTCCCTTCTTCCCTTCCCTTCCTTCCTTTCTTTTTCCTCCTTTCTTCCTTCCCTCCCTTCCTTCTTTCCCTTGCTTTCCTTTTTCCTTTCACCTTCTTCTTCCTTCCTTTCCCTTCCTTCCTTCCTATTATATCATATAATTTCATCAAGTGGGCTGGGGGAGAGAGGGAACTCAACTGATTAGGAGTCCCCTGACCAATTTTTCCCACTACACTGCTTTTTATATATTAACTTATTTGAGCCTCACAACAACCCTATGATGTAGGTACTACAGGTATTAATATCCCCATTTTACAGCTGATAAAACTGAGATCCAAAGAAGATAAAGGATTTGGCTATGGTCACATAGCAAATAAGTTTCTGAAGTAGAGTTCAAGCTCCAAGTTCCCTACTCTATCTACTATACTATATTGCCACTGAATATACCTTAGTGATACTGTATTGGAAAGGAGGACTGGGAATTGTTAAGAGCTAGTTAAGCCCCATGCTATTCAAGTACCTCAGCTGTATATACATGACTCCAAAATGACTGGTCATCCTTTTCAGATTAAGCAAACCATTAGTCAATTATAGGAAAAAAAAATTTAAATCAATTGATTGGTTAGTCAGGTAGGACTATAGTCATGACATCTCTGATTTATCATCTTGGGGGAAGAAATCTGGAACAATAAGAGGCATAAATTATGGCCAGCTGAACTATGAGAAGCCAAAATTATGTTTACATGATTTTAGTCTCAAGCAAAATACTACTTTCATTTGCTTGTTTGAGGTATGTGCAGAATCCAAGTAAAGACTTTATGTGATTAGATAATGACTAATTAGAAGGAATAAGACAATCAAAAAGAGAGGGATATGGAATGTATGCCTCTTCCTATAGGGACTGTCTCTCATTTGTCTTTGTATGCCTAGTACCTAGCATGATGCCTTGCACAAAATAGTTCCTTGATAAATGTTTATTGGATTAGAGTCAATTAGAAGGCTGGTATCAGAACAGTTTTTCTATTATATTAGTAACCTAATGACAATAAGGATACTCCATCCCCTTAGATTATCATTTTAAAAACTGAAAAGGATTTATACAGCTTTGACAGGAGCATTCACTGTGTGCAAGCTTCTATCATTGGCTCTCCTCCATGTTGTGTTGAAATGTTCTTTTTTATGGACTCTCTGGTTTTCTATCCCTATGTGTTCTTTATTCCTAAACCACCTGGATTGAGCCAATATAACAGATGTTCAGGCACCCTGAACAGAATTCAACATCAACTGAATGATGAGCCATTAGTTATGGTATATTTAAAATATTCACTAGAGTGGGGAGGAGGGCCATCTTGTCCAATCTCACCTGGAATTAGCAGGCATTTGTATTCAGTTGTAGGCAACTCTGAGAAAAGGTCTATGGGATATCCCTTCTTCTTGTAAAGTGATAAGAGGACTCCTTATCATTTAATTCAGCTTAATGAGTTATCAGATGATATAAAATAGGAAAATCAGTGTGGAATAAAATCTTCTAAACTTCTAACATCAACTCAGGTGGTGCAAAGAAATCAAGTTCATAATTGATTGGTATCTTCACTGAGCTGGAAGATGTTATTGAGCCAGCATTTAGGTGAAATAGGTAGGGAATATAAATAAGCCAAATAAAATCATCTTTCTTTGAAACACTTCTGTGGCGTATTCTCTTAAAAAATAAACCTTATGAGACAAACTATTCTCAACCTTCATTTCATGCATCTCCCAGGATCAGCCATTAAATAGAATGAGAATATTCCCTAAATGGAAATTTTCCTCTTGATCCTATGGTCCAAAAATCTATCATGAAGATAACTGCAAAGCAGACACACAAGTTGTGAAATGCTATAGTTCCCATCTTTTGCAGGATTTAGAAGAAGAAATCTTAGCAATCAACTAATCTAATCTCCTAATTTTACAGATGTGGAAACCAAGTCCCAGAAAAGGCAAACAGCCCACCAAATGTCACACATCCAATAAGCAGCAAAAGTGGGACAAGAGCCCAGGTCTTCTGAGGCCCACCCACCATTCCAGGCTGCCTCTAGAAAGCAGTGCCTGCATATCATGCTATTGAGAATGGAAAAATCTCCTTCCCTCCCTCCCATCCTTCTCTGCCCCTAGCCAAGGCTATACCTCAGTGACATGAAATGCATTGTTAAGCTAATAAATGCAGGTCAGCCAGCTGAGGTTAAGAAAATATATATCGGATTTGGTTTCTTCAGTTTGGCCAGTAGGAAGGACCCCAAGGTCATTGCCCCCACAAATCCAGGTTTTCCTCATGGCAGCCACCTGGACAACTCTAATCCTTTACCCAACAGTGTAACTTTGTGTGACCAGAAGGGTGATCCTTCTATCATTTTCTGAATTTCCTTAATTGAAGAATAACTTGTTATGACCCATATGGGACAGGGTTGTTTGTTTAGCTCAATATAAGCCTCAGAGTTCATTTGGCAGCTGTATTACATTGTGATTTGAGAGGAGGGGCAGGGCAAGAAGGTGCTTAGGAAGCTAGGTAATTATGATTCCCCTTTCCTAGTACTCTCAATTTATCCCCTGGCCTCAGCATATTGTGAAATTTTCCTGCCTGTGAAAATTTTATGGTATACTAGAGATGGAGGAATAAGCATTTCTATAGCACCTACTATGTGCCAGACACTGTGCTGAGTGCTTTCCAGATACCTCATTTAGTAAAAGCATGATACCCCATGCTAAGAGCTATAAGTAGGAATTCTTTTATCTGGGTTTGAGAGAGTTGGGTGGGTTCGTACCACAGTGCCACAGAAGACAGTCCTGATTTAGTCACTTTCTGAGAGGAGGCAGGCTCCTTTCCCCTGGAGTCTGACTTGTGCTTCTATGAGAATTATAGGGAAAGGTAGGCCCCAAAGTAGAGACACCACAGGGAAAGAATGCTGGGGGTAGCAGTCCAAGTCTTGGTGATGGAGGAAGGTCATGTTGCACAATGCAAGCCAACAGAATTACAAGGTGTAAGGCTCAAAGGCAGTAGCCAGCCATCCCCAGACAAAAGCAGGGAGGATATGTGCCCCCACAAAGTTGGTGGGCATTAGTTATGGTAATTATGGAGTGCCCCATTCATGATAACGAGTTATGGTTCTACCCTTACTCACAAATGCTGAGTTCAGAAAAATACACTTCTCAGAGGGAGATAAGTTGATTTTTTTTCTTTTTTTTTCGGAGCAGCTAGGTGGTACAGTGGATAGAACACTGGGCTTGGAATCAAGAAGACTTATCCTCATGAGTTCAAATCTGGCTTCAGACACTTACTAGGCTGTATGACCCTGGGCAAGTCACTTAACCCTGTTTGCCTCAGTTTCGTCATCTGTAAAATGAACTGGAGAAGGAAATGGCAAACCACTCCAATATCTTTGCCAAAAAAATCCCAAATGGGATCATGAAGAGTTGGGCAAGACTGAAATGACTCAACAAGTTGAGTTTTTGTATGTTT
Source organism: Vombatus ursinus (assembly GCF_900497805.2). Classification (NCBI taxonomy): domain Eukaryota; kingdom Metazoa; phylum Chordata; class Mammalia; order Diprotodontia; family Vombatidae; genus Vombatus; species Vombatus ursinus. The sequence continues at coordinate 7,363,032 of NW_020949997.1, forward strand.
TGAGCATGTTCCATTCAAAGCTCCTGCCATAATAGAAAGGACAATTTGTATATGTAAATAACCACATTCAACTAAAAAGACATTCAGTAAAATGTCAAACAAGAAAGATAGGGAGGATGCAGTCAAAGTAACAGAGTAGAAAGGTGATTGATGTAATAGAAATAGTGCTGTACTAAGAATCAAGAGATCTGAATTCAAATCCCACTTCTGACACTTAAGTTATATGACTATGGACAAGACATTTCACTTCCAAGTTTCCCTTTCCTTTCCTGTAAAATGGAGAGAATGGTAACTCTTGTATTAATTATCCTATCTTTGTTTCCCCATTCCTTTCCTGTATGGATTTCTGGGCCTCTCTTTCAAGTAGTCATGAATTTCATTTAGGAGGACCTATAGTTTGGTCTTAATATGATATGCTCATCGTCATCCACCAACAGGGAAATTTGTAAAACCTCATTTATATGTGTAATCCTTCTTCTCTTTGGACTCTGCATAGGATAGGATATCTGCCATGACAGAGTCAAATGCCTTCAGTGTTCACATGTCTCCCTGTTTCATGTCTTGTTTTGTATTAATGATCAAATGGTTGTAGAACAAAATTACCTTAGTGGCTTTAACTTTCAAGGAATCATTAATGATCTTAATACATAGAAAAGAAGCTCCCTATTGGAAGAGGGCCTATAAGGCTACATTTTGCCCCACTCTTTTATAATTAACAAAAAATACAGAGAAATATTGTATTCTTTACAACTTCCCATCAATTGAGTAACTAAAAATGTGATCTGCTGGGAAAAGTCTATTGTGAGTTTGTTACCATCTTATGTTTTCAGTAAAGATACCCTGAATGCATGTGTAGGTCATTCTGATGAAAATTTTATAAACATAAGCAGGCATATGGGTTGGTAGTTATTGATGTCTCTGAACCCTGTTTTGGAGTAGTGATACTATCCATGATTTTCCCCCTCGTCATTCAGTATTTTCTCATCTCTTAAATATTTGAAACTCAGTCACTCAGTGAGTCACTTCCAATACTTACCTCTTCTAAGTAGATGAAGAATTTTTTCTGTCTAGATTGTGGCATGTAGCCTGACGGATAGTCCATTTAGTTCAGCTGTTAACTTTGGATGTTCATATACCTTGGATGAGCAATGCAGATGAATGGAGAAGTGAAGAAGAGGAAGAAAATGAGCTAGATTGTATTTGGAAAATTATGCAGCCCTTTTAATGATTTTAAACTACTGCCTCACACAAAACTCCATCTTTTTATATCTATAATCCCCTGGTGAGGACAGGCAACATGATACATCATTGGCCTAGCTATTCTTGGAGTCAGCAAGAAGGATGAAGTTCAAGTTCCATTTCTGATGAATATCAACTGTGTGATCCTGGGCAAGTCACTTGAGATAGGCAACTCTCTGAGACTACAAATTGTAGAAAAGTTTTTAACCTCCATTGATAGAAAGAGTTTCCTTATCTGGGATTCCTTGTATTAATGAAATCACAAGTTCAGTTCATAGCTCTAACTCTATTTTGGTGATACCTTATGGCTTCAAATCATGGAACTCAGTCTCCAAAGAATCAAAATTGAATGATCCAAAGGGTGATGAGGAGATACGTGGCAGATATAGGTATGCTGCAGCCTATTATTAACAATACCTTGTATACCAGAGATAGTATTAATATATCATCCAAGACACATACATTCAAAAAAGGAGTCATCTGACTGGAACAAGGAGTCATATAGCTAGCTGGAACCTTCCCATGCCTAGTGCTACCTTGTCGCAAGGCATAGACCAGAAGGAAGACTCTAGCACATGGAGTAGATTCTTTTTTGGAGAATTTATTAAAGGAAGTAGACAAAAATTACAGAGGATGAGACAGCATAGATGGGTTCTAATCTGTACCATGAGAAGGTGTTCCAGCTCAGTGAGATACATTGTGAATCCATTGAAGTTTTTATTTCATGAGGTTGTGAAGGAAGTACTTTATGAACCCTAAAACTTCATACAAATAGGTATTGTTTGTCTAAGAAATGCCTGTGATCGTGGTGAATAAAAATGGACTTCTCCAATCTTGTACTTCAATTACTAAACTGGATAGAGAAATTACTACACTCAGATTACTAAAGGCTTTTTTCCAAAATAAATTAATCTTTCATTTTACCAATTTAAATGTTTATGGGCACACATGTTATTTTCCCCAAAGACATCTAACGTTTTTCTTTGAAGTACAGAGATGATATAGATGCTACTACCAATTACTCCTATGGCATGACAAATTATGAATTATGTGAATGACAATACTTGGCATCCATTTATAACATTTCTTCTGAAAGACTGTGATATAGGAGAAAGAACACTGTGCTTGGAATGAGGAGACCTAAGTTTGAATTCCAGCTCCCACATTTACTATGGCCCAGTGGATAGAGTACCAGTCTCGGAGTCAGGAAAGCTCATATTACTGAGTTCAAATCTGGCCTCAGAAACTTATTAATTGTGTGACCCTGGGCAAGTCAATTAACCCTGTTTGCCTCAGGGTTTGCCTCATCTGTAAAATGAACTGAAGAAGGAAATGGCAAACTACTCCAGTATCTTTGCAAAGAAAACCCCAAATGAGGTCACGACTGAAATGACTCAATAGCAATACAAGAGGACAAACTGGAGGCTTCCCTTAGGAGATGGTACTTCAGATCGTCATTGTTGTTGTTATTGTTTGTCCTTGGTTCTCAAAGAGGACCGTGACACCAGGAAGATGATGCCATGACTAGCAAGTGAATTGGATTTAAGTGAGGGAGGGCTATGCAAGGTCACCAGCCTCATTTTCTCTTCCAGACCCAGCTGGGTCCAGTGGCAAGATATAGATCAGGATGACTGGAGATGTCCCCTGGTACTTCAGATGAGTCTTGAGAGAAGATAAGGATGCTAAGAGACAGAGTTATAGAGGGAGAGTATCCCAGGCATGAGGAGCAACTAGAATAGCTACAAAGCCCAGGAGATGGAAGTTTGGGTTAAAGGAACAGCTTGAAGTCTTTGGCTGGAATGTAGAATGCTTGAAGGGAAATACCGTAAACTAAAGCTGAAAAAGTAGAATGGAGTCAGATTAGAGAGGGCCTTCAATGCCAGGCTGAAGAATTTGTATTTTATCCTTATTGAAATTGGGAGGTAAAGAAGGTTTTTGAGAAGAGTGGCATGGTCATATGTGTACCTTAGATTATTTTGGCAGTTATGGAAATTAGATTGTGTAGAGGAAGAGCTTGAAGTAAAGGGCTATTTGGGAATTAGGCTATTTTGGTGATGGCTGCTCTTCCTACCTGTAATGATCTCCCTTCTTACCTCTCCTCATCTTGTGGAATCCCTCTCTTTTCTTCAAGGCAAGGCTTAAATGCTGCCTTCTACGTGAAGTTAGTCCTCATCCTCCCAAATGCTAGGACCCTACCTCCCAGATTCCGGTGTAGTCAACTACAATCAGTTCTATTATAATGTGACAGAGGCACTCTGAAAAATCACAGTGCTGTGCAAAATTGCACAATAAAAACCAAGAGGTTTATGGGAGAAATAGAGTTAAGGGGACAACACTCAAAAATTTCGCCAGTGACACATTTAAAAAAATAGGAATCTAATAAAAATGGCAGCATGGTTTTACACACGTCGAAGGTTAAGAAATACGTAAGTACTACAATCATAAAGAGTTGCAGCCTGGGGCTTCAGGCTGTCGCTCAACCTATGCCTCTACTTCCTATAGGCCATGGACTGACCAAGTCAACAGCTGCAGGTGAGAGGGCCTCAGTGGGCCCAACTCCAGGATGGGGCATGTCTATTTGAGCAAAATGAGGAGAGGTTGGAGAAAAGGGGGAATGGGTATGGACCAGCTCTCCGCCCCCAGCTCCAAGAAGATATACTAAAAAAATGGCGCTTTACCTGGGAAAAGCCTTGAAGTTTTTTTGTGAAAGTATATGTTGGGGAGGTTGTAGATTGTGAGTTACAGTAAAGTGGTACCATTTTCTGTGTTGATGTTTCTTAAGGGTAAAACCATGCATAAGCAAGCCAGAATTCCTGTTATGCTTGAATTATTCCTTAATATATCAATTGCATTGGAACAAATTTGTGTTTTCAAAGTTAGCATTATAATAGAACTGACTGTACTTTGTTTTTATTTGTATTCTCTTTATATTTATTCTGTATGTATTTATTGACTCTTCTGTTAGAAAGTGAACTCCTTGGAAACAGGTGTTGCTTTGTTCATTGTATTTGTATCCTCAGAGCCTAGCACAGTGCTTGAGACATAGTAGATAACTGATTAAATGTTTGTTGGTTGATGAATGCTGGTGAATGGTAATGAGGGCTTAAACTATTATGGTGGCTATGTGAGTGGAGAAAGATTGGTAGCATTGACAGGATTTGGGAACAGATTTTATGTGGTAGATGAAGAAGGAGGACAATTTCAAAGTTATATATCTGGTTTACTGGGAGGATAGTGATTCCATGAACAGAAATAAGGAAGTTGGAAAAAAGAAGGTACCTTAGAAAAGGGAAGACAATATATTGTTTTGGACATGTTGGGTTGAGTCGCTAACAGGACATCCAAGTGGAGATATCCAAGCAGCAAGTGAAGATTTGGCACTAGAGGTCAGGAAAGAAATTAGAGAAATCAATGTATAGAATTGAGATTTCTCTTTGTAATGATGATAAAAGTGGCAGTGGGGAGCAAGGAATATGCGGGATCCTCCCCTGATCAGAATCATGAAAGGAGTGTTCAGTATTGATAAAGGGGGCTTCCAGGAAAATCCAGATTTCTATTTCAATCAGAAAATAGAAGAGTATGAGAAGAAGAAATCTATAATGAAGAGAATTTTATTTAGGAGAAAGTCCCTCATTATGGCAATAAATAGCAATGACCCGATTTTAAACCATAGGAGAAATATCATAACTCAAAGCTCTGAGAGAGCAATAAAACTGACTAGTACTGCATTTGTTTCCTAGCTTTTACTCTAGCGCTAAGAGAGGTTATGGGTGCCCCTGATTATTAGCCATGAGCTATAGGAAAGCTACCCATGAAACAGAAAAGATACTCTTGGAACAACAGCATCATTCCCCTACTCAATAAACTCTTGTGGTTCCTTATTACCCCTAGGATCAAATAAAAACTCTTTGGTTTGGCATTTAAAGTCCTTCACAATATGATTTCAATCTACCTTTCTATTCTTATTACATATTACGCTCTTTCATACACACTATGGTGTAGTCAAACTGGTCTTCTTACTAGTCTTCATATGAGGCGTTTCCCATTTCCTTGCTTTTGCACTGGCTGTCCCCCATGCATAGAATCCATTTCCTATTTACATCAGTCCTTTACAATCCCTATTTTCCTTCAATGTACAAGAAAAAAATCACATTGTGTTTGTTTTGTATACACCTATATAAATGTGTTTGATCTCTCTAGATAGATTGTAAGTTCTTAGAGAGAAAAAACCTTTTCAGTTGTGTCTTTGTATCCTCCAATGCCTAGTATTGTCAGTGATATCCGACTCTTTGTGACTGTATTTGGGCTTTTCTTGGCTAACATACTGGAGTAGTTTGCCATTTCCTTCTCCAGCTCATTTTACAGTTGAGGAAACTGAGGCAAACAGGGTGAAGTGACTTGCCCAGGATCACACAGCTAGTAAGCATCTGAGACCAGATTTGAACTCAGGAAGATGAGTCTTCCTGACTCCAGCCGCTGCACTCTATCCACCATGCCATCTAGCTACCCTAGCATTTAGTGGGTGTTTAATAAATGTTTGTTGCTAAGTCATTTGAATAATACATCAGAAAATCTCCAGAAACATAGCTTTGTTTTAGTCAAATCTCTTTCACAAAGAATGAGAGAAAGAAGAGGAAGACAAAAGAGAAGGTAAAAAGATGATTGCTCAGTAATTTCTAAGCATGGCATATAGATAATTTGTAAATCTATACATGAATACAGGAATGAGTTGTAATTCTAGTAAGTGGACAGCTCTTCAAATGGGAATGCCCTCCACCAAAGCAGAATGCTCCCTATCCATAACTCAGATAACTGGGGAGATAAGTAAATCTATGCATTTGGCCAGAATGTTGAAGTATATCATGGTGCTTGTTGAAAAACCATAACCTTATGTAATTATTTCCCTAAATATATTCTTGTATTACTTTTTTAAAAAGAAAATTGTGGCTTGCTTGAGTGTCCCTAGAAATTATGCATTGAGCAATATTGACCCCTTCTCAGTCTCTTGTTTCCATAGAACTTTAGCCCTCCTCCCCTCCCCCCTCCCCAATCCCTATGTTATGTAAGCATCAATCCCTTGATTCTTATGCTAAAGAGTTTGCCTGCTATTGTTGCAGGCAGTTACAATACCTGACTTTATCTGGAGAATCTTTTTCAGAACTTGCTGACTTCAGTTTTCTTTGCTTGAATTAGTGATACTATCCCGGGAGATCCCCTCAGCAAAGGCTACCAGGGAAGAGAGCCTGCATTGATGGTACCTTGGAGGCTTGCTCTAATAAAGGCCTCTCTCTTGGGAATGGGGAAAACAAAAGAGCCTGCACAGAGGCATCTATGTGTGAATTTTCTCAGTGTACCTAGAGTCCATCACAGGCCTGCAGCAATTGTTCCCTGCCCCTTTCTTATTTCACTTGTCAATATTAGCACCAGAAGTGATTTCTGACTTCATGGGAACCAAAGAGTGAAGGCATGAGTCACTGCTTGAACCTCCAAGAGAAGAGATGGCCTAACCTTTAAAGAGAATAACAGAAAGGCTTGATGGGTAATTCATGCAGGGAAACAGTGCCTAGCCAATTTTCACATGAAAGACTTCAAGCCAAATTAATGGGTAATAAACTCTGAAGTCTTAATTTCCCAAGGTTTTCCCTCGCCAAATGTTTTATAAAGTTTTTGTAGCATTGAACATAAAAACAAAAACAAATACAGACCTCAGGGCAGTGGCAGTACAGACTTGCTACACACTTGACAAGGGCCTTAGGGTCACATGGTTGGTGGAGTTGGTTGGTTTTTCTTTAATGTATTTAGCAAATTCATATACTTTCTTTCCTTCTACCTTAGGAAGGGAATCCAAGGCTATATTGGATGATTTCACCGCCCCCCTCTTCTCCCCTCAATTAATTTAGTGCTGATTTCATGCTTTAGCCACTGTGGAATTTTAATTTGTGTTCCAAACTCAGAATAAAGCCAGTGTCAAAGATACCAGCAGTATTTTATAGTATCATAAATTTAGAGTAGAACAGCATGTAAGAAAATATCTAGTCTAACCTACTCATTTTATAGATAAGGAAACAGGGGCCCCAGCAAGTTGAAGTGAGTTTCTCAGTGCAAATGTTAGAGCCAGTATTTTAATCCAGGTTCTGCAAGTCCTACTGTAGCACTCTTTTCATTTTACCCCAATTTAGCTTCAATTTATTAAAGTATGTTCATGTGGGCATTAAGTGTCCCTCTTTGAAAGACACATTGACTTGGGCTGTGACACCCTTTGGTGTGGAGTCATTTTTTACCAGGTCAGTATCGAAAGAATTATAGGTCTCAATTCACAGAATTTTTCTTTACCAGAGGCAATGTGGGGAAGGAAAAAGTCAAGAGATCTGGGCTCTAAATGGAGCCCTGCCACTAATTTATTATATGGCTTTAGGTGAGTCACTCCTTCTCTCTGAGCCTCTGTTTCCTCATCTGTAAAGTGGGTAGATTGGATTTGATCATCTCTAAGTCCCTTTAATTGCTAACATTCTCTGAGTCTCAAAGTCCTGAGGCAAACTAGTAACAATTTAATATGGCCTCCCGGTTTAATATTCTTTCAGATTGAATCTCAGAATTCTTGGTCTGTAAAAAAAAAAAAATGTTACTAGGGGTGGCCTTGTGGTTGCTTTAATCCCAGTGCCATTGCTTTCATACGGTTTCCTGTATTCTAAAGTGAACACTGTGCATTTGTCTTTTTTTAAAAAACCTTTCCTTATATGAATCAGTCATATCTGAACAAATATCAGATGCTTCTGTTAAGTGGTTAAAAGAAAGGCCTGGGAGGTGGGGGGGGGGGTTGCCTGTTGTTTTAACTAGCAATCATTAGGCAGAATCACAGAATTTCAGAGTTCGAAGAGGCCTCAGAGATCATATAGACCAACTCTCACTCCAAAAAGAATCTTCTCTAAAATGCACAAGATAAATGGGCATCAACCTTTATCTGAAGATCGCCAGTAAGGGGGAAATGAATACCTCTGGAGGCAGCTCGTTTTTCTGCATTGGGACAGCTATTGTTAGGACACGTTTTCTTATATCAAGCTTCAATTTGTTCTTTGCAGCCTCATCACTTCTGGTTTAGTGCTTGTGTGGCCAAGTAGGGCAAAGGTATTTCCCCTTCCCCATGTCAGCACTTCAAATAGTTAAAGAGAGCTATCATGATCTTGAGTCTTCCCTTCTCCAAATGAAAAATCCTCAGCACCCTCAACTGATCCTCTTAGGGAATGATCCCAAGACCATTCACTACTCTGGTTGCCCTCCAGTGGATGTCCTCTTACCAATATCTGGAGATGTGCTGGAGCCAGATCCTTACAGGAACCCATCATTAAATTTTCAGTGGGAGCATTTACACCTCAGAAATCTACAAATATACAAATCGGGGCTTCAGTTATTGTCTTCTCAATTTTTTAAACTTGGGAAAGTGATGGGAAAATATGATAATTCAAATTAGATTTTAAAGTATGTCATGTATGCATTTCTCCCACCCCACCCCCAAGAAAGCCAGTTGTTAAACATTTATCAGAACACGGTGCCAATATCCTTTCTAAATAGGGGTGACCAGAACTCAACACAGTATTCTAGCTGTGACCTGATGAGTGTTGGGCACAGCAGCACTCTCGCCTCTTCATACCTGGAAGTTATGCAGCTAGGTGGTGCCGTAGAGTACAGAGCACCAGGCCTGGACTTAGAAAGACTTAAGTTCAAATCCAACCTCAGACACTAGCTGTGTGACCCTGGGCAAGTCAATTAACTCATTTGCCTCAGTTTTCTCAACTGTAAAATGAGTTGGAGAAGGAAATGGTAGACCACTCCAGTATCTTTGTCAAAAAAAAAAAAAGCCAAATGGGGTCATGAAGAGTTGGACATAACTGAAACCACTGAACAACAAAATATATTCCCAGGTTGCATTAGCTTTTTTTTTTTTTTTTGTGATACTTACTGTGATACATCAGGCTCTGTGATGGTCAAGGCCACAGAGTTAGATGGATAGTATTTTGTTATTAGATGGGGAAATACAAAGTGAGAAGTTATAGACTTAATCTATAGCTGTTCCCCCTAGACAGTCCAAGAAGTGAATTAACCAGAGCTGTGTAGACAAAAGGATCATGGTTCCTTGTGCTTTTTGTGGTGGGTATTTTCAAGAATCTTCTCTCTATGCACAGGAATTTATTCGGTTGCTCCCTGAAGAAAAAAATAGATTACAGTGATATGTGCAACATACTTGGATTAATTTGTCCTTTCTCTAAAGGCCACCCTGATTAATTGCACATTTAAAATTTAAGAGATGTCTCTCTGGTGTATAAATAAATTGTTTAGTTAGAACAAATGCACTTTTTTTTTTAAGTTAGTCACCTTGGTTCTAACGTTTTGGATGATGTCTTTCTCAGCAAAGGGATATCAACATGAAATATGAGTGATTTTTCATTAGGAAAAACTAGCAAGTTGATGTCCTTGTTGCTTCATTTTAATAAAACTGTATTACATAAAGAATCATAACATTAAATATTCCATGTTGCAGAATTACAGAATTTCAGAATTCAGAGAGACCTTCGAGTCCAACCTCTTACCTGAGTAAGAGTCTCCTCTATAATAAGCTTTTCCTTAAATACCTCTACTGAGAGGGAATCTAATCTCTCCTGAGGCAACCCACTTTTAGATAGCTCTAATTTTTAGAAAAATTTTCCTTCTATCAAGTGAAAATCTGCTTGTATGAAACTTCCACCTATTGTGACACCCCAACCCCCTCCAAGTCTTCTTTTCTTCAGGCTTGACATCCTTAGTTCTTTCGACCACTACTCATGTAGGCCCTGCTTAGGCATGGCTCCAACTCTTTCAGCCTCTGAATCTGCTCGTTCAACTCAATCAGTCCTCATACTGCCATCCCAAAGATGGACCATCACTGTGCAGCTACTACTCCATACTCTCTCAGAGCCCCAGTGTAACCTTATGGTGTGTGTGGGGGGGGGGAGACACACTTATTACTTGCCACTATAGCTCCTAATCACATAATCAATCACAATATCACTATAAAATCTTAAATATAAAATATGTGTTTAATGACAAGACAAAAGCAAGAATAATTATAACAGCTAACAAAACAAATGCAATAATATTTTAAAAATTCAGTCTACACATAAACTCGAGTCATACTTTTCTAATCCAATTCAAGCAACGCTTATGGAGAGAGTGGGTCCATACTTATAGAAACCTAACAGGGAGGTACATGAAATAAAGAAAATCAATGTGCTTAACAAAATACATAACTTTAGACTAGGGGTCTTAATGTCCTTTATCCCTTCAGAAATAATCTATACCATACAAAGCTGCTTTTCTGTTAGCCACTCCCCTTTTGGTCCCCTTCACTCTCCTGCTGGGCAAATCCACTCCTCTTATGCTCAAACTGATGAAGCAGTGACAAGTTCTTTTAACTTACATTTACCCTTAAAAGGACACTAAGAAATTATTGCATAATTACAGTGATAAACAGTTACCCTAAGCCAAAAAACTCCTCTGGTTGACTTTCTGGGCAATGAAGACAAATCCAGCTGGCTCTTTATTAAAAAAAAATTTCATGTTGTACAGTCAACCCTCAGCTTTACCTTACTGCAAAACAGCAAAACTCTTCAGGTAAGCTATCTAGGCAGGGCAAACAAGCCCAAACAAATCCTCAGTCAATAGAATTCTGTGTTGTCCAGATAGATACGAGTCTTTTCTTACTGTAAAGCAGATGTCCACTCTGGTTTTTTGAGGCAAAAACATGGAAGTGGGAGTGGAGAGAAGGGAGCAATAGAAAGTAACAACTCAGACTTCAGCAGAGTTCAGTTCTCTTCTGGTTAGCAGATTTCTAGCCTTTTCTTCACCCAGTCCACAAAGCAATGCTTCTTCCAACCTACAGACTGCAGGTACCACTACTGAAACATACCTGTCAGCTAACTGTTCCTGCTAGCTTCTTAACAGCATTTATCTTCTGAACTCCTCTCCTGATGGCTTCTTAACTGCTGATGGCTTGAATCATTAGTCTTCTGGTTGGTCAATGACTCATTTTTCCCTTATGAGATAAATCTAATAAAATCTAAGTTTCTGTCAGTTATGAAACTAAAAGTTTTTATTTAACATTCTTGTAGTCTCCAGATCACTTTGTGATTTACCATTTTATGAGTTATTACCTTCCAAACTCTAAAAACAATCATATGCAAATGAGGTGAAAGATCACAGTGCCATATAAGCTCAGTCATTTTTCTGCCTTCAGACAGGTCTCTTCATCTGAGAGACTGTTCTCTAGCTAGTCCTCCTAGCAATGTGTATCCTTACATTTTAAAAGAAAATCTGTGCTTCTTCACACAAAGATTTTATTTTTTGTACACAAAAGTTCTCTTCCCCTCCCTTTTAGCAACTAAAATTCACTTATGAAAGGGAAAATGCCATACATCCTTCACAAGTTGATTTCATTCGTTCTTTTTTTACACAAAAGTTAATTTTTTTTTTAGCAGTTAAACTGCTGGTATACAAAAGAGGCAGTATCTTACACAAAGAAAAATCATTTCTAATCACCTAATCAACTTGGTGACTCTCCCCTGAATGTTTATCAATGCCCTTCCTACACTGTAGTGACTGGGACTGAATAAAACATTCTGGAAATGGTCTGATGAGAGAAGAAGAATAGCATGACTATCTCCTCCCTAGTTGTCAATATTATGCTTCTCCTAATGCAGACTTGTTTTTTGTTTTGTTTTTTTACTGCTTCATCACATTGCTTATTAATTTTGTACTTGCAGTGCTCTAAAATTACAATATCTTTTTAGAGGAAGAAAACTGTTATATAGCTTGATATTCCTCATGTTGTATTTGTGGAATTGGTTTTTTAAACTCAAGTAGAAGACTTTAGGTTTATGCCTATTAAGTTTCTTCTTCTTAGACTCAGCCCAGTGTTCTAGTATGTTTGGATCTTTTTGAATCCTGACTTTTATGCAATGAAATATCATAAGTATGTTATCTTGTGACTAAGGTATTCTTAAATAACAGAATTCAAAAGAGTTTTCAGAATATTTCAAATCATATAAACAGGAAAGCCAAGAGGATGAAAAATGCCAGCTGTCCAGATTAAGAGATGTATTTGGATAAATAAACTCTAGAAATAGTTCATGAGTACACATAGATACTGATCGTGGACAGTGAAATGGGCCCTGAACTGAACATAAGAAGGAGCACAAGTTAGATTGCCTCTGGGAAGTTGTACAGTGCTTTTATTGATTCCAATCTTCTCTCTGGAAAAAAAAATGAGGTCCAGCTATTCAATAATAGTATTCTTTCAATCATGAAATATGGCTATGAGTCATAGTATGCCACAGTTTCTGAAGAATTAAAATTGAGGCTCACTCAAAGGGGCAGTAGAGAGGTATATGGTATGTGTGAATAGGTGGTAACAAAATTACCTCAAATACTCAAATCAATCTGCAGTCTCATCAGTATGGATATTCTCTCTCACAGTACAAATAGCAACAAACCGTCCTTGCCTGTTTATCCAGCTTGAATCTTTATCTATGTCCTTTCGTAAGTTTACCACTGGGAATCCAGTAAATGTTCTAGGAGCCTTTCTCACTTTCCTTTGACATCACAGGGATGCTTCTAGAGCACACAGACTACCCAGTGGTTATCCCTTCTTCTCACCACATGGCCAGCCATTCTTTTTCAATCATAACTGTCTCTGTTGACATTTTTTACTTCATGCTTCGTAGTTCCTTGTTTGTTATGTATTTTTGTGTGCTCTCAGCCACCATATTCCTTTCCATTATCCTATGATTGAATTTTAATTCTAAAGAGACTGAAGTTTTTTTTTTTTCCTTTTTAGGCAATTGGGGTTAAGTGACTTGCCCAGGGTCACACAGCTAGTAAGTGTCAAGGCTGGATTTCAACTCAGGTCCTCCTGACTTCAGGGCCAGTGCTCTATCCACTGCACCACCTAGCTGCCCCGACACTGAAGTTTTTAAGACTTGTAGTCACTGAGAGAATATTGGCAATAAAAGAGGAATTTGTTGCAGGGATAAATTTGGGATCACTAAAGAAGTTCTGCAGTGTCCCAGAGGCCATCCAATGGCCTCTCCTCCTTCTGTTTAATTCCCGGCACAATTCGTTGTCCATTTGTAGTATCTATGCCCAGTATATATGTTGAGAACAAGTTCAGTAGGTTGTGCTTCTAACTGCATGTCACTCTCTCTAGATCAAGGTCAGCAAACTATATAGCCCACAGGTCAAATCTAATCCACTGCTTGTTTTTGAATGGCCTACAAGTGAAGAATTTTTTAAATAAATTTTTTTATAGAAAGCATTCTTTCCTTACAGGGCCTACAGAAACAGGTTATGGATGGGATTTAGCCCTTGAGCTATCATTTGCTGACCCCAGAACTTAAATGTCAAAATCCAAATGTGATAGATCCACTTTTTTATTAACTTATTTTGATTTATCAACAATCACTTCCATAAGCTTTTGAGTTTTAAATTTTTCTCCCCTTCCCTCCCTCCCTAAGACAGCTCACAATCTGATATAGGCTATACATACATTCCTATTAAACATATTTTCACATTAGTGATGTTGTAAGGAAGAATTAGAACCAATAGGAGGAACAAGTGGTGTAAAGGATATCATCAAAGAAATGCAGGACCAAAAAATAACCCAATGATCCTCAGAAAGAGGAAACAAAACAAAACAGAAGAAAAATAGGTTGCTTTGATCTGCATTCCAACTCCTTAGTTCTTTCTTTGGATGAGGATAGCATTTTCCATCATGAGACCTTTGGAGATGTCTTAGATTCTTGCATTGCTGAGAAGGACTAAGTCTATCAGTGTTAGTGATTGTACAAGTGGCTCTTACAGTGTATAACATTCTCCTGGTTCTGCTCACTTCACTCAGCATCAGTGCATACAAGTCTTTCAGGTTTTTCTGAAGTCCGCCTGCTCATTATTTCTTATAGCACAATAGTATTCCATCACATTCATATACCACAACTTGTTCAGTCATTCCCCAATTGATGGGCATTCCCTTAGATCCACTTTTCTTAATGGTGAAAAGAATTTGTTATAAAAATCTTTGAAAATCTTTTCTATCTTCTATCTGTTTACTGACCTCCTTCCAGCTTAGTTATTAAATGTTCTTGGTTTTTTGCCCTTTTATTGGTTTTATCTCTTGCCAATCTTTCTTTAAACTGATTTATCTTTCATTTCTCTTAATTTTATGAGGTAGTACTGCTAATAATCTTACACTCTTCTCCTTTGTAAGGTTTTATGAACAAGTCTATATTCTAAATTGCTGTTACCTTGGCTGCCATATCTTTTTTTTTTTTTTTGGTGAGGCAATTGAGGTTAAGTGACTTGCCCAGAGTCCTAAGTGAGTGTTATGTGTCTGAGGCTGGATTTGAACTCAGGTCCTCCTGACTCCAGGGCCGGTGCTGTATTCACTGCACCACCTAGCTGCCCCACTACCATATCTTTCTGCTTTGTAAGTAATCAAATGTTCGCTTACTAAAGTGCTTTGAGAGCTCTTTTGGTCTCTTTACAATGGTAATTGATTTATATTTGTTGAATTTCTTTGTAAAATTATTGTAATCAATGTCTATGCTCTTCCTTTCATCCATATTCTATTCTTCAATATAAATAACTTGTTTAAATAAGCTAGATTGGAGTTATTTTAATTGCACCCTATGTCTTGTACTTTCTTCTGTATCTGTATTCATTTTGATTTTTCCTACTCAATGGTCTTACACAGACAACTGATTCAGGAATGACTCCCATATTAGTAATGGGTTGTTTCGTGTCTATTAAAATATCAGTTTCATTCTTTGTACGGTTATTCACCATGTCATTTCTGATTCTTATCTTAAGGAAAGTATTCATGATTTATAGGCATGACCCTTCTGTCTCTGATCTCTTTCATTCCTCATTCCTGACCCATTCTTTCCAATTTTTTTCCCACCTTTTTCACCTACTCCTAATTTTTCATTGAAGTCATTAAACATTTTATAGAAAAACAAGAACATCAGGAAGCAAACCCTAAATTCAAGTAAATGTTAAGCTCTGAGCAAGCTAGACAGATTCTAGAATAAGTGTAAAAAAGAATGATAACCAATAAATCTGTTGGCTATTGCCAAATATTATGGCATACGTTGATCTAATTAGAGATATTTATCTAGGTCTTGTAGAATTTATTTACTTCTTTGTCTTCTACACTAGATGGTGCAAAACTGTAAATATTTCCATAGTGGTCTTTTTGCAAATATTTATCATGGGCACTATCTCTCTGAGGAAAATCTGTGAACCATTCTTCCACTTAGCTGCAACTTCCTGCTATTTATCTGATTTAATTTATTTCAAGAATATCAAGATTGATACCATTGGTTTCCTCTAATATGTCCACTCATTGGCCTCTGGATAAGGATCTCACACTTAGATAATACAGTACTAAAGTTAAAATTTATAAGTCTTTTGGGGCCCCTTCTGTAACATTTTTAAAAACCATGCTACTGCTGTCATTGCTGGGTTAGATTTTTTTCACAGGTTACCACAACCAAGTAATTCACCACCACTATGTACCTGATACATGGTACCTACTGAACAAATGCTTGTTCCCTTTCCCTCATCACCACCCCACACCTCCTCCCTCTGATCTTGCTTAGTTAGGTTAGTGCTGATAAAGCAGATCCAATTTATCATGAGGGCTTTATCCAAAGCCTTATTAGGTTGCTCCCTATAGGTCACCACCACACTAGGATGAGATATTGGAATAAGACTTTGTGGAGGTTGCCAACCAAAAATTGTACAGGACAAGTGGTATAAAGGATATCATCAAAGAAATGCAGGACCAAAAAATAAGGTGAGAGAATCATATGGCAAGGGCATAACTGATGGGATAGCCCCAGTCCTCCATTAGTATTCACACAATGTCAAGAGAACTAGAGAAAAGCTTCCAGAGTGTTGGGTACATGGCCTGTGGAAGATATGAACAAAAGTCCTGCAGGATGACGAGGCAGAGATGGGCTGTGAACCTCACCATTTGAGAGAACATCTATATCCTCGAGAGCTTGGGGTCTTGTGAGTTCTCTATTCAACAACAGACTAATATCTGCAATTGATTTGAGTGTATGAAGTGTAAATGAACATACCCCAAATCCGCACTCTGCCAACCTCATCCCCTGTCTCATGATTTTCAGGTTCAGTCTTTAAAAATACCATCACGAGATATAACATGGATTCACACTCAAATGATGTGTATTACTGTTTATGTGGAACATGTAGCAATTAATGTTGCACATTAGCTATAATAAGAAATCATCTTGACCACCACCCTCACTTAACAACTGAAGTTCAGAGAAATTAAGTGCTTCTTAGCATGACACAGGTAAAAAGTAGTTCTTTCCACTATGCCACAGTGCATTCTTATTAGGCATAGAATCTAGAATTGAAGAAGACTTTAAGGTCTTCTAGTCCAGCCCCCACTCATTTTACAGAAAAGATAACTAAGATCCAGAGAGGTTAAGGTCAACCAGTTAAGGGATGATTACAGAATTGGATAGAAGTCTTTTAGGACTCCCCACCTCCTCTTTTTTGGGGGGGGGCATGAAATTCACATCTAAGGGAACATATTTACCTTATTAACAAAGAGAAAGAGGGGGTTATGAAAATAAGACAAAGGCCATTTCTGTTTAACTTTTGAAGCCCTTTACACTTTGACCCCTTCTGATTTTTCTAGTCATCTTCTTCTCCTCCTTTTCCTCCTCTTTACTGTCCTCCACATACTCTGTTTTTCAGCAACAATGACCTTCTTGATATTCCTCACACAGAATACTCCAATCTCCCACTTCCTTTCCTTTGCTCTCACTGGTTGTCCCCCATGCTTAGAATGTTCCTCCTCCCCGCTTCTGCCTCCTGGCTTCCGGTTTCCTTCAAGACTCAGATGAAATCTCATTCTATGAAAAAGAAGCCTTTCCTAGTCTCTCCTACTGCTATTGATTTTCCTCTGAGATTACTTCCCATTTACATGGCATATATCTTGTATGTATACAGTTGTTTACATATTGTCCTTCCTCCATTAGAATGTGAACTCCTTGAGAGCAGGTACTGTATTTTTGCCTTCCTTTGTGTGCTTAGCACTTAGCATAGTGCTAGTACATAGTACATAGTAGGTATTTAATAAATGCTTACTGACTGACTGACTGACTATATTTTGGACAACCTCTTTGAAACCTGACCAAACCAAGTATTGTGACCATCTTCAGAAGAATGAAATAATAACTCACACTTCTAGAGTGCTTTAAAGTTTCCAAAGCACTTTTCTCACAAGTTTGTGTGGTAGGGACTCCAAGTATGGCTCCCATTTCATAGATGAGGAAACTGAACCTCTGAAACATTAAGAAATGCCTGTGATCCATAGCTCGTAAAGGTCCAAGGTAAAACTCAAACCCAGGTGTTTTTGATCCCAAGTCTAGTGCCATTTCTACAATGCCTCATTGACTCCCATTACTCATTGCTACAAGCAAGGTGGTGATGTAGCATTTTGCTTCTATTGTTTATTTGGTGCTTATGGATAGAAGTCACAATGTTGTTGTTTTAAAGGGATTCAAAGTCTAATCAGAAGGTTTAAAGGCTTTTAAAGTATGCAGAAGTGAATCCAGAGGTTAAGTGATTTTGTTCAGTTCAGAGAGATTCAGTGGTGGACTCTAATTGAACAAAACTCTCTTTACTATCAAGTCCAAGGCCCTTGGCCACCTCTATTCAAGCTGATTTCCTGGAGAGTTCAGGCCATATAAATCCTAGAAACATGTAAAACACCCCTAATCACATTGCCTTGTTGAGCAGCAATTCAGTTGAACCCAATAAATATTAGTGTTCACTGGAGGTTTTTGTCCAGTGAAAAATACATTAACAACTAAAGAAACATTATTATGATTTTTCTTTCAAAAATACATTGGCATATGATTGGAAGAACTGAATCATGTCAATATTGATATTCTCTCAATTAACAAAGCTGTAAGAAAAGAAGACCTTCAAGAAATGACCCATGGGTTCTCTTTGAAAAGGAAAACAAAGGAGTTGATTTTCTTATTTGCCCCAAAACAACAAGGAAACATCATTTCAGGAGACACTTGGTCATCTCATTTCACTGTTCTTACAATAAGCGTAGGTAAAAAGACTAC
Organism: Vombatus ursinus; assembly: GCF_900497805.2. NCBI lineage: Eukaryota > Metazoa > Chordata > Mammalia > Diprotodontia > Vombatidae > Vombatus > Vombatus ursinus. The sequence continues at coordinate 7,381,472 of NW_020949997.1, forward strand.
CTTGAAGATATTTGTAACTTAAATACCAGCATGTGCTGCAGAACATTTAGGCAGAGACATTCTTTGAAGTATTTGACAAGATACTCCAAACCAAATGAATGTATATTTTGATATTTAGATATCATGGAGCTCCTAGATGCTTAGTGTGGGGGTGATTTAGGTAATCAGTTTTGAAAATCCTGGCTCAATATTCCTCCCACCGCAATGTATTCACTGTATTCATAGGCCGTGGAAATTCAAGAACCATAAATCAAATATGAAATTATTTAAGACAGACTAGTTAGGTAACTTGTAGGAAAATAAACAGGCAATGGAAATTATTCTCATTCCAACTTATACCATATACAAAAATGATTGCAACCTCCAGATGGGTATTAGTAACTTTCAAGGAGAACCTCACAAAGCGATGGGAAAACTGCTACCCCAATGTGTGGGCAGAAAGGAGAAGTAAAGAGTGAATCAATCCCTTTCTCTTCTTGGCTTTATCATGGTTGCCTTTGGATACTTAGAGGAAGCTAAGTGGTTCAATGGATAAAGGGTTGGCCCTAGAGTCAGAAAGGCCTGAGTTCAAATCTAGTTTCTGTCATTCAGTAGCTATGTGACACTGGACAAGTCTCTTATCTTCTTCCAGCCTCAGTTTCTTCACTTTAAAATGAGGATAATAGCAGCACCTACCTCCCTGTGTTGTTGTGAGGATTGAGTGAGATAATATTTGTAAATATCACTTTGCAAACTTTAAAGTGCTATAAAAAAGCAGTATTATCATTATTATTAGCTATTATTTCTCAGGTACATTCATCCTCCTCAATATCTCTATTATGGGCAAATGAGGCAAAACAGGGTAGTTTCCTATTTCAACCAATAACTTCAATGCAAAAGCAGATGAAGACAAGGATGGTGAAAAATATGTTGGATAATGTGGCTCACATTTGGGACACAAAGGAGGCCAAATATTTGTAGACTACTGAGAAGCTTCACATTTGTATATCATGAGTCCTTTTACACAGTAGAAAGTTGAAATAGGCTAGAAATGGTGAGCATCACACAATCACACAAAAAAAAGTTGAATATCTTAACAGACAGGAAATGACTGGTTACTGACATGGAAGCCATATCAAATCATCTGTCTGTGTATAGGCAAACCATCAACTTAATAAAGCATAAGTGAAAAAAGAATTTAAACCATCTAATTAGAGGAAAAGATATGAAGATGAGAAGATATAGTGGACAATTGCAATACTTTCAACCTATCAAAATGAGCTGCCAGTACCCAAAAAAATAGGAAATGAAAAAAGATAAAAACACTGACCTTGATTATCATCAATTCCTATAACCATTTTACCAGTGCAAAGTAAATGTCACAATCAGGAGGCAAAAAAACCCTCAAAACTGTCTTAGTCAGCAAACACATTCAAATATTAAAGTATGTATAGCTGCCAACTTTCTCTGATACAGTAAATAAAGCTAAGGATATTCTTCAGAGGCAAGGTGAAGTGTAGAGAGCAACTAACTAATATTATATTACCATTTATGATGTGGGTATGAAATGTGGTATAAAAACTATAGTCAGGTCTAAGGTCAATTTTTTTTCAGAGATTTGGATAAAAGCATAGATGACATGCTTATTGATCACAGGGAACACAAAGTTAAAAGGGATAGCTAGCACAGTGGATGACAGATTCAGGATCCAGAAAGATTTTGAAAAGACTACAACAGTGGTCTGACATACTTTGTTGGTGACGTATTTTGCCTTTAGCAACCCATGGATGAGAAAGTATAGTATCAAATGCTACCAGAGATCAAAAAGAATGAGTACTGAGAAAAAGCCATCAGATTTAGCAATTAAGAGATCATTGGTACTTTTGAAGAGAGCAATTTCAGTTGAGTGAAGGATAATGAAGAGGTTGAGAATCTGGGCTACTGAAAAGATAGGCACTGCTTTGGATAGATTACTGGGCCTGGACTTTGTAAGACTTGAATTCAAATCCAGCTTCAGACACTTAGTAGCTGTATGACACTGGGAAAGTGATTTAACCTGTCTGCCTCAGTTTCCTCAACTATAAAATGAGGATAATAATAGCAGGGTTGTTGTGAGGATCAGATGAGGTAATATTTGTAAAGTGCTTAGCACAGTGGCAGCACTGAATAAATGCTTGTTTACTCCCTCCCTCCTTCCTTTCCTTCCTTCCTTCCTTTTTTTCTTTCTTCCTTTACTTTTCCCTTCCTTCCCTACCTCCCAGAAATGGGGAAGTTCAGAAGACAGATGAGATTGAGATGGGTAGGGTAAAACAATGAGATCTTTGAGGGGTATTGCAACCAATCCAGCCCTGCTCATCTTGCACTACTCATGCTAATCCCCTGGGGGGAAAAAAAACTCAACAATTGGAAAGCCGTGGTAGGTCTCTTATAAGCTCCTGGGAGTGAAAAGGATAGAAGTAGAGTATGGAGAAGGGGTTGAATTTTACCTTCATAGCTACTTCTGGTGCCTGGGTTTTAGTTATATAACAACCGCCCAGAGGAGCTAACACCCAATGTGGTGGGGAAAGGTTGGGAGCTCCTACTGACAGGAAAGTCAACTTGCTGAAGAGGGCAGAGTTGGGGAGTTTGAAGGGATACTGGCTGCAGGGAGGTAGTGAAGTGGTATTGAACCCAGTGATTAACTATGGTGTGTGTGTATGTGTCAGTCAGGTGAATATTAGATCTGGGAAGAAAGTATGAAAAATGAACATCCAATGTTTTTCTATTCATCTGACTGTGATTCAAGTATCAGAACTTAGTCTCGCATCATCTTTCTAATTTTAATTCTAATCCTCATAACTTCAACAACTAAAGAAACATTATTATGATTTTTCTTTCAAGAATGAAAATATACTGTCCTGTAGGAAGGAAATTATTGAATACCTATTTAAAACCCAACTATCTGCATAAAAGCTCCCATTCAGTAAGTCTTAAAAATACCTAAGTAAAAGAAATAATTAATTAAACAATTTGTTATATGTATGTTGATTTTCTTATAGGTGAAATGGAATTCAGTGAAAAGGAATTTTTTATTGTCTTATAGAGATTACAGATAGAAAAGTTTCCTTTAGTCTATTCCTTTCTCAGTAGACAATTACTCCCTATAAGACATGTGGTCAAGATTCTATTTAAATGTGTAACATCTCCTTGTTTCCTCAGAGAATTATTTTATAATAGTAGCCAAATTCAGTAAATGGTATTATGTCTTCCTTGAGACATATTAATTTTTCCACAATACATGTTTAGCATGATAATCTTATTTCATATATTAATCTCTCCATTTTTTTACATTTATTTCATCACTGATACCAGTCAAATTTGCTTTCTATTGTGAAACATCAGTTTTCTATTTTTTTTACTAATAACAATTAGTAAAAATAGTTATAAAACTATATTCATTCATTTCATTTTATAGTTCACTATTTTATTTTTAGAATTAAGCAGATCACCATTTCTTAACCTATCCTCCTTATACCACAGGATACATGTCTTATAATCTAGTTGATTTGTATATATTAATTTTCCAAATATTTATTTCACTGATGTTTTCCTGTGTTTTCAACCTTTGTTACTTCACAATTGCTCTTATTTAATAAATTGAGACATTTTTATTTTAACTTTCCTGCTAAGACCATGAACGGCAATGGACAGCAAGTCAGGAGAACTGAGTTCTAGTTCTGTTTTTTTGATAGCGCTTCAGATGTTTTTTAGGCTGTGCATTTAACAAATGTAAGCTTTGGACTAGATGATCTCTAAGCTCCCTTTCAGTTCCAAAAGTCTGTAATTCTGTCTTGGTCATTTTACATTTGTCATTCTGAAATCTAATCTTTTTCTATTCTTGAATTATAGCGTCAACTCCTGCTTTTTTCAGGATTCCACTGTTATAAACTTTGCCTCATTCTTCAAAATAGTTTTTTAAAAGATCTGAAAAAAATGAAAATAATAGAAAAGGTAAAAAAATCTTTAGATTGTCTTGTGGAATAAAAGATTCCTTCCTCTACTGTAATAATACTACTTTTGTCTTTGCAGCCAAATCGATTTTTCTTAAGATTTACTCTTTTGCTTGAAATGTTCTCTACTCAGTTTTACTTCTTTTAGGTACAGCTGCAAAAATTTTATAAATTTTACAAATCATATAAAATAATAAAAAGTAAATTTGACAACCCTGGAAAATAGGAATAAATTAACCCTTCCTAAATATTTGCAGCCATTTTATTGAAAACTGAAAGTTGTCAAGATTGCCACAATAGCTTATGTAAAAGTAAGCAGTTAACCTAACCTAACCCTATTCTGTTTCACAGAATTAAAATCGTCACACACACACATACACACACACACACCATAGTTAATCACTGGGTTCAATACCACTTCACCAAGCAAGATCTGTCTTATCTAAATGTATCCCCAGTGCTTTGTATAATCATAATAGTTAGTAGCATTTCCATAGAGCTTTAAAGTTTGCAAAGAGCTTTACATGTGTTAACACATTGACCCCTACAATAATCCTGTTAGATAGGTGTTATTATTATCCCTATTTTACAGATAAAGAAACTGGCAGACAGGTTAAGCGACTTTCCCAGAGTTGCACAGTGAGTAAGAGTCTGAAGCAGAATTCAAACTCAAATCTTCCTGACTCCAAGTTCTTCTCTCTGTCCACTATGCCATGTAGCTGCCTAGCTTTGCACAAAGTAAGTGCTTAATCATTGCTTCATTCCAGTCAGTCAGCCAACTTACATAAAAAGAAGAGGGAGTGTTTTGAGTAATGTGTACACTCAACACTGTGATATGGGCATACAGTTTTATACTGTACTACATTTTAGGAAGGATGTCAACACCTGGAACACAACCAAGTAGTGTGACCAAGACGTCAAGGAGACTAGAGACCATGTCATAAGATGATTGGTTGGAGGAACTAGAGAAGGGAAGACTTGGGGGGAAAAGAGATGTGACAGCTATTTTTAAGTATTTGAAGAGCTGTGTAAGGAAAGGGGGTGTAAAGTAGTTCTCTTCAGCCTCCAGAGAGCTAAACTATAAAAAAAAATTGGATGAAAATTACAAAATATCAGGTTTTAGCTTGATGTTGGGAAAAACTTCTTTTTGATTAGAGCTATCTAAAAATGCAATAGGGACAGCTAGCTGGGTGGTGCAGTGAATAGAAGAGCCTGGAGTCAGGGCTACTCCTCTTCTTGAGTTCAAATCTGGCCTCAAGAGACTTACTGGCTGTGGGACCCTGGGCGAGTCACTTAACACCATTTACCTCAATTTCCTCATCTGTAAAATGAACTGGAGAAGGAAATGGCAAACCACTCCAATATCTTTGCCAAGAAAGCCCCAAATGGGGTCACAAAGAATCAAACACAACTGAACAACAACAAAAGTGAGATGGGATGAAGTGTACATCAAGCGGAGGCCAAGAGACCATTTTTAGGGATGTTGTTAAGATTGGACAAGATCTCAAGGATCCCTTGCAACTCTAAGTCTGAACTTCACGTCCTATCTCTAACACATACTGGTTGTGTAATTCTAAGTCACTTAACTTCCCAGTGCTCCCAGGTGATCTGGAAGACTACAAATGGCAGGGCAGATTGGGATCTACATTGGTAAAAGAGGTGACTCTGTGAGACTACAAATGGCAGGGTAGATGGGATCTACATTGGTAAAAGAGGTGACTGTGAGACTACAAATGGCAGGGCAGATGGGGATCTACATTGGCAAAAAGGAATTTAAAAAGAACTATTGCATGCTCACAGTAGTTGTTCCAAACTTTCTCTTCTTTCTTCAAATCTCTCTCACAACCTCTCTTCTCTCACTCTCAGCTACAGTTTTTACCTTATATGCGACTGAAAAAATGGCCGCTGTTTGCCATGAGCTCCTACTTCTCTCCAACTATCAAAACTTCTTGACAACATTCTTCATGTCCTCTTCCTTTACTTCTCACCTTTACCTCTTAGAATCCCCAACTTCCTTCACATCTCAGCTGGAGCACCACCTCCTGAATAAAGATTTCCCTGATTCCTTTGCCATCAGGACTGATCCTGTATTTATTTTGTGTATTTTTTTTTTTTTGGTGAGGCAGTTGGGGTTAAGAGACCTGCCCAGAGTCACACAGCTAGATGTGTTATGGCGTTTGTGTCTGAGGCTGGATTTGAACTCAGGTAGGTCCTCCTGACTCAAGGGCCTGTGCTCTATCCACTGTGCCACCTAGCTGCCCCTATTTTGTGTATTTCTTATTTACTCATATGTGCACATGCTGTTTCCCTCAATAAAATGTCAGCTCCTTGAGGACGGGGACTATTTCATTTTTTTGTCTTTGTATCCCTAGTACAAGGCTAGAATATCTGGCAAATAGTAGGTAATTAATAAATGCTTGTTGATTGATTATACAAATAGCTATTAGGATAGAGATTCTCTAGTGGATTCAGGGATTCCCTGATGATCTGTAGTCCTCTCCCTAAACCCTGTGGGTTAGGCCCTGACCCAGTAATAAAAACAGCAGTGCTTGCCTCACAAACGGCCTTATAAGGTAGGAAGGGTGTGCAATGGGAGAAACTCCATGTTATTGTTTAGTCCCCACTTGAGATCTATTCTCTAGATGCTGACACTGCAGAATGCCTGCCCAAGCTAGTTTTGGAGGATGTGGTAGTCACTCTCCCTCTTTACAGGTACATGCAATCAAGAAGTTCCAGGACAGCCAAAAAAAGCTGTTATAGTAAGTGAGGGAGCTCATTTACATTACATCAAGGGCAAATCCCTGCCAGGAGAGGTTAGGTGTTACCGACTTAGTATTAAGGGACAACTGGGATTTGAGAATGAGGATAAGGAACTTAGGCCTGTAATATGCTCATGTATATATGGTTTTGGCCCTGGAATAAGGTATCTTAACCCTATGTTACCCTGATTCTACCACTTTAAGCCCACTAAGTTCACCAGGAAAGCCATCCAAATCCCACATATGTGCTGCTATTTACAACAGCTTACTCCAAAAGTAACACCAGTAGTGGATTAGAAGAGAATTCAATGGAATGGAATAGAACTCAACTAGATAGATACATGCATACATGCACACACATATGTATACATACACACATTCACACACGTACACACCCATACATACACATATGTATATACACACACTTACCATGCTTATTATTGTACCAAACGCTCCATTAAGCATTAAGCACTCCATTAAGATACAAAGACAAAAGTGAAACAGTCCCCACCCTTAAGGAGATTATGTTCTAATGAGAGATAACACATCCACATAGTATAGATAATATACATTTGCATACATATACATATAAAATTATTGTATATAAATACATATAATACACATGTATATAATTATGTGTAGACTCACATGTATAACACATACATAATATATAGATACACATAATATGTATGCACATATATAATTATTATATTGTATTGATTTGTTAAATGTGATTGATTTGTTTACCTTCCTTTCCTAGCCTAATTATATATATATACACATATATGTTATGTATATATGTATTATATGTACACGTGTATATGTGAGATATAGCTCTATATCTGTCATATGTGTGTGTGTGTTGCTCTCTCTCTCTCTCTCTCTTCCTCCCTCCCTCCCTTTCCCTCTCCCTCTCCCTCTCTCTGGTTAGAATGTAATCTCCTTGAGAATGGGTACTGTTTCACTTTTGTCTTGTATCTTCAATCTTGATATAGTGCTTGGCACATAGAAAGTGCTTGATAAATGTTTGTCAATTAGTTGAAGGTATGCATTTATACATATATGCATAAGCATGCATATATTGTATGTTATCAATCATATATAACATTATGAATATAGACATATACATATACACACATACATATGTACAGGGTATCTCCAGAGTTTTAGAGCTGAGGCAGTTAGATGGCACAATGGACAAAGCACCCACCCTGGAGTCAGGAGGATCTGGCCTCTAGCTGTGTGACCTTGGGCAAATCACTTAACCCTGATTCCTCCCCCAGCCCCCAAAAAAGTTTTAAAGCAGTTTTAAATTTTAATAATTTAAAACTTCCCTAAGACTATGTGTCTTTATGTGTTTGTAAAAGGATACATGAGACATATACAAAAGGAAGGTATTTCAGGGAGGGAGGGCACTAGCAGCTGGGGGATCAGGAAAGTCTCCATGGAGAAGGAGGCACTTGAGCTGAATTGAAGCAGAAGCAGAACACACATAACTCACATTCGCAGATAATCCTCTCTTCTTATTTTAGCCTTAACCTTATGGCAGGGCATAACTAGGACTAATGACTAGAAGTGAGAGGGAGGCAGACTTCATCTACTTTTTATAAGTAAGAAGCCCCTAACACCCAACACTATTCAAAGGTGGAATGGACTGCTTCATGAAGTAATCTGTTCCTTTGTCGCTAGTTATTCAGGTACAGGTTATATGACAATAGAGAGGATTCTAATGGTGGATGGGAGGCTGGACCTCCAAGGTGACCTCTGAGTTCATAGAACTCACAAGTGCTATAATTCAATGGCCTTTCTCCATCATCAACCTTTTATTAAAGCCACCAATAAGAAGCAAAAAGAATTGATTTCTTAAACCTGATTTCCTAGCCTAATTGTATATATTGGTGCCAAAAAAGACCTGTGTTCAAATCTAACGTCTAACATCTAACTAGCTGTCTGACCATGAGAAAGTTACCTCTCTGAGTTTTGACCTCCTAATTTACAAAATGAGTGTAATATTTATAGTCCCTAACACCCCTCCCCAAGGGTGCTATAAGGATCAAATGAGAAAATGTAAGTAAAGCACTAAAAAAAAAAAAGCAAAGTTGCCTAATCAGTGTCAGTTATTATCATTATATAATGAAATTACCAAAGGCTGAAACCTAGAAAATCAAAAGGCAAGTATAAGTCATAGCTAATCTATATATCATATAATTAATTGCATATGTGACTAATACTTAACTCCATAAGATTCTACTTGAAAATTCCCTATGCAGGTGAAATCTTGTTTAATCAAGTAATATTGTATAATTTCCACAATAAAAATTCCTTGAAGTGAAATATGTTTATATAAATATGTATATGTGTATAAATGTGTGTTTCTATATTACATATATATATATATCTTCCAAACACTGATCACAGTCATATATATGTGGAAAAGTTTCTTCATAGGCTGTGGGAAAATAAGCACACCAATGTACTCTTGGTGGAGCCATGAGTTGAACCAGACATTCTAGAAAGCAATTTGAAACTATGCCCCAAAAGGCACTAAACTGTGCATACCCTCTGACCCAGCTATCACCACAAGGCCTATACCCCAAGGAGGTCAAATAAAGAGGAAAGGAATGCATATGTATAAAAATATTCATAGCAGCTCTTTTGTTATAACAAAGAACTGAAAAGCAATGAGCATCCCTCAATTGAGGAACGGCTAGACAAATTATACTATGTAAATAAATGAAATAACATTTTAGAATAAGAATGATAAAATGGAGAGTTTAAGAGAAACCTGAAGAAATGGATTGATAGCTAGCGAAGTGAGAAGGAAAAAAAAAACTTCGGAGACTTCAGAAGTCTGACCGATGCAATCACAACCACAAATACTGATGACTGATGACGAAGCATGTAATCCATCCACTGACAGAGAAGTGACAGAACCAATTTGCAATATGAGGCATGTATTTTCAGACATGGTCAATGTAGGGATTTGTTTTGCTTGACTATGCTATTCATTTTTGTTAAAAGGACTTTGTTTTTCTTTTTTCTTTTTTTAAATGAAGGGCAATGGGTAGGAGGAAGAAGAGGAATAAGGATATAGGGGAGGAAAAAAAGAAAAGAGCATTATTTAAACATCTTTTCTTTATGCACACAAGAAAACAGAAGGAAGGCCAGAAAGGACCAGAAAAGTAGGGCAGCTTTGAAAGTTACCTGTTGGATTTATTGTAAATTTAAAACAGAAGGAAGCTGTCCTGTACTCTGTGTGGCTTTATTTTCAGAATAAAAAATAATAAAAAGACAAACGAAAGCTAAAAATAAAAATGTAGAGAGGCAGCTAGGTGGCACACTGGATATGATTTTGGACCTGGAGTTAGTTAGTAAGACCTGAGTTCAAATCCAACTTACTTGGCTATATGACCTTGGGCAAGTCATTTACTTTCTCTCAGCCTGAGTTTCCTCATCTGTAAAAAGGAGTTAATAATAGCACCTACTTCTCAGGGTTGTTGTGAAGATAAGATGAGAAAAGATTTGTAAAGTGCTTTACAAACCTTAAAGTGCTATGTTTGTTATTCAGTCACTTTCGTCACGTCCAACTCTTCCTCACCCCATTTGGGGTTTTTTGGCAAAGATACTGGAGTGGTTTGCCATTTCCTTCTCAGATGAGGAAACTGAGGCAAACAGGGTTAAGTGACTTGTCCAGGGTCACACAGCTAGTAAGAGTCTGAGACCAAATTTGAATTGAGGATGATGAGTCTGCCTGACTCCAGGCCTGGCACTCTATCCACTGCGCCACCTAGCTGCCTGAAATGCATATAAGTGCTATTATTATTAGTTTTAAAAAAGTCTTTATAAAATGGAGTTAATAATACTTGCACTGCCCCACATGATTGCCATGATGAAAACCTATTATAAATATTAAAGTGCTGTATCAACTTATTAATGAGAAAGAAGTAAGCAAGGAGTCAAGAGAACTTTAATTCTTTAATAAGCTGCTCTATCTGGGTTACTTGAAATATCCATTCAAAAGTATTTGCCAGATGCATAATTAAGGTAGGGCTACCATAGTAGCCCCTACCCTTCATCCTGAGGCCCCTCTTCTTGACCACCTCTCCAGAGAGAGGAGATAGGATGGATAAGTAAGGGGGAGCTCCCTCTCATCATAGTACCATGACCGCTCCCATTGTTGGAATATCCTCTGCTGTGCTATCCCTCTCCAGTTTCCCACAGAATGGTCCTCTGTGCTGCCTACCTGCTGTCATCTGTGCCACTGCTGGGCACCAACCCTTCCCCCTCTCAGTTGAAAGAATTCTTAGTTATGGCCCCAATGCCTACTCTAGTTAGGTTACTTTGCTTCTTTGTAAAATTCTGTGAACGGAAAGAATTGTACTATATGACCACTAAGGTCTCCATTGACTCAAAGATTCCGTGGTTTGCAGTGATTCTCTCTCATGTCTATATGTATATTTAGAATTTGTAATATATGTATATATACAATATTATATGTATGTACATGTATGTACATACATACATGTATACATATATATGGCAGGGCAGGGCAATAGAATACTGGAAGTAGAGTAAAAAAGCTAGATTTCACGTCTCAGCTCTTTCACTTACCAACTATGAGACCTTGTAACCTAAGCCTCACCTCTCTCTTCTATTAATGTACTTGTACTACCTACTTCAGGGACAGCTAAGTGGAGAAACTATCAAAATCAGATCAGCTTACTCCTTCCTTGATCTTGTTACAAATTGTCTCTCTTATTTGCATGACCTCTTCCAGTTTACCGCATTCCTTTTAGTACTGAGCAGAGACATAAATGAATACTTAGTTTAAGTTCAGAGATGTGACAAGGTTTTTATTATTTTAAGTTTGGCGTTTAATTCCATTTTACATAGTATCACATAGTTAAAAATTATTAGGTATAAAATAACAGATCTTTTCCTTGCCTTCTTCATCTCATATGGCAATTTGAAATAAATTATTTACAAAATAACTGTTGATATTTTCTTTTTGTGATACTGTTGGCAAATTTTTAAAGAGCACTGAATATCATCATAATATATATTCATAGCTCTTCTCTTCCCTTATGCTATTTTCTTTATACTGCTTTTTTTTTCTGAACATACATTTTCTAGAAGCTTGCAAGGATATCATAATGAAAACTATTCAATACTCTATTCAGTCTATGAAGCAAATCTAGGCCCACAGGGTCACTGTGATAAAACAAAATTTTAAAAATGCCAATATGAGATAATTTCCTATTGAAAACAAAATCATTAATTATGCATGATGAGTAGTCTGTGTATCACAATTTTCCATTTTATTTGGGGGAAAAGTACATAGTGAATCTTAAGAGGATCATTTGCTTTGTGTTTTGAAAATTAGCTTATAGGAAAGATGAGTTTGACTTACATGTGTTAGGAGTGGGAATTCTCTTGACCCAGCAGGCCAACTTGATTATAACTTAGGGTTTTCGAGATTTGCCAGAGGTTCAATGAGATGAAATGACTTGCATAATCACATAGTAAGGGTCAAAAGGAAAGATTTGAATCATTTTTCTCTCTAACTCCACTCATCACATAGTTGCCAAGGTGTTATAAGGGAGGGGGGATATAATCTCTCTACCCAACTTAACTGATGTGATCACAGAATGTACTCATAGTGAATAAGATTTTGATATAACAAGGGACCCTATAATAACTTTGGGAGATTTGAATACAGTTCCTTAATTGAATCAGAAGGTAAAATGTCATTGGATGAACAAATTAATCAGCCACACCCCCTAGGCTTCAAATAGCAAAGAGCTAGAGGGCCAAGTGGTTAGAGTACCTAGCCTGGAGTCTGGGAGACTTTTCCAGAGTTCAAATCCAGCCTCAGACACTTACTAGCTATGTGACCCTGGGCAAGTCACTTAACCCTGTTTGCCTCAGTTTCCTCATCTGTAAAATGAGCTGGAGGAGAAAACAGCAAACCACTCTAGTATCTTTGCCAAGAAATCTCCAAAGGGGTCATGAAGAGTCAAGACAAGAAAAACAACTACACAACAACAAGAGAAACTGGGAAGCAGTTGAAGAAGTTAAAGAGAAAGTCGATTTTAATACCTGTTGGAGTAACGGTGGGCTGTTTTTGAGTTCTGGAAAAACTGTAAAACAAACAAATAAACAAAAACCTAAGCCTCCCAAGTAGTTAGATAAGGTTTCTCACCCTTCCCTAAAGCTTTGTAAAGGAGGTTAATCAGGGAGGCCTTTCAGGCCCCAGGGCAGACCTAAAGTACTGCATGTTGAATATCTTCTTTGTTGTTTCCAAGCTTCCGAATTAAATGGGAGTTGGCTTGGTGAGGTCTTAGCTAAATAAAGTCACTCAGTCCTGTAACATCTAATTTGGAATAAAGATGCAAAAGGTTGGTAAAGAGGAGTGACATCCATTGGTTCCATCTCAAAATGTTTATCTCAAATAACCATGTCTGTCAGCTAAATGTTATGTTTCGTTTTTCTGATGGAAACGTTTGTTATAATATAAACCAGAAACAAGTTTTCTAGCAAATAGAAATTTTGGTCTGAGAATCACCCTGGTAAGAGCTCAGAGAGTCTCTCTCTCTCTCTCTCTCTCTCTCTCTCTCTCACACACACACACACACACACACACACACACACACACACACACACACACACACGTGTTTGTTTGGCATTTTAAAAGACTTAAACTTGAAAAAGGAAAATACGGCCCCTCTTGTCAACATAGTTATAATGTAAAAAATAATTTGGATTTTAACACTGTTCTTCAGCAGCTGCTTCTTGGGCAAGTGTCTTCTCTATAATTATCTTACCATCTTGGGTGTTTTGTTTTCTTTTTAAGTTCAACTTGGATTATCCATACTAATAGAGGCCAACAGGTTTGCATGTAATTCAATATGAAATGACCCCCAAATGATTTTGATCATTTGTGGGGGCAACAAAATTACCTTTAATTTCATTCAATAAGCATTCATTAATTGCTATATGTCAGGCATTGTGCTAGTGCTGGAGATGAAAAGTCAAATAAAAAAATCAGTTGTTTATCATTTTACCATAGATAAATAATATAAAGACAGATAAGTAAATGCCAAATAATTGCAGACGGAAGCAAATTATTTTGTTTTTAGACTTATTAAAATTAGCTTTCACTTCTGCACACACCAATTAATAGTAGAACTCAATGAGATAGAAAACACACTGGACTAAGAATCAGGAGACCATATCCTGGTTCTATTACTAATTAATGGCAAGACCTGGAACTAGTCACTTGATTCCTTTGGGCCTCAGTTTCCTCATCTGCAAAAATTAAGAAGGTTGGACTAGATAATTTTTAAAGTTCTTTCTAACTCTAATAATCTAATAATAATTCTGTAATTGTGCTTTGGACAAAAGAAAGTCCTTCTGGCATCAAAAATTTGTCTTGATAATCCACAAAATACATAATCCATGCATCATTAATTGAACACTCAATTAATCTTCTTTCTTTAAAACAGTCATCCCTTGTGCCATTAATGTGAATATCAATCACCATATCTTTGTTTTTGCCACAGATTAATACTTTATCTTCCCTATTTATTTGAAAGAGGATATTACATAAGAGTCACAGAATACTAAAACTAGAAGAGGCCTCAGAAATTACATAGTCCAGTATCCCCCTTTCACAGATGAGAAGACTGAAACTGAATATGAAAGTGACCTGTTCAAGGACATACATAGGTAGGGTTATAGTGGCAACTTGTTAGATCACTATTTTTCCTACTTACTCTGGTTAAATATATTATTATGACTTTAAGTGATAATCAGCTAAATTGGCTCATTTGCCACAAATTGGGTTACAATTTAGAATTACTGCCATTAAATATGCCCATGTTTATAGAGATGGTTTTGGTATGAAATCTGAATTAAAATATTTTACTTTTTTAGAGCTCTTAGGGCACCATAGAAATAATTATAATTTTCTTATAGTAACTTTTGTAGGTTAAATTTACAGTTTAGTTCCAGTAGGTTTCATAGGTTTTGTAGGTTAACTTTACAGTTTAGTTCCAGTTAGTTCAAATAGTGAATTCCCGGGGCTGAGCCAAGATGGCGGAGTGACTGTCTTGAGCTCTCTCCCAAAGCCCTCCAAATATCTAAAAAAATGGCTCTAAACAAATTCTAAAGCAGCAGGACCCACAAAAAGACAGAGTGAAACAAATTTCCAGCCAAAGACAACCTGGATGGTTGATCAGAAAGGTATATCGCGCCAGGTAGGGAGAGGAGCACAAGTTGGTGTGGGCGCGCAGGCCGCAGCTACCCTGGAACAGGCCTCAGAGGGCTGAATCGTAGGCAGCTGTGGTGGTTTCCAGACTTCTCAACTGACTTCTCAAGGTCAGTGGGAAAAGTCTGTGACTGTGGTGAGAGAGGAGCTAGGTCTCAGCCACAAGTCTTGAGCGCGGCCCGGGGCCTTGGCCTTGTCCTGAGCTTCTGGCCCACAGACTGAGGGGGAATTGAGTTGCTGATCAGAGGGGGATTGCAGAGATCTCTTTGCCAGTGCTGAGGCAGGAATCTCTTGCTTTCCTGGTGCTTGGATCTGGGTCACAGCTCTGAGGGGCAGTCCTGGGACGAGGAGGAATGCTGGTGCGGTGGAGCTCATTGTGGCGGTGGAGATAAAACACCTCACCCCTTATCATAGCACCTTGGAAGAACTGAAAATTTACAGGTCCCTAGAAGTATCTCTGAAAACAGCTGTACAAACCCCCGAAGCTTGGGACAGTACACTCTTCACATTGGAAGAAGACTTTTACCTTAACAAAGAGTTTAAAACTCAAGTAATTGGCCAGGATCATGAGTAAGCCGTGCAAAAAGGGTTAGACTATATTATCTTACTTTGGTGACAAAGAAGATCAAAACATACAACCAGAAGAAGACAACAAAGCCAAAGTTCCTACATCCAAAGCCTCCAAGAAAAATATGAATCAGTCCCAGGCCTTGGAAGAGCTCAAAAGGGATTTTGAGAAGCAAGTAAGAGAAGTAGAGGAAAAACTGAGAGTGATGCAAGAAAATCATGAAAAACAAGTCAACAGCTTTCTAAAGGAGACCCAAAAAAATACTGAAGAAAATAACACCTTAAAAAATAGCCTAACTCAAATGGCAAAAGAGGTCCAAAAAGCCAATGAGGAGAAGAATGCCCTAAAAAGCAAATAGTGAATTCCTCTGAAGTGTTCACATTATTCATATTTATCCTGCATGTTTATTTCCACTGAGCTGGAACCAATTACCCTATTTTACATAATTATAACTTTGAATATTGCAAATTCAAATACACGGGACCTCTTCAGAAGATTCATTATTCACTCTAATTGAGACCTAGGTATATCAATGAAATCATAGGTATCTTTGAAAATAGATATATAAGAAACACCTGAACATTCTTATAATGCAGTTATGTAAAATGAGAGCTAATTAATGGTAATTATCATCATCTGCATTTTGACAGAAATGAAGATATGAGGTAGATAAATGATAAACTTGGATTTAGAGCAGCAGTTGGTGGAACAAGGAGTAAGATCTGTTTTTCTTTCTTTCTTTCTTTCTCTCTTTCTCTCTTTCTTTCTTTCTCTCTTTCTTTCTTTCTCTCTTTCT
>NW_020949997.1:7397841-7518547 GCF_900497805.2 Vombatus ursinus
TCTCTCTTTCTTTCTTTCTCTCTTTCTTTCTTTCTCTCTTTCTTTCTTTCTTTTTAATTATAGCCACTTTATTGGTAATTCTGACTAAGCAGACCAACCCAAAGCTCATGGTTCTTAATCCTTGAAACTAAGATCCACCATTGTGTGGCCAATGAGGAACACAAACAGCAGGAAATAAGTTGGCCCCTCAACTTTGTATATTATTCATGAAGTTGATTTTTATAGGACAAAGCAAATTGCTTTCTTCCTAAGAATTTTTTTTTAATTGCACGTGTGATTGTGATATGGGGGAATCATAGGACAAAAAAGAGACTCAAGTGTGGTGTTGTTGTAGACAATTATACTTGGAGTCAGAATCCAGGGTTCCAATCCTGCCAATGTAGGTCATTTGGCCTTTGAAAAATCATGTAACCACCTGAACCTCAATTTCCTCATCAATAAACTGGGCATAATAGCATCTTAAGTTATCCACCTCACAAGGTTGTTATTGGGCTTAAATGAGATAATGTATGTGAAGCATTTTGTAAACCTTGAAGCACTATAGAGCACTACAACACTATCTACAAAGGAGTAGAAGAATTGTGAAGGCAATGTAGAAACCTATGAAATAAAGTATCTTTGAAGTATTGAAGTGTGGGGCTATAAACTTGTGTATTTTTATTAAGATTGAGAATCTAGAAACCTGAGTCCTAATGGCAAAAGCCATTAGATGAAATGAAGTGCTACTGCATAGGAAATATATTGGGATTAGCTGAAGATAGGCAGTCTCATCTTGTGGCTTTTGTATGAAAAGACAAGTTACTTCAGAACAGAGAATTCAGGTACCTGGCTGCCTACAGGAGACAACAATTTTATTGAAGACATTGAGAGAGATTTCCTTGGAGAAAGAAGAAAAAATAAGAGCCTATGTCTCTTCTCCCCTCCTTAATCACAAGACCTTGTAAACTTCAAGATGTTGGAGGATGCGGACTTCTCTGGGACATTCTAGAAGCATTCCCAGAACAACTGATAGTAGTCTCTGCATCTGCAGGGGAGGGCAAACTAGATCCATGGAGGAAAGGCATCTTCAGGTCTCTATGAGGATCCCAGAAGAAAGCTATATCATGACTAAGGATAATTTCATGAGGCCCCCATGTGGGGAAAAAGACTTCTAGCAATCAGAAGCTATGTTATCACTTGTCACATTATATATTCAAAGCTTGCACTCACTTTCCCCTGGATTCTGTATGTACTTATTGAAAAGTTTGTCATAGAAGTACCAATTGTTCTTACTATACCATCTTAGTAAATAATCTCCTCTAAAAGCTAATTAAGTTGACCTGTCTAAGTGATATAAACTATTATTCAATAGGGCATAAAGCACACTGATGGGGGTTCATGACCTATGGTACAAGGCCACCACTCTTCCCAGTCCCCCAGGGTCCCCTAGAACCTTGAGAGGACAAGTATAGGCCCCAATCCCCTAATATGAATGAGGATTTGGGATGGTAGTCCCAGGGCATTTGCTATAACTGGAATGCACTCCCTCATCACCTCTGCCTCTTAAAATCCTTAGTTTTGTCCAAGGTACAGCTTAAACATCACCTTTCTCGTGAAGCTTTTTCTGATACCCTGTCACTAGAGCTATCTTCCCACCCCCTATTATATCTATTTTGAATATATCTATACATGTAGATGTTGTCTTAGTCAACAAGCATTAAGAACTTACTATGTACCAGGCACTGTGCATAGTGCTGGGGAGAAAAAGAAAGACAAAACATAAATATGAAGTCCTCAGGAGGATCTTAAACCTTCCTGGGTCTCATTATCCTAATTTATAAAATGTTGGGCCAGGGGCAGCTAGGTGGTACAGTGGATAGAGCACCGGCTCTGAAGTCAGGAGTACCTGAGTTCAAATCCCACCTCAGACCAAACACTTGACACTTACTAGCTGTGAACCTGGGCAAGTCACTTAACCCCAATTGCCTAAAAATAAATAAATAAATAAATAAAATAAAACAAAATGTTGGGCTAGGTGATCTCTTAAGATCCTTTCCAGCTCTGAAATCCTATTCCTGTTATCTTTTAGGTTTATATTAGGTACATTTTATAATTACAGTAACCAGTGACTCGTCAGCAATGTTATTTACTAACATGGAACTCTTAGCAAATGAAAGTGACTCACAGAAAGTTGAACTTTGAACATATCCCCAAAATGATCAAAAGGATTTCAGTACTGATCTGATTCTTTACCACAAGCTGCACTATTTAGTGTTCATTGAAAATACGCATCTGGAGTAACATATTTGGAAGAAAGATAAACTGTTTTGAGAGATTCTTTTTTTACCAGTATGTATTGAAATGGCTTCTTTCTCTCCCCCCCCCCCCCCGCCCCCCATCCATTCTTTGCATGCATCCTCTGTTGCTTGAGCAAAGCAGAAAGGGTATCCTGGCTATCTGTGTTTTAAAGGAAACTGGTCTTCACATCATCAGTTCAAGTTTTAAGACTCCTACCACATGAGAATGTAAGGCTTTCATTTCTATAAATCATGATTTTTAAAGCTGTGGGAAAAAAAACCATGAAGCTTTCTCAAGATTTTCTTTAATAAGTGGAGTTAAGGAAAAGGAACTGGAGAAGCTTTGAGAAATAGGAGTGAAGATTGGGAAAGGCAGGAAGTTCTTTTGTCCCTTTTTTGCTAAGGTGTAGGAAAACAGATGCCACCATTGGTTATACAAGTCTTCACTGAGAAAACATCAATAGCCTTAACTTTTATGTATATGTGTGTATGTTCCTGTGTGTGTGTTCCTATGTGTGTGTGTGTATGGGGCTACACCTGGTCCATTGCCTTACCTCCAAAGAAAATTTTCAGCAGCAGCCTGTAGACTGTTTGCTGGGATGTGCCAGCAGGAAGCTAGGGTTTTGTTTGTCTTTCTTCTACATTTCCAATTTTCTGAGGTATTTCTGATCTGATAGAAAGGTATAGTATAGTGTATTTACATACAACCTAGCTCCCTTTCTAGACTATGTTGGCATTACAAAACTTTGGAAGCTGCAACAAACCACAGCAGCTAATTCGATAAGTCAGGGGCCGTTCTTTGTGGAAGGACTCTGGGCAGGGGATCTAGGGTTTTGTTGATTCCCCCAGAATCTTTTTTTTTAAACTTAGGGGTAGAGGGGGTGACACTGGAGGTGTGATACCTAGAGTGAATCTAGGGAAGCTTGGAGTAGTTCCTGGATTTAGGGTGGAGCTTCTAGGAAGGGAGAGGGGATCCATTCAGTCCTTTTTCCTGATCCTAGGACCTGCCTTGGGGCAAACTCTGCGGGAGGTAAGGTGTTAGGTAAGCAACACAGGCATCCTAGGTGTGTTCCCTGCCAAAGCCTTGAAGAGAGGAGTAGGAAGGAGGGAAAAAGACTTGAGACGGAGACAGACAGACAGAAAGAGAGAGACAGAGACAAAGACACACAGGGAGAGACAGAGACTCAGAGACAGAGAGTGAGCATTGAGGGGGGTAGGACGAGGAGGGGGAAGAATACCCAGCACCCACATCAAAGAAGCGACAAAGCTTGACCCCTCACTGTGTCTTGTCTTGCAGTTGCTGAATTTATGTGATTCGGTGAAGGAGGATGCACTGAAGGTGATTTCAGCCTTTAACATCCCTCACAGCTCCATCCACGCGCCGATCGCTGGCGTTCCCAATCCCCGAGCAGCCTGGGCGTTTTACCCTCCACCCCAGCCTCAAGAGCAGCCGAAGTCATCGGGGGAAGGAATGGGCCACCAGCGACTCAAATTTGGGGCCAAGTTATAAACGTGTTGTTTTCGGTGTTGTGTTTGCCGTCTCCACGGTGGTTCATTTCACAGAATCAGGAAGCTCACCCTAGATGTGTGCCAGGAAAACAATCCCATTTAGGTCCATGCTTGATCACTTGGCCCCTCCTGAAAAAGAAAGGGCACAAACTGGGGCCAGGCAATGAAAGCATGTGGCCACGAATCTTTGACCATAGTTGTCTATCAACGGGGTCAGGGAGGCCAACGCAGGCTAAAAGCACAAGCCTAACTGCTGATGGGTCTGGACAGGAGTCGCAAGGGAGAGGAGTGAGTTAGGGTGGGGGTGGAAAGTGCTGCAAGGGAAAGGACTTCCAGTCTTGTCTCTGCTGGAGAGCTCAGCGCTGTGACACCAAGCTCGGTCTCACTAACTGCGGAGGGATCGTCCAAAGCCAGGGAATGAGCTGTCCTCTCTTGGCTTCTGCAGGTTTAAATCTAAAGAGATTCTATCCTTAGGATGGAACTCCCGCTGGAAAGAGTAAGTCAGATTCTGAGGGATTCCGGGAAAGCTAATAAAATGTAAACAAACCCACCGGACTCCCCTCCCTTCCCCGCCCGTGCTCCATATAGCCTAGGCAGTTAGCTGTTTCAGTGAGTCAGACCCACTTAGCTTCTTAAAGGAAATGCCCCAGAGATGACAGACTGATAATACCTTTTGGAATTTTACTCAGAGAAGATTTCAAAGCAAATGCTCTGGAGGAGCCCGAGAAAAACCAGACCGGTCCTCATAACTATTTACCAACCAATGCAAACAACTTCTGAAAAGGATGAGAGTTTATGGGGGGCGGTATTTAGAAACACATTTTAAATCATTTTTACCATATAACGTTTTCAATCTGTCGAGTAGAAAAATATGTAGAAAGTTTAATAAAGAAATAAAAACAAAGAGAGCTGTGTTCTTTGTCTCTTTAGAAGTCAAAGGGGAGAACAGAGATCCAAGTTTACGATAGTTTAATTTAACAAGATTATCGTTGGGATCCTGAAACACAAGAACATTTACACTCAAAAATCCTAGCATGAGAATTGTGATTGTTTGATTCACGGACAAAATATCACCACCTAGCTTTCTGCCATGTGCTCCCATGTCCTCGGCAACCAAACCAACCAAACAAAACGGGCATAGAAAGAGCTTGTCTGAGTAAAATCATTTTGAGTGACCTTCCAGGTTCCAGGGTCAAGAAAAAAAGAAACCAGTGCTTTTCTTTGATTTTTCCCACCCGAGGCGCCCCAAAAAAATTTTTGCAGGGAATAGACCTTCACAGTCAGAAATTACAGTCCAACTGGGCTAGTGAGTAAGCCCTGGAATTCCAACAAACATAAAGGGGGCAGGAATGGAGGAAAGGACGGGACTGCGGCTTTGTCGTCATCTTGGAGGGGACACACAGGAAAAAGCTTTGTCTCTGGGTTAGTAGTTCTAGAGGAGTTACTGAAGTTATGCAGGAAACCATCACTGCAACAGTAATAGTAATATGCGGTGTTACCAAAGTTGTATGTCTTTCTTTGATTACATCCAAATCAGCGTGTAATACTTATTCGAATTACCCCAGATTTTTAAAGTACAAATGATTGTTTGAACGATAGGATTTGGGGGAGCAGGGTGAGCAAGGATATTTCATTGTAAAAAGCATTATTTGTATTTTTATGAAATCCTTCTCTTTTCTCTTCCCCACCCCCATTTCTTTGTCACTATTCACTTTCATCGACAAGCTGCCCCCCCCCCCCCCCCCGCCCCGTGCACCTGGTTTATTTCTCAAACAATTCCTCTGCGCAGAGAGCTTTCCGGTTTTCTGACACCCACTTCTAATGAAATGCGTGATGTTTTTCTTTGCAACCTAACCACTGTGCAAATGGAGCGGTTTTACGTACTCCCCTTCTAAATGGAGAGTACAGAAACCCCAGTATTGCCTTTTTTTTTTTTTTGGAGGGTTGCCTTTTTCTCTACCTCACCCCGCCTTATTTTCCATGTAACTATCTCCTTAAATAGAGCAAAGATTTCCCTACCATAAAATAGTTTGCTAGCTACAAAGGCTAACTTAAATATTTTTGGTTTTTATAACTAGATTCAAACTTTTTAAATTTTCTCTTTCCCCCCATTTTGTTCATGTTCTTTAATTTTTTTCTTCTTTCCCCCCTTCTTGTCTCCATGTCTTCTCTCTTCCTCCCTCCCTCCTTCTCTCTCCCCCCCCCCTCTCCCCCCCCCCCCCCCCCCGCCCCGTCTGGAACGGAGAACTGCCCAATTAGCTTTTTTTCCCCTTTGGGGGAATGATTGCGGAGATTTCATTGCAGTGATAAGCCATATCCATTCATTCAGTCTTATCCTTGGCCACTCTTCCAAATCACTGTTAGTCTGTGGGCAGGAGCATTTGTAGTTCCTGTACTGTAGCTCCAGTAGCTTTGTCAGAGATGTGTGGGAGCGATGAGATGAGTCTTTGAAATGAATGTTTTGCCTTTGCCTCTGAACTCATTTACTACTCTTTCCTACAGTAGCGAAATCCTTCAAAAGTTCCCCTCATTCAATCTCATTTTCCTCTGGCATCTTTTCTCTCCCTTACATTTTTATTTTTGCCAGATTTGCTATAGTATATACTGTTATTTTGCTGTGTCATGATGACTTTATAGTCTCCATAGTAAAAATAATTTTTTTTTAAATTGGACTTTGAAACCCGGAAAGTGACTTCCCTATTCTTCCACATGTACGCTTCTTACACCTTTCTTAGATTTTGGAAGATATCTTCTTACCTTGAGATTATTAGCAGTATCATTCTCACCTCCGTCCCCTTCCTTCTCTCGCTCCCTAGTCCCTTCCTCTATCACCCCCCACCCCCCACCCCGCTTGGTTAGGTAATGAGTCTTTGCTTTTTCCGTTATCCCTCCCTTATCTTGATGCCCTTTGTTAAGACGCAAGCGGAGGGAGGGAGGGAGACGTGGCTTGAATCGCGCGGGCAGAACAGGTGGTGGAAGCGCAGTCTCAAGTCAGATGATCTCATCCTGGGTAATCTGGGCGGGCGGTTGGGGTGGGGAGGAAGAAGAGGAGGAGGAGGGGTCCTACCGCACTGGTCAAAATGCTCTCTATGCAGCCTCAGCCCGAATAAATAATAAACTGTCTTCCTTTTTTCTGTCCTCAACACAAATCCCAACAACTCCTACGGCCGAAGACAAAACATTGACACACACTATACTACATGCCTTTGCCCAAAAAGGGCCCGGATCACTCAACCCACTCTGCGTGAGTCCAGCAAACACAAAGCAGGAAATCTGAAAGCTGGAGAGCTCTCTCCACAGACTTCAGCCTTTAAATTGTGATCTTCAGTGAGAAGCAGGTCCTTCTCATTCCGGAGTCACAGCACAGGGAAAGGCAGCAATTTCTTTTCTTGATATGTCCAAAGCTTTCTTTGGAGATTTCAGTTGTGAACTTTGTTTTTTTTCATGTTTCCCCTTCATCCTATTCACTTTTCCTCATCAACCCGTGCCTCATTCAGGTTTTGTAACCCGCAATCTGGAGTCTGTCTACCTCCTTCTTCTCTGCCTCTACTTTTGCCTCTTGTTCTTAACTCCTAATTAATGGCGTTCAAGTTCCGAGAATAGCACAGTTTAGGAGGAAACCTTGAGGTCGTTTGGGAATCCTAGGAGACACGTATTGTTTTGTGTCGGTGACACAAAGTGTCCGATAAAAAATGGGCAGCCTTCTTTGCTGAACTCCCCAGCCCGGATTCCAACCACCCTCGAGTGGTAACTTATACCTTTCTCCCTCCCCTCACTTCTGAGACCCACAGCTCTGTGCAAGGGCAGGCGTGTCCAGTGACTAGGTGCAAGACGATTTGCCTAGAACGTCAAGGAGAAAGTCCTAGGAAATCCAGAAAAGCGCGCGGGCCAAGAGACATCTGAGGCCTCGGGAGTCGATGCCCTCTCCCGCTGCCCGGCTCCGGGCAGAACGTGACTCAGTCCTAGAGCGCCCCCTGTCCCCTCCCCTAGCGGCTCCCCACGGGTTTGCTAGAAAGGAAGAAGTAGGTTTTGTGGGGAGGGGGAAACATCTCCGCGGGACTAGTCAGAATCACTCTAGTAAACACAGAGAACCCGTGACCGGGCTTGCTCCGCCCGCTGGGAACTGGACCTCGATTTAGCCGCTTCAGCGACTGGAATGGAACGAGTCTGTGCTAGGGGGAGGGGCGGCCAGAGGGGACGGGACCGGGTGGGGCTCACCCTGCCCCCACCCCCGCCTTTACCTGTCGGGACTTGCCTGCTCCGGGCTCGGAGTGGGCGAGGTCAGCCATTGGGGGCGGGGCTACGAGGGGGCGGACCCCGCGGTGATTGGATGGCCGGTTCTGGGGCGCCCAGCCGGGCGCAGCTGCAGCGTTGCGCAGGTTTCACTTCATAGCTCGTTGCTGTTTGGTGTCCTGCTCTTTTTGGAGCTGACGGTTCCCAGCAGCTCAGCAGCCTCTGTGCCGCCACTGCCGCAGCCAACACAGCAGCAGCAGCAGCAGCAGCAAGCCGCAGCCGCAGCCGCAGCCACAGCCGCAGCCCCCGCCGTAGCCGTAGACGCAGCATCGCAGCCGCCGCCACCGGTGCCGTACAAACTTAGCCATTGCTATCGCCGCGGCTCCACAGAGCTCTCAACCAGAGCGACCACCATCCATCTGATCGCCCTCCATCTCCCTCCTTTCCCCGGCCCGCTCGCCCCCAATGTCTGACTCTGACTCTCGTACTGAGAAGCGCAAGGTAAGCCCAGAATACCCCGACCCAAGTGAAAACAGAAGGGGACCAGGAGACCAGAATCTAGAAGGCCTCCTAGTGTCTAGTTCTCTGGTGGGTAAAGGAGAGCGAGCGAGCGCGCTGTATGTTCCCGGGGAACACAGACCGTAATGCGCCTAAGTTTCTGTGGCTCTCCAGCCCTTCGGCCTTCCCGCGCTGGCGCCCACGTGCCAGGGAGAATCATTGCTGTCCCGGAACTGGGGGTGGGGGTAGAGGTGGTGCTCAGCAAGAGGAGGAGGTTCGTCTGCGCCCTTGGATTGCAGGCGAAGTTTACCAAAGTTGAGGGATTTGGGCTCCTAAATACGTGCATCCTGAGGGGGAGTAGAATTGTGGTGGAGACGAGTCTGGCCGGGTCCGAGAGCCTCTATATTGGCTTTACGTTGGCTCTATGTTTCTTTTAGGGGATGCAGGGAGATAAAGAAGCGGGTGGAGGGAGGTTGTCAGCCTGGGCGCTTTTCCGGGAGCAGGAGGGTGAGAGACCCGTCTTCTTTCTTGGAGGGAGTCTTTTGGCGCTGGGCCCGGTGGGGGCTTTGGTCACCCCCATCAGGATCTAGGTAGTTCACCTTGTGGCTTAGGGTTTTCTGCTCCGGCTGTGTGTAGGCAACGCTCCGGAGGGTTTGAGGAACTGTGCAGCAGCACTGAAGTGACGTTAGTGACAGCACTGTTGCTCTTAGGCCGAGGTTTAAGGAGAGATGCCAGCGATAACCCTTGTTCAGGCCAGGCAGGCTGCGCTCCACAATCGCCGCTTCAGTCTTTCCTGCCCTGCAGATATTCCGAGCCCCAGGCTCCGAGGTCTTGCAAGAGTCCTCCCCATTTTTTCTTCGGTCGCGCCGCTGCCTGCTCAAGACGGTGTCCGCAGTGCGAGCCTTTGCGGGATTGGTGCTGGGAATGTACTGGACACTTATTTTTAAAGGGCTCGGTGGACTGGGAGCACAGCCCTGCCTCTTGCTACGAGGTAGGCGCTCACACTTTTTTTTTTTTGTCTGTGTTGCTTGGACCGGGGTCTCTGGATGGTCAGAGGGGTGAGCGAGTCCTTCCGCCCAGGGTGGCAGCGCGATGGACTGAACGGAGGAGTTCCCGCCCAGCCATGCTATGTGTCTAGAGGACGCGGGAAGCGGGGCTAGCTGGAGCAGCAGACACCGACCTGGCTCTTTAAAGTATCGGAGGAAGCGCGGACCTGCCCTACCGGGAGACGCTTAGAGTGGGATTGACGAGAAACCGGGAACGGACCCTTTGGGCTGGAACTTGGTCGGAGGCAACCGATTGTGCTCCCGATCGTTAGCACCCTAGCTTCAGGTTGGGGTTCTTCCACCCCCAGCTTCGACCTCAGTGTGTGTGTGTGTGTGTCCCTCCTATGTGATTGCATGTGCTGGCGCTTACCACGTGAGGTGCCCTAGTCCTTTTCCACTACCTGTCGCGTGTGATTGTCACCTTGGACTTGGTGTTTCTCAGTTTTGGGGCCAGGGAGTGGTTTGGAGAAATTGAGGGAGATCCACGCTTTTGACTGTGTCTCCTATACTGGGTGTGTTGGGCGGGGACGAAGACGGCTTAATGTGGGGGTCGAAGTGTGGTGGCCATGGCGGGGAAGTCGGCCGGGTGTTTGGGCTTCTGTCTGTCTGTCGGGTGACGGAGCTGTCGGCCTGTTTTGTTCCGGGGGCGGGGGGAGCTGGTGCGGACTGCTCGCAGAGGCTGGGGGAGGGGGAGTCGTGGGGCTTGTTGATTTCAAGGCTGCTGCGGTTGGAGGTGAGGACCTGATGGGCTGTGCAGGATTTTCCTGTGGAGTGAGTGTGCGTGTGTGTGTGCGTGCGTGCGTGTGTGTCGGAGGCGGGGGGTGGTTAGTTTGAAGGCTGGTGGCTGGATGCCAGGGAGATATTCAGGTTTTCGGGGTGTGGTTTATGTTGTTGGCCGAGGGTCGTGCTCTCTGGAGTCGGCGCGGTTCCCTCTTTGTCTGCTGGTGACACAGGCCTGGACGAGACCGGTGCCCTCCCTCCAGTCCCATATTCCCCTTCTCCCCCCCCTCCCCCGCAGCAGTTGGTGAAGCACGAGGGGCGCGAGCCTCGGAGTCTGAGCGCCGCGCCGCAGCCCCGAGCCGCACGTGACCCGAGGAGGCTTCGGGTGTTTGTGTGGCGAGGGTGGCTGGGGGGAGGGAGCCGAGCCGAGAGGGAGGGCGCGCGCGAGCGAGCGCTTCTCCGCAGTCGCCGCCGCCGCTCTCCGGCCGAAGTGCCACTCGGAAGGCAAGTTTGTCAACAATCGCCTTGCCTCCTGGCAGGCTGACCCGCCGAGGGGGCCGCCCTTGCCCGCTTCGGATTGGCTGAGGCTCGACCGAGCGACCGCGCTTCGGCCAATGGAGAGAGCGGGCGCCGCGAGCCCGGCGGCCAGGGGGAGGTCAGCGGTTCTCTACAGTCTGGCTGTAGAGTGCGTGGGGGGAGGAGGCGGAGGCGGAGGATGTTCCCTGGCGGCGGCGGCGGCGGCGGCGGCTGCGGGAGGAGGAGGAGGAGGAGGAGACGGCGGCGGCGGCGGCATCGGAATCGAGCCGGGCTCCGAGTGCGGGCCCTCGGCCCCGGCGTGTGAGGGTGTCAAGTTGGGAACTTGTTTTGTTTCTCTGGGGATGAATTGAGAGTCCTGAGCGTAAGTTCCAAGGCTTTTGTTTCTCCCCCTTGCTCCCCTTTGTTGGGGACTCTGAGTTCTGGGGGGAAGAGACCAGGACTGGTCGCGCGCATTCCCGGGGACAGCCCGGAGAGCAGAGGTGCCGGGCGGAGGGTGGTGTGCCGTGTGGGGAGGACCTTTTCCTGGCTCCCCAGTTTTTCCTAATACAATTTGCGATAAATACACAAGCATTGTGATTATTATTTTGCCTGTTTGTCCTCCGGAGGGGAGGTTCGTTAAGGTGCCTCCTAGGTTGCAGCTGGAGGTGTGTGGAGCTGGGTCTTACGCACTGCAGGGAGCATGCCCAAAGAGAAACCTTCCCTGAGGTTGATTGTTTTGGGGTTTTATTGTATGTTTTTTTTTTCCTTTGTGTATGTATGTGTGTGCCTAACATTTGAAGAAAGCAGGGTGCTTTAAAAGAAAGTGAGATCTTCGTCAGCCTTTGCAGGAGAGGCTGGCTTTCTTGCAGTAGGAGTTGAAGACTTGTTGAGTTAGCATTAAGTTAGAAGAGGAGAAAGAAGGGGGGGAATAGGGGGTGGAGTTGGTAGTAGAGGGAACTGAAGAGGCACTTTGCTATGGACAAACTATTGTGACGCATTTACTACAACTGATGGCTGCTGCCAAACCTTCCCCCAGACTTGCTGTGATCAGCACATTCGGTAGAACAATGGGGCTAGAACAGGGAACTTGGCCAGAAGCTGCACAATCACTGCATCTACTCTTCACTCCTACATTTCAACACAGTATCTGATCCATGGGAAATTAGAACCTACAGTTGGGTGTTTTTTTTCCTTTTAATTAGCCAAACCCTTTCTTGGTGTTTGGTATATGGGGATGGATTTGAAAATATAGCTGCTGTGTTCATGACTTGGGCTGTTAGTGTTTTAAACTTAAGTTTTAAGTAACTTTTAGCACTCTATTTAAAGGGAGGAAGCTTAACCATAAAAATTACACGTAGAACTGGCAGTGGCAAGTATTTTTACTTGGAAGATGAGAAGTTTAGGGAAGCAATAGGGTAAGAAGAATCAAAATCCACCCATGCTGGATTAATTTATGGAATCTTTATGTAACACAAGTGAAAATTAAGGTAGTAGGCTTTCTTATGAAATATAATCTTAACTGTACCTTTTTTCTTACAGAAAAAAAGACCAAATGGCAAAGCAACCGTCAGATCTAAATTCTGAATGCCACAGAGAAGGTGGACAATTACACCCTACAGAAAGGCCTACTCAGCCTCAACAACTCAGACCAGGGGCCCCTACCTCTATACAAACACAGTATCAAGGTAATTCAGGTGAAGGGGACAGCTGCTCACCCAGCAGCCCTCAGGGACCATTTGCACCACCCACTAGCCCTAGTCCGTTTGCTACCAGATCCCCACTTTTCATCTTTGTAAGAAGATCCCCACTGCTGCCTCGATCTTCCAGTGGGTATTTCTCTTTTGACACAGACAGGAGTCCAGCACCTATGAGTTGTGACAAATCTACACAAACTCCAAGCCCTCCTTGTCAAGCCTTCAATCATTATCTAAGTGCAATGGGTAAGCAAGATCATGGTAAGACATGTTTTGGCTTGTTTTATTCTTTTTGACAAGATGTGTGTAACACTTAAAAATGCTCCTTTGGGTATGAGTTTTCTCATATAGTCCATGTTTTAATGGGAATAGACCACACCTCAAACAGTAACATCAGACTGATGTTTTAAAAGCTTGTTCTGAAATTTTTATTAACAGCTGGAACTGGTTGGGTGAGATTCTAGTGTCTGGTGTGAACGTTTTCTTGTACCTCCAAAGTACTAGTAATAGAGTATCTATCCTAAGTTGAAGTATGTTAACATTTATGTGTGTGTGAATGTATAAAACTAGTTTAAGATATAACTATATATTTAATAAGATGAGGCATTTACCATTTAAAAATTGTAAAGTTTATATTAAGCCGATTTGCCTAGGTATTGCTTTTAACATTGTATCATCCTTTGGAAATAGTTAATCTGGTTTTCCATTCAAATTAGACTTTGCTTGAGTTCCTTAGTTCATTTTATTCAATGTTAATTAGTCTCAGGTAATGGATTTGATGCCTGCATGGCTGTTTAAGTTTTACAGAGAGGAAAATTAATATTCTTGACCCTTGCTAATAACTTGCCATTGTTGGGCTAATTCATCACCAAGTTGAGAGGTTGGATGGCTCATCGAACTCATTGCACCCCTTCCTGTTTCTTGAACACATTTCCTGACTATAGGCATTTTCACTGTCCCCCATACCTGGAACTCTCTCTACCTCTTCACTTCTCTAGTTTCATTCAAGTTTCAGCTAAAGTCCTACCTTCTACAAAAACTCTCTCCAATTCTCCTTAATCTTAGTAATTTCCTTCTGAAATTATCTTCAATTTATCCTGTATGTATTTTGTTTCGACATTGTTTGCATGTTAACTCCTTCATCAGACTGCTCCCTGAGAGTAGGGATTGATACTTAAAAAAATTTTTCTTTTCTTTGTATCCCCATTGCTTAGCACCATATCTGGCACATAATAGACAATTAACAAATGCTTATTTACTGATTGCTACTACTACAAATATGTCACAAAAGGCAAATAACACTACTGATGTCAAATTTAGTTTGTCATACAAAAAAAATTTAATTCTTAAAATATCTAGCATCGTTAAAAATATGTAAGAGGGCAGAGGATTTTCCATAGTAAAACATCATTTGTATCAGAATTAATTTTTATCCAAAGTTTTGCCCAGGAAAGTGATTATTTTATGTTGAGCTTATCAAATTTAAAAGATTAAAAGTTTTAGCCATTTTAAAAACATTCTTCCAAAAGACAGGTCTCACACCTTGGCTTCCATTAAATTAATTAAGCATTTATTAAGTACCTACTAAAGGCAGCTAAGTGGCATGGTGGATAGAACACTGGTCCTAAAGTCAGAAAGATCTGAATTCAAATAGGCATTAGACACTTAACTGAGCAAGTCACTTAACCTCTGTTTGCCTCAGTTTCTCGACAGCAAAATAGGGGTGAAGATAGCACCTATCTCCCAGGGTAAGGATCAAATGAAATAATATTTCTAAAGTGTTTAGCACAGTGCTTGGCACATAATATACTCTTACTAAATGCTTATTTCCTTCCTTCCTACTTTGTACTTACTAGGTGCTTGAAACACAATATATTTTTATTTTGGAATTTTTTCATAAGGAAACAAGAAACTAAAAAAGTTTTGCACATGCTATCCAGGAAAACCCAAATTTGGAATTGGAAAGCACCTTTATATTCTTACTGTCATCATAAATGTCTGCAGACATTTAATGAGTTCTTAATGCTCACTGTCTGCTAAAGACACTGTCTTAACCTTTTCTTGAAAAGGAAGTTTCTGTATCCATTTAAGATCTTGGAAGTAACTTTATAGGATCATAAATTTAGAGTTAGAAGGGATCTGAGAGGTCAGAAGAGTAAACTGAGGCCACATTTGCTTAAGTGAATTGCTTTAGGTCACACAGCTGGCTTTCTGAGTCAAGATTTAGGTCTTCCTGACTCCCAAGTCCAGTGCTCTATCATACCTTGGTGCCTGTTGAAATAACTCTTTACCTTTAGCTTATTTATGCCTAGAATATCACTAATCCTGAAAATATACTCACCAGGAGCATTTAATACATATAATAAATATTTTAGTTCCAAACTATGTCCACATGATGGTCTCAGCTTAACATTCTCCCACGGGTATTAATGTAACATTTTAAGGTTTGCAAAGCAATTTGCATGTGTTATGTTGTTTGAGCCTCATGGACAGCCCTTTGAGATAGATACTGTTGTCTCGATTTTACAGAGAACAATACAGAGGCAGTTAGGCTAAGGCTTGCCCGTACTCATAAAGCTATGTGGATGAGAAGTGAAATTAGAAGCTAGGGTCTCCGTTGACTGTATGTCCAGCATTTTTTCAATTAAACTACCTGTCTCTCTCTCAATGGTACTGGCTACTAAACAACTTAATGGTTTTAAAGTGTGTATATGAAGCAAAATCAATTACATGAGAGACTGTACTAAAGCTATTAAGTCGTGTTATTTAATTTAAGACCCATCTTATTCTCTACAGGTAAAAAAAAGTACCCGGTTTTATTTGTGCTTGAAACTGAATTCTGTTAAAAACTAAATTAGTCGTTTTCTAGTAAATAAAAAAAATAAGAATCAGTTATTTTTTGGTCCAGAGACGTAGAAATCTCAAGCTTTTTTTTTTTAAATGCTAGCAGGTGGTGGTATACCACTAGATATGTAAATTACTTTGAAATATTATGTTTGAAAGCACAAATGACTATCTAATTTACAACATAATCAATTATTAGAGGAGTGCTTTTATAAAGTAATTCTAAAGAATACTTTCAGGTGTTTGTTTAGATGTCAATGATACTAATATTTCTTGTGTATATAGTACTTTAGGTACTTTCTAGCTTTATATGTGGTAATTATAGTTGAAATTGGTTTAGAAGGTACACTTATAAGGAATTCATTAGGGTTTAAAAAATGCAGTGTTTTGAGTTGAGTGAAAGCAGTGTTTTGAGTTTGTGGTATGTGCGTGCACATGGGCATGGGAATAAATCAGATTGGGGTTGGAGGGGTGAGTAGAACTGAAGGTAGGCTTCACTTTTGATGGTTAGGGAAACTCTTTGTGAGAATGCATAATGTAACTGTTAGCTAATTTAGAGAGATACTGGATACTTTACATGACTTACCCAGGGTCATAAAACTACTAAGTGTCAGAAATAGGACTTCCGAATCAGGGTCATCCTTACTCTGAGGTCTGCCTCTGCACTGTTTTCATTACCACTGGCTACCACTAAAAAAAGTAATAATAATTATTACAATTATATAGTGCTTAATATGTTCCAGAAGCTGTGCTAAGCGCTTTATAAATGTCTCATTTGATTCACACAACAATCCTGGGAGGTAAATGCTGTTATTTCCTCATTTGTAAAATGGGGGGGGGGGGGATTGGACTAAGGTTCCTGCTAGCTGGGCAAACCTCTCTTTGCCTCAGTTTTCTGTACTGTTAAGTTGGTATCATAAGAGCACCCACCTTGAAGTGTTATTGTGAGGATCAAATGAGATTTGTGTAAAAAGTGCTTACCACTGTGCCTGGCACAGAGCTGTTTATACTTATTCCTTTTCTTTCCCTTCTCCTAGCTCTAAGTCCCTGGTCCTGTGATCTCTAGGTATCATGTCATGTCTCCTAAAGTTATTAAATATAGGAATAATAATTGTAAATCACGTAACTTTTGTTATTAATAAAAGTTGTTATAAGCTAATAATCTTTACTGTTTTAGGAAACTTCTAAAAGATGCCGAAATATCATCCAAAAATGTGTTCTCTTAGGCTTTGGGACTGTGTTCAGTGTTCCCTATTTGACACTGTTTTTAAGGGTTTTCAATAAAGTCTTTGATAATCTGTTACAAAGATGTTTCTTCACAAAGAAGTCTTTATATAGCTAGTATATGTTCAACAAAAATGTGAGGCTATAAATAGACTCTTTCCATGAAGAAATTTCCTAAGTGGTATCGTGTACACTCTATATGTCTTGTAAAAGTCATGAGTACTGAATATTTCTAGCCAAACAATAAGTTTCTGTCAGAAGCTGATTATAGTTTAGCATTTGTTTAAAAAGAATATATCTTGAATCCTTTTCTTACCCTTGCAAAGTACATTTTTTAGAATAAAGATGTTATTACTATATTCATATTGGTTATCATTTGACCATAACATAAGGCATACATATACAATTTTGTTTTACAGTTTTTAAATTAGTTAAGTGATTCTTATATTCTAGGGGCAGTAAAGGCTTCTTACCTTATTTCATCATTTAATGAACAAAACATACTGATCACAAAAAAGGTCTTGGTTCTCTTGATTTTCTTAGGTTAGAAACTTGAACCATTTATTGTTTAAAAGATAGCCACGTTATATGAAATTCAAGAAAAGGCATTACATATATGATTTCTTTGGTTCCCTATAACAACTTCCTCTGGTGGTGGTATAGCATTTTTGGTGGTATGGATCACATGCTTGATGTCTTGCTTTTCACATTTACTAGTTGTATTACCCTGGATAAATGACTTCACTTAAATAAACCTCAGTTTCCTTATTGCCAAAATGAGTATAATGCTTTTGTTTTCTAAGTCACAGGAAGCTTAAATGAGGTGATAGTACAAAAGTACTTTGTAGAAAGTTAAACATTACATAAATATCAGTGAAGATATCATCTGCATTTCAGAGGTGAGGGAACTGAGGCCAAGGAGATATTAAGTGACTCTTGAGGTCACACTGCTGGTAAGTGGTGGATTTGAAACTCAAATAATAATAATAATAACTGACAGCTATGTATGCTTTAAAGTTTGCAAAACACTTATGTACATTCTCACATTTGAGCATCACAAAAACCCTAGGTCTTCTGATTCCTAATTGTTCTTCCTACTATACCATAAAACAAGTTGCAAAAGAGTAAAGTTTAGAAATTTTAAAAAATTTAGTTAGGAATTTCGTCTTTTCCAATGCTCTCTTAAATAAGAAAAGGACTGCTTTAATGGCAAAATTTTGAATTTATATATCTTCATGAACTTCAAGCAAAATTATATTTATTTTTCCCTGTAGTATATTATATATGGATTTTCCCCCAATTGGCACATGAATAGTTACATTAAAAAACAGTGCAGAATTTTAGTACATAACATATACTCACAAGACAACTTGATATCATTTATTTTGTACTGACTGAGACTTTCTACAAGGTCCAGTCCATAAAATGTCTTTTCTGCCATGCCTAATTAGTAGGTTAGGTAATAAAGTAAATCACAATGGTGCTATTGTGAATGAAGAATAAAGGACAGGAATCCCACATTCAACTTGTAGAAATTAAATTACATCCATAGACTGTAATAAAATAAATGAACCACTATCCAGTGGTAGTTACTTCTTGTACTTGTATAACTAATATACAAGTTGGAACTGTTCCATTTGAGTTACTTCAAAGTAGTGTTTGGCAAATATGCTCTTGTGCATTTTGTGATTGATCTATAGAAAGTAAAATGATTAACAATTGGGTCTGTTCTGGTATTTTTTCCATATGTTCCTTTTTTCTTTAGATATTTTTGTAGGTCAAGACCCTTTAAAATTAAATAAGCCTTGCAGAATTAGCCATATTATCTAAGATGTCACATATTGGTTTTTATCTTGTTGATTATGAACAACTTGATGGGGTAAATTTGCTTTGAAAAATACTTTGGCATATAGTACATGTTCTATTGTGATAGTTCTCATCTTTCTTAAAATGTTCATTGTAATAGACACTGAAAGAGTTAAATTCATTTTTTCCAAGTTCTAAGTGGAGGGAAAAGGGTAAAATTTTTTCTCCTATGATCGCATTCTTAAGTATTGGGGAATGTTTTTCACCCAGGAAAATCAAAGGAAAGCACATTTGTTACTGTGATTCTTCAGTGAACCCTACCTTTTTAAAACTTTTTTTATTTAAGCAAATAAATACAATTAATATTAGTTGCATTTCTGACTGGCAATCAGGCAATTTAAAATTGTAGAAATTATTCCTCTTCCGTTTGTGGACAGAAGCTGGCTTTTGGGATTCAGAAAGTCTAGATTCTAGGCCTGGCCTTGATGTTCACTGTGTGATGCTGACCAAGTCACTGAGTGATCTGTGTGCTCTTGGCAACTTTCTCAGACTCTTGAGTTGCAGAGAAGGCACAATTCTCTATTGGTAGGGGAAATTTCCTTTACCAATGAAGACACAGGTCTAATCACTCTCCCTCTAGCATCTCTGAGATTATTTAGCACTGTTTCTTTCATTTCAGTGAGTGTTCTGTAAATGCTTATTCTCAAAGAGTTAAACCAGTAAATGAGAACCTTCTCATATGCGATGTTAGACAAAAAATTGAAATAAAATGTATTGATTATTCATGAGTCTTTATGCAGTGATGTGTTCCTAAAAGGAAGTCTATGAATCAAGTGTTTGTAAAACAATCCAGGTTTTAAATATGCTTGGATAGTTCACTGTTTAAAGGAAGACCGTGGTAAATTATTTTATGAAGCAGAGAATTTTTTTGCCATGTGAATATTACCTCCCAATTTATAAGTTTTGCAGTTTGTAGTTTTTGTATATGGAGTTTTGTTAAAGTATAACATAACTGTTTTTGGTTGAAGACTGTGAATCAGTTAAAAAACATTTATTAAGTACCTACAATGTGCCAGGCATCAGGGCTGCAAAGACAGAAATGAAACAGTCACCTCCCATGAAGGAGCTTATGTTCTGTAAGAGAATCTGATACATGTACTTTTTGATTTATAATGGAAAAAGTTGTAGAATTAAAAGGGTTCTGTTTTATCCAAAATTCCCACCTAAGTCAGGAATCCTCCCCTCTATAGCATTCTTATTTGATGATCATGGAGCTCTTAAAGATTTCCAGTAATGAAGAGCTCACTATTTTAATAGTGACAACCCATTTTAATTTTGGACTATTCCAAGTTTTAGAATGTTTTTCCTATGTTGAACAGAAATTTGTCAAGTTAAGTCAAATCAACAAACATTTTTTAAGTGCGTCCTATGTGTCGAGCACTGTGTTAAGCACTGAAAATGCAAAGAAAGGGAAAAAAACAATACCATGAGGGAAATAACATGCAAACAACTATGTATTAGCAGAGATAATCTCACAGAGAAGGCACTTGCATTTAGGGAGATCAGTAAAGGCTTCTTGCAGAAGATGGAATTTTAGCTGAAGCTTGAGGAAAGCCAGGAAGGAGAGAATTGCAGGCATAGAGTGAAAATGCACTGTTGGGAGATGGAATATTGTGTTCCAGGAACAGAGAGGTGCTTATCGTCCCTGGATTATTTGGGGAGTGGGGGTGGGGGGAAGAGGGGAAAAGGTATAAGAAAACTTGAGAAGTGGGAGGGGGCAGGTTGTAGGGCTTTAAAACCCAGAGAATTTTATATTTAATTCTGGAAGCAGTAGGGAAACATTAGAGTTTTTCAAAGGGGGAAGGTTAACATGGTCAAATTTGAGCTTTGGCATGTTATTGGAGGGTGTATTGGAGTGGGGAAAATATGGAAGACGATCTTAGAAGGCTGTTGCAGTAACTCCAGCATGAGGTGATGAGGGCCTAAACCAGAGGGAAGGCAGTGTCAGAGGAGAAAAGGAGACATAGATGAGAGATGTTATGAAGATAGAATCACAGGAT
Source organism: Vombatus ursinus (assembly GCF_900497805.2). Taxonomy (NCBI): domain Eukaryota; kingdom Metazoa; phylum Chordata; class Mammalia; order Diprotodontia; family Vombatidae; genus Vombatus; species Vombatus ursinus. The sequence continues at coordinate 7,418,268 of NW_020949997.1, forward strand.
TTGGCAACTGATTGGATATGAGGGATAAGAGAGACTGAGGAGTCAAGAATGACACCTGAGCTTTGAGCCTTGGCTACAGTGACGGTGGTGGTACCCTTGACACAGTACTAGGGAAGTTTGAAAGGGAGGAAGGTTTGGGGGAAAAGATAATGAGTTCAATTTTGGATGTGTTGAATTTAAGATGTCCACAGGACATCCAGTTCAAGTTGTCTGATAGGCAGTTGGAGATGTGAGATGGGAGGTCTCCAGAGAGGTTGGGAGTAGATAAATACTAAGAATCATCTGTATAGAAACAATCTCTAACTATTGATCTTGCTTCTCTCCTTTGGAAGTACCAGGTGAAAGCCTTAATACCTTTTCATACAGCTGAGGAAAATGATCATGCTAAACCTCTAATCAGTCCCTTCAGATATTCCTCATAGGACATGATATCTGGCCCTCACACTTCTTGGTTGCTGTTGTCTTGACTTGGTTCACTGTTTGTTAGTGTCTGCCTTAATTGTGATAAAGAATGGAATGTGACACTACACGTGTATTCTAACCAGGATAGAATGCATTTGGACTGTTTATGTGCTTATTCTGGATATTATATTTCTATTAATGCATTGTAAGAATGCATTCACCTTTTTAGCCGCCCTATCACATTATTATTTCATCTTGGGCCAAAAATCCTAACTATTTTTAATCTAAGTTCCTGGTTATTAAGCCAGTTCTCCTCTATTTTATACTTGTACAGTTTCCTTTTTAAAAAATTAAAACACAAGAATTTGTATCTCTCATCATTGTTGCATTTCATTAGGATGGAACAATAGACCCAATCTGTCAAGATTTCACTTCTGTCATTCATTGTACCATTAGCCATCCCTCTCAGTTAGTGTTACTGCAGAAATAAAAAGTGTGCAAATTACATCTTCCTCCAGCTTATTGATATAAAAAGTTAACCCAGACAGGGCCAAGAACTAAGCCTTGAGGCATACAACCATCACTCTATCTAGGCTGATATTGATGTCTCATCCAAGCCATTCCTTTACATTTGGTATATGTAATTGTTCAATTTGAATAGTTTAGTCCCTGTTTACAAATATAAGCACTAAAGTTTAATGTGAGTTACTATGTTGAAAAATGGAATGGAACTTAGAGCTTTGTCCATTCTTGTGACAAGAGCAAGCTACTTCTACTCTTTGTTTTTTTTTTTGTTTGTTTTGTTTTTTTAGGCAATTGGGGTTAAGTGACTTGCCCAGGGTCACACAGCTAGTAAATGTCAAGTGTTTGGTCTGAGGTCATATTTGAACTCAGGTCCTCCTGACTTCAGGGCCGGTGCTCTATCCACTGCACCACCTACCTGCCCCTACTTCTACTCTTTGGGCCAGATTTTTTACTATAAGAGGAATGGCTCTGAATACATGATCTCTAAGCTCTAACATCATTGTTTTTCCATGATTTCTGCTTGCTTTGTCACTTCTCTTTTGTCTAGCCAGTGAGCTATGATAGCAACTGAAAAGATTACTAGGCATGATAGTGAAAATATACCTCTTACTTTCTCTTGGAAAGAGTCTGTGACTATGGTTGTTGGAGTACTTCAGGGGGTATAGAAATTACACTGGGAGGAAAATTCACCTCCCAGTGAGAAACATTAGGAAAAAAATTATGATTCAGATTTTTAAATGAATGACTAAGTTAATAGTTTTTAAAATATTTCTATCTTAAAGAACATGTAGTAATGACAGGTGTGATGGTAGCAGTAAGTAGAAATAGAATTTATTTTGTATTTAGTTCCAGTTCCTTGAGATATTAGGAATTCAGGATTTATAAATTATTCTTAGATTGAGTTAGTGGTGTAGTTCTCCTGTCATATGGAAAACCAGGTTCATTATTATCGCTACTTAGTTCAAAATGATCAGTACAAATAATATTATGATGTACTTAGAATGTTGTGTAGAGGAAGTAAAGGACTTGTTTAAAAAGATGGTAAAAGTACTTTCTTTCTTTTCCCTTTCTTTGACTACCTTCAAAGTTCTACACCTATAATCCATTGACTCATTTTTCTTTTACTACCCATTTATATGTGATTAAGAGTGAAACTCCTCTGGGTCTATAATTTATATAAAGTCAAATGTTTATCTAAGGAAGTTCTTATTAGCATGTCAAATTGAAATAGACTGTTAAAAGAGGAAGTACAGTTCAGTCATTCCTGGGGAGAGGTACACAGAATCTTAGGTGTAAAGTGAATTATGGATAAGAATTTAGATACTATTCCTCCTCTATGCTGTTTGGATAGAAGTAGATAGTCTGGAACTGGCTTGTCGGAACAGTCCCAAGTATTAAAATTGACTCCACTTTAGTACTGTGAACCACGTATGTCTGAAAGCCAAATAATTGTCAATACCACATTGAAGTTCTATATTGAGGGATTTCACCTACCAAAATTGAGTACAATAAATCCCTGTAGAGTATTTAAAGGGTTTGCATACTTAGTGAGAGGACGCTTCCTGCTTCCCGTTTCCTCCTTCCCCCTTCCCCCTCATGTCCATGCTTCAGCTCATTTTCTACTGGCTTAAAGATTCAGGTGATGGTCATTAAATATCTAAGGATTGGCACAATTGATTTAGACATGAGACCCTTCAGAGCAAATACCTAAAATTGTTTATAAATATGTATATATGTAGTACTGGCAGGTTCATTGCTAGGATTACAAGACCTTCCAAAAGAATTGGATGAAGCAGTAAATGCTGGAAGCAGTAAATGCTGAAAGCAGTAGGCTCTTTTATTTGACATAATTAAGGGAAGTTCACATTATTTAACTGGAGACACTCAATGCAACAGGAGGCAGGGATGACAAGGAAAGGGTGCTTGGGCAACTGAAGGGATACCACCACCCTCTTCCTGGAATAATACTGATATGTCCAGATTAGGGCATCCTACCAACTTCTTTATACTGAGTCAAGGTCTAGAACTTTCAAAATAGGATTGGGAAGAAATGTAAGGGATGTTGCCTGGAAATCTCAGGCATAGTGGCCTTGAGGCCCTGGCAGGAGGAGTAAGTCCATTAACACTTGAGATCTTGAATACATCTTTGCTTCATGCCTCTGGAGAGCTCAAGTCAACTCCAAAAACACGCATTGGAGTAGCTTAGGTGTTTTATTGGAAGGGGAAGGGTCATGTTTTAATGAGTCTGATTGGTTTCCCATCCCTGAGGTCACATACAGGGAAATAGCAGTGAGCTAGAACCTGGAAGGTTTTAGCTTCCAGAAATTTTTTTTGGGGGGGTGGGGGGTTAAGACCAGAGAATAGCTGGGGCAAAAAAAGAAAAAGAGGTACCAGCTATAGGAAGCAAGCCAGGGAACAGACAGCCTGTGGTAGACAAAACCATACCAGAAAAAGCAGGGGGTTTTTGTTTGTTTTCTGGATGATAAACAGATATACTAGTGGGTATCCCCCATTTATTTTGTACACTATGCAACTTTTCTCCTTAATAAATATGTTTAGGAGAAGTAGCCTTGTAGAAAATGGTAAAAGCCATTAATATTGAATGTCTAGTGAGAAACTTGGGTCACTAGACTTTGTGGGGTTTTTAGTCATGAGTCTTTAACAAAAAATTAAACATAAGAAGTGGCATGTGAATAATATTAGAACATGTATGAATTCAGAAGTATAATTCAGTATTTCAAAAAAGGTTGGTTTGGAATTTGAAAATCTTTATTTTCGGCTTGCTTTGGTCATGTACTTTGAGCCTTTTGGTTGGAAACCATTGTAGGACTTTTTCCTTCTTCAGTAGAAGAAGTAATCATCTGTAGGGAAACAAATACACATCAACTCATTAGATGATAAGAACAGATGACACACACAGCTTGATTTTGTCAGGAGTAGAACTACCATCAATTAGTTGTCCTAAGTTTAAGGACTTAAATCTTTCTGAATGTGCCTAGTGGGTGTTTTGGTTTATGCCTACCTAAGAGAGGAAGGATTAAAATTACCTTCTATACAACTCCTGTGAAATTAGAATGATTTTGTCTTTTGTAGAAAGTTTATGTTAAACTTAATGGTTAGCTGTGTGTTTATGTTAACAAATTACTACTTTTGCTTTTTTGTATAGTGATCATGACTCTTAAGTGCTTAAGCATAATTGATAGATCTCTTATAGTAGATATATTCACAATTAAAATAGTTAAAACTTGGAAGCATTTTGAGAGCCAAATTTTGTTATTATTTTTGACCTGTTTTATAGAACTAGTCCTTATAGCCATCAAGATTTAGCACTTACCCTTAAAACAATAGGTTAGATATGACATTCTTGTTGAAATTTTATTCAGTATTAATATACTGATGCTTATGGTATACTTTAAGGAGAAGATAATGCAATTCAAATGTTGTCTTTTTCCCCTTTATTTTTACCCTTTTTTGGTCCATGTCTGCAATTTCAGAGCTCTGGGGAACTCCCTGTAAGAAAATAAATACCTTATACCAGTGTATATTGACACCTGATCTGCAACTCAGTTGTCTGGGGCATAAGGAGGGTAAGAGATTTTGTTGCCCAAAGGCAGTACTTTATCCCAATTCTTCTTCACCCATGCTAGATTTTTTTCTGCTCTGTCATATAGACTCTGTTATTTTTATGTTGCCATGTAACTAGTCTTGCTACCATTGTTCTGGGGGAGGGGGATTTAAGAGAAATGCAGATTTTTTTTTCTCAGGAGCAACCTGTAATTGAGACTTAAGTTGTTTTGGTCAAGCTAAAAAGACTTTGAATATGAGCATGGTAGTGGACCATCACCTGAAGATCCATAGTACCTGACACATAGCTCCTTAATGCATTCTTAATGATTGATTGAGGATCAGGCTAGCTAAATTTGAAGAGAATCATCACCAGGAGGTTGGCAACCAGATGAATTTTTTTCTGGCTCCATATATCAACTCATAAAGACAATTTGCTAAAGCGAAAAGGAGTTATAATCAGTGTTGGGGAAAGGAGTAGCCAAATCACACATCTTTGAAGTTATGGAGTATACAACTATGTATTTTCAAATTCAAAACAATTTCTTTTTAGAATAATTTTTAGGCAGGTATATGTTAGAATTAGTATGTAGAGTTTAGTTTAAAAGTAAAAATTTGAAAGGTCACAGATAATCTGCACAAGCCAAACTTTAGGTTTGCAACAGAACTCAACTCTACACCCCTTTCCTCCAAGTGCTGGACTGGGACAGCAGCATGACAGTGCTCTGTGTTGCAACAGAACTCAGAGAACTAAAGAACAGTGAGAATTGGGGGGAGGGACATTCCACTGTGCCCAAGGGAAAGAGCCCAGCATCTAGCTGAGTCCAGTTCTATCTTCTCAGAAGTAATTTGTGGCACAGCTGGAGTCATGTATCCTTAGAAGAGATTGAGATAGCTTTGAGGTCCAGTCCCTAGGGACATCAATATTGAAGGAGCAGGAGTCAGAAAGTGAGATAAAGGAGTATGTAAGGGAAAAAACTAAGCTAAAATTACCTAAAATCTCAGGAAGAAGAAAACTCAATTTAAAACCTTGAGCCTAAGTAGATAAAGCAAGAAAGCTATTAATAACAAAAGAGAATATGGCCACCAGATCATCTAAAAGAGTCCAGAAATCTATGAATGAATATTGAAAAACAAAAGAAAATGAGCCCACTTGATGAAGCAGAGGATCCTGTGGATTCTCAAGAGAGCATGGAATGTTTCTAAATGGTTTAAAAGAAAAATTGTGAAAGCAGAATTAATGGCCTGCACAGCAGAAATAACTGGCAGAATAGAAAAACTTGAATCCATTGTGGCAAGCCTTACCAAAGAAACAAAAGAAAATACATAGTTGGGAATACAAATGTACAGAAGTGAAGGACAATCTGAAAGAAGAAAAGCAAAAAAAAAATAACATTAAAAGAAAATATGATCTCCAAATAAGCAAAACATTTATCTTGAAGACATGGTGTATAGGGAGACACAATTATAGGTCTCCTAGAAGAATATGACAAGTCAAAAAACCTGAACACCATAAAGAAAGAAATAATAGGGGCAGCTAGATGGCTCACTGGATAGAGCACCGGCCATGGAGTCAGGAGGACCTGAGTTCAAATCCTGCCTCAGACACACAACACTCACTAGCTGTGTGACTCTGGGCAAGTCACTTATCCCAGTTGTCCTCACCAAAAAAAAAACAAAGAAAGAAAGAAAAAGAAATAATAGAAGAAAATTGCCCAGAACTTTTGAACACAGAAAACAAATTACAATTCAGATGATTCATACTATTCAGATTCATGGATCACCTCCGGGAGGATTAAAAAAAAAAAAGTGAGACTGCAAACTCCAAGACACATAGTGGTTAAATGTAACAATTGCGAATAAAGAAAAACAACAAATTCTTCAAGCAACCAAGAGAAAGATCTGCATGGATAAACATCTCTTTTCTCATCTTTGAGAAAGATAAACTTCAAGGCTTTGATCTTACAAGTTAAAAAAATGCTGTAGATCAATTAGGATTTTATAAGTTAAAGTATAGTCTTTTAATCATAGTCATATAAACTCAGGTTATTTTCATCTGAAAATTTGTCTACTTTTTAGATTGAAGATGGAACTGATGAGACCAGATGTTTATGTAACCAGCTTTAACATCTTAGAATCAACATTCATTTATTCTTTGACTAGTTTCTTGCAGAGGAAATTAAACACCTGTATTCACAATTTTCTTTTATTGGAAGCTACTAAAATATTTTGGTTTATGGTTTATAAATGAAGTTTCTTTTTTTGTTTTTTTTGGCCTCACTTTTGATTTCTTTGGTTGAGGGACCTCCCTTAACCAATGAGATATGCATTTGCTTTGCAACTTACAGAATTGCCTGGAGTGCACTGAGAGTTTAAATGATTTGCCTAGGATCACACTGGGCACTTGGTTAGTGCAATGGGTAGAGCACTGGGGTAGGAAGGTAGAATTTTTGTTTTAATTGACCATCTAAATAAAAGTGATAGTTTTGAGTTCTAGACTGGATGGGAGATTAGTGGCAAATGATAAATTCCTCCAGTATTTTGGTGTGGATGGCTAGTCTTGACCTGAAAGCAAAGTCTACCTTTAATATACATAGGCTTTGTGACCTGGGCAAAGCACTGGACTAAAATTGCTTGCTTTGGTGTAGAGCATGTTTCTTCTGAGGGGACCTCTCTCTTCATCAATGAAATTTAATTGCTGGACTATGCAACCTTCAGTCCCTAAAGGTCATCCTGTTCATGTAAAAGAAAAATCTTGAAACAAAAAAAGTACATATTGACTTTTGAAACAACCCAATATCCCATTAGTATTTGAGACAAAGTATGTAGAAGAGTGGAATTAGAGTCATTAGAACACTGAAATATTTTCCAGGCTTCTATCCAGCTTTTGTAGGCTTTTAGTTTGGCAGTTTGTAAATGATCAGCCTAGAATTTGATGAAAGCAGATTGTTTTAGGTTTCCTAGTCCATGATTGGATAAAAACACCGGTTATTTTTAAGACTTTTTCTTCTTACAGTGTTTTATTCCAGCAGTGGTTTTTTTAAAGTACTGTTCTAAATTCATGTGACTGTCTGGGCTTGTCACACACACATGTACCTGTAAAACAATTGTAGCAGTTGGGAAATTCTTATTGTTTCTAATACTTTTAATTCCTTGTCTAGTAGTCTATTGTAATTGGTAAAGGTAGGGACTTCTAGTCTAGAAAAAATACTCTTACAGGAGAAATGTTTGTTTCTAATTGTTGGTTTATGAAAGCAATTTCTTTTTTTTTATTTAAAAAATATTAGGTGTGCTTAACTTTTTTTTTTTTTTAGTTTCAAATTCTGTCCCTTTCCTAATCCTCTCCACCTACTGAAAAGGCAAGTGATAGTATATCAAGTATACATGTGAAATCATGCAAAACACATTTCCATATTAGACATACGGCAAAAAAAAAAGAAAGTGAGAAAATTATACTTTAGTTTGTCTACAAAGTACATCAGTTCTCTTTCTGGAGGCAGATAGCATTTTTTATCAGAAGCATTTGCTCAAAAGAAAATTTCTTTTATCAGAAAGCACCAAATTCGAAGCCCTAGTAATAGGAACTAATTTTTAGAAGGCAACCACATAGTTACTGCAGTAAAATTAGTCTGTAATGGGATTTTCATTTTTAATTACTGTTTTGCTGCTATTTTATGACCTTAAATATGGAATCTTGGGCTAGGAACATGCCAATCATTTCCTCTATTTTCAATCATCAAATTGAGTTGTGTCACATGTAACATGGCAGATGACTTTCAAATAGTAATCTTGTTTCATGTAAATAATATTAGTTGTACATGGAGATTATCTGTTTTAAAGGTTGTGTTATGTGTGGAGAATATGAGGAATTCAGAAAAACGTGGGAGGATTTGAATAAACTGAAACAGTGAAATAAGCTGTATTAAAAGAAACATTTACTACAATAAAGGAAATGAAAAAAAAGAAACATTAAAAGGGAAGCTGAATTCTTGCATAATTATAAAACCAATAATGGTACCAGAGAACAGATAATAAAATATACTTCCCTCCTTTTGGTGAGAGTTATGGTGAGGGGTAGAAATGCATTAATAAAACTTTAAAAATTATTTATAAAAATTTTTCTTCTGAAATAATTATCTCCATCCCTTTCTTTTTCTCCTCCCCAGTATCTTTGACACAGCACTACATTCCTTACAAACAGTTGCAGTTTGTGCAACGCTATGACTAAAATACTTAGTGCTTGAGCGGTTTGTGAAAGCTATCAAGTGTTGAAATGAACTTGAAAAGTTTATCTTTGTTGCTTCAGCTAATTGTGATGACACTCGATTTTTGATCTTCCTGCACTTGCTGACAGCACCAGAGAAAGTCCTTTCTGAAAGTGCCAGATTGATTTCACTATCAACCACTTAACCACGACATTAATTTCCTGAATTGAAAAGCTTTTATGATTTGAAATTAACTTATGAGTGGGAACATTGACTTGCTTAGAAATGTGTATGTATAATTAATAGATTTTATATTGGGCAACAAAACAGCTTTTTTGCCTAAGCGAAATACCATTCCATAAGTGATAGAAAACTGCCCATTTACATTGTACTTTTGAATGTTTTTTTTTTTAAAAAAAGTTCTAGCAAGTCTTATGCCTTAAACCTTATATTGTGATTAATATTATTCACTCTGGGGAAAAGGAAGAAAACCTTAGCCAAATAGCATTTTAGCTTAACAAGAAATTTTTTCAGCAGGATTAAAGGCAGACACATAACTACTTAAAATTTTCACTATCCATTTAATCTTTGGAATAGTTTTATGTTAATAATGACTTATGTTACATTCTTTAATGTTTCTTGGTGCCACTTGATACCTATATAGATAAATAAAACATGAATAATTGTTTGGATATTCAGTGTTCACTGCTTGGCTATGCCAGTATAATAGTACTACTTAAATTAATTTACAAATTCAGGACTATACTAAATAACCAAAGGGATACTTTACAGAGCTAGGAAATATTAGATGATTTATTTGGAAAAGCAGCATTTTTATAAAGAGAAATAATGAAGAAAAGTAGAAATGAAAGGGAATATACTTTATATATCATTAACTATAATTGTTATATATTGTATTGTGAATCAGTAATTATAGAAACTGTTTGGTACTGGTTTAAAAAAACAGAGCAGTGCCCCAACATGAGGAAAAAGATGAGGACTAAATCATCCAGTATATAATATACATTTCAAAATAAATTTATTTATTTTTAGTTTTCAACATTCACTTCCATAAGATTTTGAGTTCCAAATTTTCTCCCCTCCCCTCACCCCAAGATGGCATGTAAATTGATATAGGCTGAACATATACATTCATATTAAACACATTAGTCATGTTGTAAAGAAGAATTAGAACCAATGGGAGAAACTATAAGAAAGAACAAAAATGAAAAAAGGAAAAATAGAGAAAGTAAATAAATATGCTTTGATCTGCATTCAAATTCCATAGTTCTTTTTTGGGATGTGGATAGCATTTTCCATCATGAGTCTTTTGGAGTTGTCTTAGATCCTTTCATTGCTAAGAAGAGATGAGTCTATCAAAGTTAGTCATTGCACAATGTGGCAGTTACTGTGTATAATATTCTTCTGGTTCTGCTCATTTGACTCAGCATCAGTTCATATAAGTCTTTCCAGGTTTTTCTGAAGTTTGTCTGCTCATGATTTCTTATAGAACAGTAGTATTTCATTACATTCATATACCACAACTTGTTCAGCCATTCCCCAACTGATGGGCATCCCTTCAATTTCTAATTCTTTGCCACCACAAAAAGAGCTACTATAACTATTTTTGTACATGTGGGTCCTTTTCTCATTTTTATGATCTCTTTAGGATGCAGACCTAGAAGTGGTATTACTGGGTCAAAGGGTGTGCATAGTTATATAGCCCTTTGGGCATAGTTCCAAATCCGCATATAATATACTTGAAAACATAAGGTATCTTAGAAAGAATTGCCTATTTGAAAAGTGAGAAAACTGGAAAAAAATCTGGTAGAAATTAAATTTTGGCCAACATGTTTTACCTTGTACTAAAAAAAAAAAACTTAAATGGTTATATGGCCTGAATTTTAAAAGTCTCAGAAAGATGGTCATATTGATTAACTTGCTGGAGCTGTGAAGTAGTCCATACATTCTGGAAAGTGATTTAGTATTATTTGAAGAAAGTGACTAAAAATGATGATATCCTTTTGACCCAGAGATTCCACTGCTAGCCATATCCAAGGAAATTAGTGATAAAAAGGAAAACTATGTATACACCTAAATATTTATAGCATCACTTTTTGTAGTAGCAAAGAATGTAATAGCATATGAATGTACTCTTAAGAAACAGTAAATATAGAAAAACATGGAAACATTTACGTGAATGAATGCTAAGTAAAGTAGGTAGAACTAGGAAAAAAGTATATACAATGACTAAAAACAATGTAAAAGGAAAGAGCAACAAAAACATTGAAATGGAATGCTGTGAAATTACAGTGACTGAGAGATATGAGAAGGCACTCCCCTCCCTTCTGTGCAGTGTGGGAGGGTACAATGGAACATTACAGATAATGTCAGACTTTTTCTATGTATTATTTAGTTTTGCTTAACTGTTTTTCTTTTTCTTTTTTTTTTTGATGAGGGATTACTCTCTAGGAGGGGGAAAGGGAAAGGCTTTATACATTGTGAAATGTAAGTGATGCTTAAAACAAAAGAAATAAAAATTCATTTAAAAAGTTTGTTGAAGTCAGATCTGTGGAACAAAATGTAGTCTTAAAATACTAGGGTCACATTTTTCATAAACAAAAATGAACCTAACATTCCCTTTCCCACTAGGATTTTTTCTTTTGTGTGGAGGGTATGGGGGACATAAATTATTTTGAATAAAACTAATATTAAATTCACTGAAATCCTGGATTGGTATAAAATTTATGCATGCTTTGCAAGTTTGCTGAAATATTAATCCAAAGGTATGGTTACTAGATTCATGCTTTGATAGACAGACATAACTTTTGACTCCTATAATATAAAGTTAGATAGAAGTTTAAGGTGCTATGTGAGATCTAAGAAGAAAAGGTCATCTTAACAATTAAAGGGAAGTGGGAAAAGTTTTATGAAGGGTATAATCTTAATGGGACTTTAAATGATAGGAATTCTCTAGTTGGAGGTGGGGGATAAGGGAGCATTCTAAGGAAGAGGCAGGAAAATACAGAATATGTAGTGTGCTTGGAAGTAAGTAGTGGGGAGAAACTTTGAGTGGTTTAGTAGAACTAGATTGTAGAAGGCCTTGAATGCCAGGTAAAGCCATTTGAACTTGCCTCAGTAGGCAGATAGGGACCCACTGAAGAATTTTGACCAAAGAAGTGATATGACCAGATCTATGCCTAAAAAAAGGGAAATTGGGTGAAAGACACTATACAAAGATAATACTGACTCACTGATGTGAATTATTTTTTTCAGTATTGGTGATTTAAGCTAATCCATCCACAGACTTCTCCCAGGTCCCATTTGTCCAAAGTCTAGTCATGCTTACAGGTGTTATATGTAACTGTGGAATAGAATGAAATTGAACTTTAAGAGGATGAAAACTTTTAATATTGGCATGTTGTTCTGACCAATTGAGCAATTAGGCTAGTTTTCTAGCTTGATCCATTCTCTTTTCTATCTTTTAAAATTTATTCTCTTACTACATATGTACTGTTACTTGAATTTAACTTTCATAATTGGGGTTAAGGGATTTTTTTCCCTCATAGTGATATCAACTGTATAATATGGAAAATTTCTTTTTTGTTTATGAAATCTTATTCAGAAGAGCTAGTTCTTGAAGTATGTACTGTAGTAATTTTGAATCTGATTTGAAAATTATTTTCTTTTCAAATATTCCTATCTTTAATTCAGCAGGAGTGTGACATATGGTATCACTTTATAAACCTGTACATTCAAATTTCATAAGATTTAGTTAATATTCAGAAGAACGAAGCTGCATTTAGGGTAGGCTGCCACCAGATGGTGTCAGGTGTCTTGCTTGTCTTCTTAGTCCAAGCTCACAGGCCTTTGCCATAAATGTGGTTAGTTGAGATAGGTTAACATGCGTCTCTGCTTTCTGTCAAAATAAAGCTTTATTCAAATAGCTAAGAGTTAATATTTCACGAATATATGAATAAACATATTCAGCATAGGGAACACCTCTATGAGAGATTCCCTACATCCCAAATCGCATACTGTCTGTGATTTAGTAGATAAGTGCAAGGGAATCATCTTAGACACCTACAGGTTAAGTGGCTTACCTAGGGTCACACTGCTGCCAAGTGACTGAATTGGGATTTGAATTTAGGTCTCTGTGATTCCAGTCCCACTCCGCTATCCACTAATCTGCTTAAGTCTGACAGTTTATATTACGTGGTAAAGTAGGTTATTTTGTAAAGTGTGTTTTAAGAGAGGCAAACACTTTGGTACCTTTTAAACTAATACATAAATGTTAGTGATAACCGTTAAACCTGTCTCAACTCAAAGGTTATCCCTTAGAAGATAGCACTTTTGGGGAGGTTTGTACTTTAACTTCTTGTTTCAGATCAGGCAGCATTAAAAAAAAAAGTCCTAGCTTTTCACAGCTATTAATGTCTCCTTTCTCATCAGCCTCTTTGCCAGCTATCACAAAGAGAGTTATCATAGAAATCAAAGATATGGCATCTCTTTTCCTTTTCTTATTCCTGGATCTCCTAGTTTGTTTTTTTTTCTTCTTGTTTAGAAGAAACTTACAGTGTTTGTGAGTCTGAACTTACAGAATTCATGAGCACATGAAAAACCTGTGGCTAATTTTCGTAAACATCACTTTCTTCTTTAATGTACTCTACACTTTCCCAAAATTTCCTTGTTTACCAAATTGGGCAGGTTGGCCTGGATGATCCTTAAGGTCCCCCCTTCCAGTATTAGTCTTTTAGGTTATAAGAAATGGTTTATAAATCTGTAAGGAAACTTAGAGTTCAATCTAGTTCAGTTCACGTATTTTGTAATTGAAGAAACTTAGGCACAGAGAGATGATTTGCCCAAAGGTGACACACAAATAACAGAACTTGGATTTGAATTAGGTCTTGTTATTGTTGGGTGTAGATACTTCTTAAAATTTATATGTAGTGACTCCCTGGTTATGTGCAACTTTTTATAAACTAACTTGTGATTTGAACTGCCTGATTTTATGGTGCTTCCAATTATAAATCAGACTAGTCTTCACAAAACAACACACTTAAATAACATTTTTGATTAGAGATTCAAAATGGTTTCACCTAGGGTCTGGAGAAAACTAGGTAGTACTTTCCCTGATTTGTACTCACATGAAATTTATAATTTAATTAAAACCTAATGAATGCTAGAAAGAAGAAAAAGATACATATATACAGAAATATCTATAGCAGCTCTTTTCATGTTGGCCAAAAATTGGATACCAAGGGCCATAGTGGGTAATAGGTAAACAAACTGTAGTATGTGAATGGAATGTTACTGTACCATAAAAATGATGAAATGGACAGTTTCAGAGGAAACTGGGAAGATTCTATCAACTGATGTAGAGCACAGTGAACAGAACTTAGTAGACCAATATATGCAGTAATCACAATATGATAGAGAAAAACAACTTTGACAGACTTATCCACACAGTGATGAGCTGCAAGTTCAAAGAAATGAAGATGAAGCACACTACTCACCTCCTGACCCAACGGGTTGTACTTAAAATGCAGAAAGAGATGTACGGTTTCAGGCATGGCTACTGTGGGAATTGGTTTTGCTAGTCTATGTATCTAACTGTATATTGAGAGCTTTATTTGTTGGTGGGGGTGGATAAGGAAGACAAATTAATTTTTTTTAGGGCAGTTGGAGTTAAGTGACTTGCCCAGGGTCACACAGCTAGTTTAAGTGTCAAGTGTTTGGTCTGAGGTCACATTTAAACTCAGGTCCTCCTGACTTCAGGGCTGGTGCTCTATCCACCTAACTGCCCCTGACAAATTAATTTTTTAAACAAATGAAAAGACTTTTAAAAAAGGATTTAATGCATGTGCATACTAAACATTTGTTAAACCAGCCCACAGTTTTTGCTCTCTCATATCTATTTTATAAGTGTGTTTTTTTCTTTAGTACTGGCTTAAGTCTTTTTTACAGGCAAAGTAAGTGACAATATTAAGAGAGATAGTACATAGCACATAACATGGAGGAACCAGTGGTTGATTGACTTAAGAATTGTAAAAAGAACAGTAATGATTCTGGCATAGCAGTATTTTGGCTATATTTATAAAGGATTTGAACGCCAGGAAAGGAAATTAACCTGTCAGGTCATTTGGTTTATATTTCTGCTATGAAGTTTTCTATCAGGTGTCTTTTTTATTTGCAATTGGTCTTTGCGAATAAAAGTTAATATTTTTTAGGTTTTATAAGGTATACTTTAAAATATTAAATGACTTTTACTTGAATTTAGCATAACCCAGATGACTTCAATCTAAATATTTCCTTCCTTAAATTTTATTGACATGTCTAAATTTCCTTAAGGGCTTTTTTCTATTCTTTTTTTAAACATTTTGTGCATATATATATATGGATGGTTTTATTTTGGTTTGTCTTTTATCCCTATATTTTAGTGTATTTGTTATCTTAGGGTGGATGCCCTATTTACTTGTACAGATCACAGTCTTTCTAGGCCTTCTTTTCTGGTATAATTCTTACTCAGATCATCCTATAAATCAACTTAATTCAGTAAGCATTCATTAAGTACCTACTGTGTTTTTTGGCACTTCTCAACACTGGAAGTACAAAGACAAAAATGAAACAATCCCTACCCAAAGGAGCTATTTGAGAAGCCTTTACCAGGTCTTAACCTGCTGATGCTGTTTTAGACCAATATTCCAGTATTATAGTTCAGCCAATAATCATGTATTTTTCCCATACTTTGAATATTACCATTACTTACATAGTAATTTTAATAAGTCTTAACAAGCCCAAACATAATGATAACAAGATTTTGAATGCTATACATAGAACTTTGAGATAAGATGGCTGTGTTTCTACATGAAACTTAAAAAATCCTGAGAAAATATGTTCATTTCCCCCAAATGTTTCTTATAGTCATAATAGCTAACATTTACATAGAGCTCTAAGGTTTGTGAAGCATTTTATATATGTTAACTCACTGTAATGGACCTTGGACAATCATGGCCTTTCTGAAATGGGAATTATTTAAGAGTATTTTTAACTTTTGCTATTTCAGTACCTGAAGTTTGAGAAATTAAAACTGACAATTTGTAGCCAGTACTTTAACCTAGATACAATGGGTTAGTGGTATGTTAGACTTTCTGGAATTCTGGCTATTAATGTTAGGTATCTTCAGACCTTGGATAAGATGTCATGTTGGCTTTATCTTTTTGTATCTTCTTTTTTTTTTTTTACATAATTCTAGATGTGAGAAAGGGGACTTAAGTTGAACATAGTTCAACTCCCTCATTTTACAGGTGAAGAAACTGAAGCCCAGGAAGTTTAAGCATCTTGCTGGCAGTCACGTAGATAGTAAATGTCAGGTGGAGTTTGAACCCAAGTTGTCTGATTCCAGAATTTGTGTTTTCAGTCAGTTTTTATTTTGGATGTTCCATAAAGGGGATTGAAAGGAAAGGTAAAATTATATAACATGTGAATCAGTGCTGACATGACATTCTGTATCATCCTATTACTGTACTTGGCAGTACTTTATCTCAAGATTTGAGTACTTTGCAGTGATGAGAACTAATATTTTCCTAATTTGTCTCTTTTTATAAGTGAGTTATGTAGGTCATGACAAGAAAAGCAGTAAAAACTAGGAATCTTCAATTTTTTTCCTAAACTCATTATGTTAAAAGATGCTCTTGTGTTGTAACATTTTTCTTTCAAAAATCTATGCTATATGAGAAGAACATTATGTCTTGTGTGTAGTGGGATATTTTGGTGACTCACATTTGGGTTCTTTCCCATTTTTTGGCTGCTACATAGCTTTTAATGTTTTCATTAACAAATGAATAAATTTACTTGGTATAAATGTCAATGACAGCTTAAAGAAAGGTCTAACTTCCCTCTTTTCTGTCCTTTGAAAAATGACTTTGCTTTTGTACCCAATGTGTATGGTATTTTGTACTATTGAATGAATGCTTATCAACTATTTTAAATCATGTAGACCAAACATAAAATTATATTGTTTTCATTGAGTCCACAGTAGCATTTGCAAAGACTATATGCTTTCTATACCTGAGCACCAATGCTGTGATCTTACTCCAATCAGTTCTCTCATACTTAATCTATTTAGTTATCAAAACTCAAACCATTTTTAAAAAAATGATATTTCTAAGTGGACGAGGAGTATTAAATTGGTTTCTCAGTTCTGGTCCCAGCCTTATTTATTATTTGTCTAAGCAAATCACTCTAAATTTCTGAGTCTTAGTTATTACACCCCAGATATTAATTGGGGGTAATACCACAAAATGCTACTATTGTAAATCTCTAATGAAAAAATATATAAAGTATATTAAAATCTGTAAAATGGATTTTGAATGCATTATTATTATTACTCATAGAAATTTAAAATAGCGTGGCCATTTATTCCAGTGAAGAGATCTACACAACTTAAAAACTCCCAGGAAACTCTGCTTATTTCTTTCCCAGTATTATAGTGACTTTTACAATCTTTTAGTATTTTTCAAGTGTAATTAAATGGAAACACACCTTGAACAGTCATGATCTTTCTAAAATGAGAGGCCTGTGAGAATGTTATTAACTTCTGTTATTTCAGACCCTGAGTTTTGAAACATTAAAACAGGCAATCCATAGCCCTTCTATATGAACCTAAGTTTTATAATAGGTAGTGACATACAAGTTTTTCTTTCTGGGACTCTGGTCATTAATATTAGGTGTCTTAAGGCCTTGGATAAGATGGCATGTTAGCATTCTCTTTTATTTTTGTATCTTGTTTTATACATATCTTAGAAAAAGTCAAATTTCTCTTTTTGTTCTGATACAGCTTCCATGAGGCAGTCTCAGTCAATACCTGCAGATATGCGGCCAGAAATTTGGATTGCACAAGAATTGCGACGTATTGGAGATGAGTTTAATGCTTATTATCCAAGAAGGGTAACTTAAATTTTCTTTATTCTTTTTGTCTAATGGTCTTGTTTCTTAAATATATACCCTTTTATTTCTTTATTTCCTCCTATGTATGTGTTCTATCACTGAATTTAAATTAATTAACAGAATATTTTAAATACATTTGGAGATGACAAGTTTTATGAACAATACTTTTAAAGTATTATTTAAAAAATTTACATCAGAATAGTTAGTTGTTTTTGTTGTTTTTGGTAAAAAATTTGCAGAAGGTTGCAGTGCCATAACTCTATGTAACTTTTGATGTTTTAAAATAATATAAGCCAAAATTAAGAGAATTTAAACTATTACAGTGTTAGTCAACTGAAAGGACTGATTATAAATAAAATTTCAAAATTTTAAATATACAGCCTTAGCTACTTTAACAATATGACCTTAGCTGTGTTGTATAATTATTTTTATACAGTTAAGATATGAAAATGGAAGATAACATTTTTAGCCCAGGTGCCATTTAGAAATATTACTTCTGTTATGCTAGTTTGATTGAAAATGAACTAGGCCAGTGACTTTATTGATTTTCTGTGATGTGATTTCCTTAAGTATTGTTAGTTTTTGTAGTACTTTCACAATTGATGAGAACAACCATGATTTTACTTAAGATATGGAATTCCATTTAAAAAAAAATTGTAGGTATTTAACTCAGACTCAACTTTGTGGGTTAAAACTTCCAATATGTACTTGAATTTTTTGTTGATATCATTTATAATTGTAACCAGTCATTTATAATCTTTTTTATAAGGATTATGTTTCTGTGAATAAAAATTGTGTCCTGTTTAATGATCTGTAAAATCAGATGGATAGAGTTGGAAGAAACCTTTGATTAGAGTTCATATAGTTTCTTTTTAGATCAAAAAGTTGGGCCTTAGATCAAGTGACTTACCGAAGGTCACATGGCTACTTAATGTTAGATTAGAAACTTAACTAGATTCCTAGTCTAGTAATATTCTTTAGTGGTAGTACTTTTAGTCAGCCTTTTTAGTTCCTAAAGCTAAATTTTATGTAGTATGAAGCAGGCAGGTATATTCTGTAGTGTCATCTAAGGAAAAATACACAGGCTTTGTAAAAATTAATTATTCTGTCATTTTTGTTCTTTGCTATGTTAAGATCTTAATTGGATTTCTGAAATATATTACTGATCTTTTTTAAGTAGCTTTCTCTGAAGAGTCATTTCAATTAGTACTTAGTGTGGCCCAATAGTTACATTTTAAAAATTTGAATGTTTTTGATTGTAAATAATTGTCATGGAGTAGATGCGTGTACTGTTGGTGTTTTATTTTCAAGTTTCAGTTTTTCTGTTCCTTTATTCACATTTTCCTATTAGTCTTAATTGTATCTTAGTTCTTTTACAGACTAATAGAAAAAGCTTTTTTTTACTTAGTGTTGTTTTTTATAATTTGTCTTCTATTATAGGCTCTTCTATAATGGATTTTTTTTATCCTATTTGTGTGAGGTCTAACTTTATTTGAGGGATTGTACGGAATGGTTCTTAATCTTTTTTTGCTGTGGACAGCTTTAGGGTGGGTATCAAGCCAATGACTCTCTTCTCTGAATAGTGTTTTTAAATGTGTACAGTAAAATGCAAAAGATTACAAAGGAATCCAAATATATTGAAATAGATTTATCAAAATTTTTTTTAAAGCTCCTAGTAAAAACCTTTAGATAAGAAAACATTTTTAATGTAGTTATTTCTAGGGTTAGGAGCTTGTCTTTGATAATATTCTTAGATAACAAGGCCTGGCAGAGAAAAGCAGAGGCAAACTCTTAGACTAAGATTTCTCTTCAGTTTGGATCTATAGTTGTAAAATTTTATTGGGTAGTTTAAAATTTTTGCTTTAGGTGTTAGTGTGCTACAGTAGTTCCTTGACTTTCTTCCTTGAAAATATTATTGCTGCACAGGGCCTCTCATTTATTAAAGGATCTTAGAACTGTTTATGGAGTACCCAAGAACAACAACATTTAAAAACCAATTGGAAAAGGACTATTACAGGGCTGTATATTGTCACCTTATTTATTTAACTTACGTACAGATTTCATTATGCTAAATGCCAGGCTAGACAAATCAAAAGCCATCATTAAGGTTGCCCGGAGAAATATCAACAATCTCAGATATGCAGACAATACTATTCTGATGGCAGAAGTGGCCATTAAGATGGCAGAAAGTGAAGAATTGAGAAGCTTCTTGATGTGGGTGAAGGAAGAGAGTGTAAAAGATGGCTTGAAGCTTAACCTAAAAAAAAAAAAGCCCTAAGATTTTGTCAACTGGACCCATCACTTCCTGGCAAAGAGGGAGAAGAAATGGAAGCAGTGTCAGATTTTATATTCTTGGGCTCAAAGACCACTGTAGGCAGCTTTTGTAGCCATGAAATTAAAAGACACTAGCTCCTTGGAAGGAAAGCTATGGCAAATCTGGATAACATACTAAAAAGCAGAGATATCACCTTCCTAACGAAGTTCCATGTAGCTAAAACTGTGGTTTTTGCAGTAGCAATGTATGGCTGTGAGAGTTGGACTATAAGGAAAGCTGAGTGCCACAGAATCAGTGCTTTCACATTGTGGTTCTAGAGAAGACATTTGAGGGTCCTTTGGCGAGCGAGATCAAATCAGTCAATATTTAAAGAAATTAATTCAGATTATTTACTGAAATGTCTGATCCTGAAGCTGAAGCTTAAATCCTTTGGCCACATAATAAGAAGACATGACTTGGTGGAAAAGACCCAGATGTTGGGAAAGATTGAAGGCAAAAGGAAAATGGGACAGCAGAATATGAGACGGACAGTGTCATGGAAACAACAAATAGAAACTTGGACAGACTTTGGTAGATGGTGGAGAATGATAGAAGGGTCTAGAATGCTATGGTCCATGGGGTCACCAGGAGTCCTACACTACTAAACAACAACAAATTATTAAGTAATTTAAACTTCAAATATGATTCATATTTAAGTGAAATGTGACTTTTTTTATATGAAAGACCTGTCACACACACGTCTCCCAGAAATTGTCACACTAGTTTATGGAATCAAACAATTTCAGTAGCCAAAAGGAGTAGATATGAGTAACACTGCCTTATTACAGATCTTTCTTCTTGACTTATTCTACATTCTGGCTAAATTGTCTTCTTTATTATTTCTCATTAAGAACACTTTTCTACTGGGCTTCCCCATACCTGGAATGTATTCCCTCTTCTCCATCTCTCAGTGGCCGTAGTTTTCCTTGAGTTCCAACCACACTGCCACCTGCCAAGTTAGTGACACTTTTCCTTATCTCCCTAACTCTTAGTGCCCTGTGCCTTCCCTAGATTTTACTTTTGTTTTTGAATTGCCCATGCCTAGTAAATAGTAAGCATTTAATAAATGTTTGTTGATTGATCATTTAGAATATAACCATACCATTTTGAGTATTTTTCTTTTGGTTTAAAAAACCTCCTATTCTAATGGGAATGAAGAAAAAAGTTTAATGTTTTGTTGATATGAACAGTAAATGAAAAGCAGCCATAATAATGTAAAATTTCAGATACGGCGTAAGGCTAAGGGGTAGGAGATTTTAAAATGTTAACTGAATTAGATCCTTTTTTGAGACTTTGAAAGGACCTAGGTTAAGGTCATGTAGGTGCTTGTTTGTCGGAGATCATCTACTCAAACTTGGAGTAGGATTGGGGAGAGGCAGGATTCAGGAGGAACAATCAGGAGGTTAAGGAAGTTCAAGAGGTGGGGATGAGGACCAAAGTTGAAGTGGTGTGGTGGTTCTAAGAGTCAAAAAAAGATGACATACCCATTAAATGTAGAGGTGGCATTGATGAGAATTGGCAACTCATTGGGACATTAAGAAAACTTCCCTTCTTGGGCCTCAGTGAGTTAGGCCCAGAGACAAGGTTGTACATATAATAGAGTCAGAATAATATCCCAGGTCCTGAGGCCAAGTCCAGTGCACTTTCTTTTGCCCTACCTGTCTTGGAATAGCATGACTTGGCTTCTCTTCTCTTGGACTATAACTGAAGTCTTTCAGTCTATATTATTCTTAAATAAAGTTATTAGTATCAATGTGTGCATCATAGTCTAGAACTAATTTTCAACTCTTATGTTTAATTCTCTTAACATATGCTCCATCTGGGTGTACCCGAATGTGGGCCCAGATTTGTGCATTGGTGTGTGTTTAAATGGCTGATTGGGCACTCAGCTAAGTGCAGCTGTGTTTGTTCAGACCAAATGTGAATTCTCAGTTCAGACCTCGTGCAGGTGGTACACCTGCAGTGTTACTCATCCAGACACATGTCCATATGCACATTCAAGTATGTAAGCATTTCAGAAACATAAATGCATACATTTGATTGACAGTCAGTTCTAGTCTTTTTTTCTTTCTTGGGTTTTACTTCTTAGGGAGGAAATGGGCATATATCTGAGATGAGGCTTAGCATACAAAATAAATTTTCTTACAGCATCGTTAGAATGCTAGCTAACTGAACCCCAGAACAAAGTGACTTTGGGGTTGTGGTTAATTTACATTACATTTTCGGTGAGCATTTATCTGAGTTTGAGGTCTCAGAACAGTGTGTTCTTGCCCTAAGACTAAATTTCATCTAATTTTGCCTGAGAGAGGAAATTAAGGCAAAGCATGGTTTCACAGGATTCCTTCAAATAGTGAAACTTGCCTGGTGAATTAGAAAGTTTATTTTACATACATTTCATTTATATGTAGTTTTCAGGAATATAGTTTATTTTTAATAAAGCAAAGTATACCTTAATATGCAAACTAATGGCATTCAACTGTTACTTGCTTTTGGATTAGAAATGTCATTTATAAGTTCCATGAAACAGGGACCATTTTATCCTTTTAATATTTACACTTACCTATATTAGGCACTTGATTTGTGTTTCTTTTTGTTCATCAGTGTTGTGCTATGACTATTTTAACTCTACTCTTAAAATGATCTTATAATAATTTTACAAGGCTAAAATTAGTGGTGTGTTTTGTGTGTTACAGTAATATCCTTTGTAGTATGGCATTTAGGCATTTGTGACAACACTATAAAGTACATTAGCTATAAACATTACTTGGTATACAATTAGTTTTAAATGGGTATTTTATCAATGTTTAGTCCCCAAATGGATAATATGCAGTAATTACATTTTTAATGCCAAAAAAATGTTTTCACTACAGAATGTCATTGCCGCTGTGTGGAAGTTTACAGAGAGGGTGTTTTCAATTGACAAATGCATCAAAGTCCTATGAAAATTTTCAGAAAGGAAGGTAGAGCATCTGGGATACTGTGCAAATTAGAAGACTAGCAAATGAAACAACTAAGGAAAACATCAAATAATTCCGCACTGTTAAAGAGTGATTATGAAATTTTAAAATATTATGCAGAAAATAGCCATAATTTGTTTCATTGATACAGTTTTTGAACAATAGTTTCAAGTTTTGGAGTCAATTTACTAAGCCCAAGTAGTAAATAAGTCCTCGGTATAGGAATTTTTACAGGCTGCAAAACTGTTGTACTGTCAGATGACCTTGTACAAATCACTTGTACAAGGGGAATACATTGGGGACTCCATTTCCTGGTCTGTCAAGAGTATTGGACTAGATCTTTATTTTATTTTTAAATTTAAATTAATTTTTTTTTAGGCAATTGGGGTTATTAAGTGACTTGCCCAGGGTCACACAGCTAGTAAGTGTCAAGTGTTTGGTCTGAGGCTGGATTTGAACTCAGGTGTTCCTGATGTCAGGGCCAGTGCTCTATTCACTGTGCCACCTAGCTGACCCTGACAAATTAATTTTTTAAACAAATAAAAAGACTTTTAAAAAGCTCAAAAAATGCTATTAAAAAGTCTAGGGTTATTACAGTTTAAAGGGGGGGTGGCATTGATATGTTAAATTTATATGGTACCTTATAGTTACAAAGTATTTTGCATTCTTTATTTCATTTGATCCTCCCATTAGTTGTACAAACATCATTTCTGTTTTAGAGATAAGGAAACTAAAGCTCATTGATTTAATTATCTAAGGTAGGGGTGGGGAACCTGTGCCCTCCAGGCCACAAGTGGCCCTCTGGGTCCTCAAGTGCAGCCCTTTCACTGAAACCAAACTTCACAGAATAATACCCTTATTGTTCTGTAAACCTTGGATTCAGTCAAAAGACTGCACCTGAGGACCTAGAGGGCTGCATGTGGCTTCCAAGCCACAGGTTCTCCACCCCTGGTAAGGTATCACAACAAAGACTTGAATCCAGGTCTTCAAATTAATTTTTCTTTTCATTATTTACACCATGCTGCCCCACAGAAAAGTAAAACACCAAAGCAACAGTAAATGTAGCTATTGGAGAGGAGAGATAGCAGTCTCAGTAATCCTCAGACCTCACAGTGGCCAACAGTTTGGGACTCCTCACTTAACAAACCCTTAACTAGAGCTGTAACTCTGTAACCAAACTGATTAAAATTTTATTTTGTGTCCCTTCCTATACTAGAAGTTCAGTTGAGCTAAGAAATGGCTTAAAGGCAAGGAGAAGAAATTGAGAACTGGGATAATCAACCTCTGAATAATTGAATTCAAGTTGGGTGTTTGGATACCAGTCGAGTTTTCCCACAGGTGGTGCTATTTCCTGCCCTTTTGTTGTTGTGGTGGTGGTGATGGTGGTGTTGGTGTTAACTTGCCTTCTAAGGCAGGGAAATAGCTGTCATTCCATTGAACTTGATGCTGCAGAGCAGTTGTTTTGGGTTTTTTTTTTGTTGTTGTTGTTTTTTTGCTAGGCAATGGGGTTAAGTGACTTGCCCAGGGTCACACAGCTAGTAAGTGTTATGTGTCTGAGGTTGGATTTGAACTCAGGTCCTTCTGAATCCAGGTCCGGTGCTCTATCCACTGCGCCACCTAGCTGCCCCTTGAGCAGTTTTTTTTTAAGCAGTTGTCTGAATTTAAGGAAAGTCCCCAGAGACCTATCTCAGTCTACATGAGTCTTACTTAAATGAAGGAGGTAAAATTATGCAGGAAAGATTTGGCTTTTACAACTTGAAAATTGGCCTTTAAGAAATCTTTCTGAGGTAAATGTTCAGTTCCAGTTTAAATGCTTCTGAACTGGAATTACAACATCTACTTCAGAAGGAATTCTTAAAGGCCAATTCCAGCTTGAAAGAATTTATACGTTAAGTAGCCCCTAAGGATTTGAATCCTCAGCTTCATAATTATGGATATATGTGTCACTCTTTGAGGCCATTTTGTTATATTAAATGATTGAGCATTTCCATGTTATTTTCAGGCAAATATATTATTACTTGTGCATATATCCTTGATAGCTTGGTAATAGAGAGTGATTTAGATCAGTAGGTATTATAAAATAATTGGCTAAACATTCTTGATGCTGAAGCTGATTCTTGTTCTTGAACCTGTCAAACTTGGTCTTCATATTGGAATTTTTTTTAGGTTGTGGTATCCTCTTGAGGCTTCCACCAGGGGAATTCTGAAACAACCAAGCTGGATGTTCTCCATGTGTCCTTAAGCTAAGAGAGTATTGGGCTAGTGATTCTAGCTACAAAATGTCATTGGGAGCAGCAAGATATCCTGAATTCTTGGCAAAATGCCCTTGAAAAATTTAGCCTTAAAACCTAACACTGTACACACAATTTGAGACAAAACAATTCAGCCTATGACACACTCTTGGTCACCTATCTAGAACATGGAGTGGGGAGAAAAGGGATGGGAGGAGAAGCAGAGAATAGATTAAGTGTAGAAGACCTTATACATAGTGTAAAAGGCATTGGTAGATAGGTAATTGTGGTTCTCTGATACGGAAAGCCATAAGTTTTGAGAATGGATATTAAAAATGTGCAGTCACTGCTTTGTTTCTCCTCAGATACCTGTTCCACATCCCTCTCCCTGCCAGTGTCTTTATTGCCTTCGAAATCTTTCCTGTTAAAACTTATTATTCTTGAGTTCAGGCCCACAGACTGGATCTTAATCTATTGTGTCAGTTAGCACATTTGGGAAACCAATTGACCAAGTGTTCAGCTATACTAGGTGAAAGCAGTGGTATAACAAATATTTATTGCTTTATCAGCTGATGGGAAGGGAAAAGAAAACCCAAAATAGTCATCTGAATTATACTACAGACTACTTGAACTGAAAGAAGAAATAGATGGGTTTGGAAAATAGCCTAAGTCTAGCATAGAGGCATTATATAGTACTGGTAGGGGACTTAAATAATCCAGACGTCCTCAGATGCCAAATCTTGTTGTTTCTACCTCCGTAAACACGTCTTGCATCCATCCCCTAGCATCTACCCACAGAGCCACTAACTTGGTTCTGGCCCTCATCCTCTCTCACTTGGGCGGTTGTAGTAGCCTCCTCAGTGGTCTCCACGTCTGCCAAACTGATTTTCTTGAAGCATAAGCCTGGCCATGCTACACCAGTAACTCCAGTGCCTGGTTCCTTATTACGTCCAAGGTCAAATATAAATTACTTTGGCGTTTAAAACTCTTTACAAGTTTGACTTAACCTTTCTAGCCTTATTGCACATAATTCCCTTCCATACCCCTCTGTGATCCAATCTCAACTGTCCTCAAACACTCTTTTACTCCTGCCTTTATGACTTTAGGAATAAGGGAAGGGAGCAAGCATTTATAGAGTGCCAGCTTATGTGCCAGGCACTGTGCTTAGTGCTTTACATATATCTTATCTGATTCTCATACAATCTTGTAAGAGAGGTGCTATTATCACCCCCATTTTATAGATGAGGAAGATAACCATTAAGTGATTTTCTTAGGGTTACACAGCTAGTGTCTGTGGCTGCTTTCAAACTCAGGTCTTTATGACTGTAGGCCCTGGCACTCTGTGGACTGCACCACCAGCTGCCCCAATATGCCCTTTGCATTTTTGTCCCCATTGTCTGGATATCTTCCTCTAACTGATTTACTTTCAGAAGCTCTACTTTTTTTTCACTGCTCTGCTCCAGTACCACCTTCAATATGAGGTCTTTCCTAACTCAGTGCTTTCCCCGGTTACCTTCTATCTTTTTTGTTTCCATTTTCCACTATTGATACCTGTTCACATTGCCTCTGTCAGATAGACTTTAAAGTATTCGAAGGCAGGGACCAGCACCATCTATCTTTGCATTTGCTGACTTTAACATCTGACTAGCACATACTAGATGCTTAATACTCTTTGATTGTTAATGATTTTTTGACTTGCCCTCATGATCCATTGAGCATCCCAGTAATGTGCAAGACTCTGTACATAGGATAGAAAACACTCAAATGAGAAGAAAAGTCATCTCTGCCCTTAGGGAGCTTGTGTTGCAGGGTAATCTGAGGAATCCCACAGTGGAGACCCTGACCTGGCTGGGAGATCAAAGGCTCCCCTTGGGGGTAGGGGGTGACACCAGAATCGAGCCTTGAAGGAAACAGTTTAGAGACATTTTGTGCACAGGGCCATAAACTGTGCAAAAGCAGGGAGGGAGAAGAAAGAATACTGAATTCAGAAAATAGCAGTTTAACCAACTTGGCCCTAATAGCATTTAATGAAGGGGGGTCTTATAAAGTCAGTCTAGAAGTGTAGACTGGAGCTAAATCTTTATGGACTTTTAGTGTCAAGGGGAGAATCCAACAAGGAGCCAGTAAAGATTTTTGAGCAAGGATGTAGCATAGTCAGACACGTGTTTTTAGGAAGACGATTTTGGCAACTGTGTTTCAAAAAAATAGATTAGAAAGGAGAAAGACTGGAATGAGGGAGACCAATTAGGAAGTTACTGCATTCCCTCAGAAAGCAGAACCTATAAGGGATCTGATTCTTCTCACCAACAAGGAGTTGATTATTGGAGTGGGAATGAGAATCTTATGATTATTCCATCTTGGATTTTATGGTAGAGAAGGAAAGTTGAATGTGCTTACTATGCACCTGAGATTTTGGTAAATAATATTTCAGAGAGTTTAGAGAAAAGATAGGAAAGGTTAGCCTAAAATTCTGCAAGGAATTCGTTCTGATGAGGAAAAGGGGAAGTTGTCTAAAGAGACCAATATTTATGTACAGGGAGACTCTTCAGCCAACTTAGATTTTCAAAAGACACATACAGAAGATGGAAAGAAAGACAGATAACAGGGAAATAGGAAGGCATGACACAGCCCTACAAAAGTAATGTTGAAAAAGCTCAGAATAAGCCAAAGTTTATTTGGAATGCATGCCCAAGACCACGACAAGGTATTTCTTAATTTTTAAACTATATTGGGGAAAAAGAGGCCCAGAGAAAGCATATAAGACTGGTAGTCCTAATAACAGATGACAAAAGGTATACCTCAAATTGTGTTTTGCTTCTATTTTCTCTGTCAAGGAGAACAGATAAGTACTGTAGTTGTCATGGATAGCTGGATTCAGAGCCAAGATAAGCTGGAGACTTATCTCTGATGTATCCTGGCTGTGAGAGCCAGGACAAGTCATTTAACATTTTAATACTCTAGGCAACTTTGTGACTATGAGTTGCAGAGTAAGTACCAGCTTGCATTGGTAGAGGAAGTTTCCAATACTCACAGAATCACAGTTCTAGTACCTGCTGTGGGGCAAATAGATTGAAAAGAATATAGAACAAAAATGGTTTTCTTAACTTCTATTTGGCTTCAATTCTTCCCTTTCTGGTCTTGATTTTTTTTTTCGAGTCACCTGACCCAGACATACTATATCCCGGGGTAATTTAATTCAACAGACATTTATTAATCATGTAGAATATGCAAGGCACTGTGCTGGAATCTACTGGGAGGATACAGCAGTACATAGATCAGTAAATATAAAGTGTATATACAATAATTGCAAGAAATAAAAAGCATTAATAGCTAGAGTAAATCAAGAAAGGCCTCCTAACATAGCTAACTCCTGAATGATGCAATGAAAGAAGATCATAGTATGTAGATAGGGATGAATTGTATTCAAGAAATAAAGGAACAGTCTAGGAAGAGACCTGGAGGTGGGAGATTGAAGTGTGGGTTATAATAAGTCAGATATAAAATCTTAAAGGATCTGTAGGATTTTCATGGCCTGGCCAAGAAAAAATGCTCTATGTCAGAAGATGCTCTGACTCAGTGCTGATAAAAATCAGACATTAGTGAAGTATGGTTATCTGGCTTTTTGCCTTATCACATAATAGACTAAGTCATACAAGGGTAAGAACTGTATTTTAGCTAATATCTTTATCTCCTTTAGAGCCTTGTATAGTTCTCCACACACAAATATTTAATCATTTCATGGAAAAGCATTTCTTTTTTTAAAACCACTCAACCCACTGGGAGTCATTGCTGACTTTTAGAGGATAATAGTAACATTATCAAATAGGTAACATTATCAAAGAGCTTCCCACCTTTTTAAGAGCGTTCTATAGATATGAGATAGTAGAACTGATCTTGTCTTGACATAACTATGTATACATAGAGTCAGACCTCAAAGAAGAGTTTATGTGTCAGGGGATCTTTCAAATTATCCCTGAATATCCATAATAAAGATGGAGGAAGAGGAGCCAAAGAGTATATAATTTCCCCCCAAAAGCCTAATGCTGTCCTAAATTACAGTGAAAGATGTAGTGTGCAGAGCAAGGGGGGTGAGAATTTTCTGTACTCTGTTCAGAGAAAAGCATATAGGTAAGCTGAAGTATGTCCAGAAAAAGGTGATGAAGATGATAAGGTTGGACTGAGTCACATAGAGATCAGTTGGCTGGCCAGGGGATATTTAGCTGCTTCTTAAGGTACTGAAAGAACTAGTAGGTAAGATTGCTACACCACTCTTGACCACCTTTGAAAGTTTGGAGAATGATGCAAAAGGTTGCTGGCAAAGGGAGACCAAAGAGTATGGCTTCAAATTTTGTCAAATTTGTAGAACATAATATTAAACAGTTAGTGAATATCCAAAAAAAGAAGCAGATATCACTATGAGCCAACATGGTTTTGTCAGAACATTTCATGGTTCTGTTAAGCTTTTTTATCATTGACTTGGGTAGAGACATAGGTGGCATATTTCATCAGATTTGCTGTTTACATAAAAGGCTGGAGGGATATCTAACTTCGGGTGACAAAATAAGGATCCAAAAAGTTCTTGACAGGCCCTAGAACAGTAGGCCAAATCTAATCAATCTAATGTGTTCTTAGGTTGTATGAAGGGAACAGTAGTACATGGGTCTAGGAAGGTAGTAGTTTTTCTGCATTCTGCCCAAAATATGCAACATCTAGAATGTTAAATTTCGTTTAGGCTACCACCTTTTAGGAAGCTTGTCTAGCAGCAGAAAAGACTTGGGTAGGGATGAATAAAAGCTGTTTTCAAGTGTTTTATGGGCTGTCAAATATAAGAAAGATTAGATTCTTCTACTTTGGCTCCAGAAAACAGAACTCAGAATAATGGGGAGACATTGCAGGGATACAGATTTAGGCATAATATAAAGAAATTTTTGCCAAAAATTAGAGATATGCAAAATGTAATGAGCTTCCTCAGGAGGTTTCTTAATCGTTGGAGGCTGTTACACAGAGGCTAAATAACCACTTGCTAGAGATTCCCAGAGAGTTATTTTTCATGTACAAGTTGGACTTAAAGGGTCTCTGAAGTCTCTTCCAACTTGTAGATTCTTTAATCCTGTGAGATAGTACATATATTTATTATCACCATTTTACAGATGAAGAGACTGAGGCTCAGAAGATTATAGGATTACAACTCTAGAGCTTTTAATTCACTTGATGGTTATATTTAATTTTTACCTTCACAAGTCTGATTGTTAACCTAATTTTATCGTGAAACCAAGTTCCTTTCAGGAGCTAAAATTTCTGTATGTTTAGTTTCTTTCCATGTTATGTTAATCTAGTTTTCTTAAGCATTTGTTCAGAGTTGTATGTGTACTTGATTCAGTGACCAACAGCAACAATTTTTGTATGGGTGTGTGAGAATGTCTTAATGTGTGTACTTTGGACAGCTTTGAGAGACAAGTTTATTTATATGAAAGCTATACAGAATCCATAGTTATCATAACTGGTTTGTAAAGAGCAGCTCCGTGTGTCAAGGCCTATTTTGTTGCCTAAGCACTTGCTTCCCTGGATTGGGCTTTAGAATGTTGTTTTCATTTGGTTATTTGGGCGTAAATTAGTATAGTTAAATTCCTGATACTTGATTGACTGACCTCATGTCAGTAACAGAAAACTAAGCTTGAAAATAAGATATAAAGTGGGGAATGTTAGAATTAATAACTTTGCCTATAAATGTACTAAGCTAGAGTTACTGATTTTTAGCAGTATCCACTGTGGTAGAGTTTCTGGAACAGTTAAAATACCAGTAATGTTTAGTATTAATATCACATTGTCAGTGATTAAGGAGCATTATAGTGGGACAACAGCAAATTCAACTCTCCTTCATACCTCTTATTTATGATTTCCATGTTCCCACTTCACACCCAACAAATCCTTCTTACTACTACTACTTATTGGTGGCTGTCTTTCAGTTACAAGTTCCAAGTAAATATAACAGGAGCCAATTAACCCTATTCTGGGGAGTTCCCCTTAACTTACCACAATGGAGCTGTGAATAAGGGGGTGGGGATTGGGTGGAGTGGAATGCTGTGCTTTAGTCACCTGTGAGTTTATAAGGAGATTTATTTCTAATTTTTAAGCAACAACTCCCCTAAAGAATTTCCTACCTTGTGAAAGCTTTTCAGAATGTAATGCTTTACTTCCTCAGAGAGACACAGAATAACTTGGTGGCATTTAGAGTTTGGATTTTCAGGCCTTTCTTTGAGCCATTTTGACCAAGAATCTGCCTGGTCCCATTAGCTGAAACAGCACCAGGTTTAATTTGTTACTAGTCGATCAAGCCATCATCTCCAATTTTGTTACAGAGTGTTGGCCTAAGTCCTTGTTGGGGAACTTAGCTCCTGTAGTCATAACAGTTTCAGTGCAGAGATTATTTCATTAGAATATGAAAAACTTTAACTCAGAGTAGTAATTTAAGCTCTTGGTCTTTTTCTCCATCTGGCAATATCTGCTCACATCAACCTTATTGATATTCCCTCAACTGACTTCAATTATGTCAAAAAGTTCCCAAGTTCCTAAGATCAAAAGACACATTGATCCAAAGTAGGAGGTGGCTTTGTTAGCTGTGCTCCTCTTAGGCAGGCAGCCAAATACAGTGGGAAGAGCGCTGGAATTGGGTTTGAATTTTGGCCCTGCTAGTTATTGCTTCAGTTCCCTGGGGCAAGTCATTCCATCTTTCTAAGGCCTCATTTCCTCCTATGTGACCTAAGGGTCTTTGCCAGCTCTTATTCTATAATCAGTAAGCTCCCATAGAGTTCCTTACAATAAGGGTGGCTAGTATTACTTCTGTAAAGAATTGAAGGACATCTCATCAACTAGCCTCTTACCACTAAATCAGTCAATCCAGAAACATTTATTGAGGTCCTCCTAAATTTAAAGTACTCTTCCAGACAGTTTATTACAGGGAAGTTGGGGAGAGGATAGATATATTAAAAAGATAGCTGTACTATAAGAGGCAAATAGGGAGCAAGTAAGTATGACTGATAGTAAATGAGTTAGGGGGCAAGAGAAATGAATAAATGAATCAGCCATTTATTAATTGCTTACTAGGTGCACTATGCTTAGTGCTGGGAATACACATAGGAAAGCAAGATAATTCCTCCTCTCAAGGAGCTCACAAGTTAATGGAGGCAACAACACATGGATTTCATTTGCAAGTATAGAAAGGGTCGAGTTGTCCTAAGGGGCAGCGGCAAAGCAGATGGTAAATCAAATTCTTACTGTTATTTCTACCAATAATCATACCCGTTTCTGATGTTGAATCATTTGACATTGCCAAAGACTTTAGTGATAAGAACTGGGTCTTGTAGCCATGGGTATTGAGGAGGTAAGGGCTGCAGCCCCCTGAGAAACAGTTGCCCAACCTCATTTCCATCGAGGTTGCTTTCTTGGATGATGGCTGGTAGGTCTGGGCCAGAAAGAGGACTAAAATGCCTTCCTGATTATCTAGTCTGTGTTATTAATGTTGCTTATTCACTCAGAAAAACCATAGATAGTATAATTTTTCTGTACTAATCTCAGAGAACCATTAATTTGGACCAAAGAGGAAAGCTAATAAAGTCTGATGGAATACGTGTTCATTTTTTAGTTTAAAGGATAAAGGACTAAATTGATCTTAAGGTAAGGAGGGATGAAACATGGTGGTAGAGAAAAGATATGTAAATTTCAGATAATTAATCTTCGAAGGAAAGCCTCAAGTTATTTATTTGTTCTTTCACATTATTTTAGTCAGTAAACAGGAAAATGGAGTTTAAAATTTTTGTGTTTTTCATTCAGTATTATATTTTTTCATGCAGTGATACAATTCAGCCTTTGAAAATGTTAGTATGAAAATAAATTTAAAAAAAAGAAAATATTAGTATGGTATGTAGCATTTCTACTTATGTGAAGGATGGCATACAAACAAATTTTTTTTTTTTTTTTTTTTTTTTTGGTTAGGCAGTTGGGATTGAGTGACTTGCCCAGGGTCACACAGCTAGTAAGTGTCAAGTGTTTGGTCTGAGGTCAGATCTGAACTCAGGTCCTCCTGACTTCAGGGCCAGTGCTCTATCCACTGACAAAATTAATTTATTACAGCTAGCTTTTTTAGTTTAATGTGGATTAGTCTGTGAATACATAATTTAGGAAATGTTTGGTCTATATAGGAAAAGAAAGGCCTTGGTCAGCCTGTGAAATTCTAATGTTTTTAGTGCCATTTTAATCATACATCAGGTGGCAGTGACCATTCCCTCAGTATTTTTGCTCATTCTTTTATTTCCTTTTTACTTTGTTTTATCCTAATTTATTTTTTCTTTGTGGATAGACTAAAAATCTTAAAACTGCATGTGGATATGAAACTTTCAAGTACCCACCAAATTATATATTTAACTTTGCCTCTCCAAAAAATGTATTTATGTTCCCTTTCCCCTGTCCTCACCTCTTTGTATATTCAGGAAGAAGATTACACTTTTGTCTATACGTTTGTTTATACAACTTCTCTTAGTACATTTAAAGAAGAAAACTCCCAGGAAATTAATAGTCTTAGGAAATAAAAAGTAAATATAACCAACTTCTTTTTCTTGACAATGATTCCTCATTAAGGATCCATTAACCCAGTTGAACAGAAATTTCAGTTCCTGTTAATGATAAGAATGACATCTTAGGGTCTTTTTTTTGTTTTGTTTTCTGTACCTAGGTGTACCTAAGTATGTACCCACATCCACATTGTCAGTGTTGGAGTATAGGAACTATGCTAACTAGCCCAGGTATAATAAGTTTAAAAGCTATATAATTCATGTGAGAGACTGACATAGAAGATAGAGGCCCAGCCTTGGAGTCAGGAAGACTTGGGCTTAAGTCCCTTTTTTTGACCATGAAACCAGTATTACTAGGAATAAGACACTTTTCAGTATTTCAAGCAGCTCTTGAAGATTGCAAATTACAGATGAGTTACCTGTCTGCAGTGGTGGAAGGAATTTCTACACCAGGAGTTTCCTAGAGTGACGAAATCATAGGTGTGGTCTTCTCTTTCCCACCTCCCCCCATAATGCTTACCATCTAGTCATGTTAGTAAGGATCTTAAATATTAGATAGCTAGCAAATTTAACCAGTTGTGCTAGCTATCCATCAAGGATTTTCTGAGCTGGTAAGTGTTTTTGATTTGAAAGTGGTTATTTCCTAAGTTGAATCCTGTCCAAACATAATTATATATTGAACCAGCTTAAGGGGTTTTAAATTGTCTGGTTAGTGTTTCTCTTTTTGAAAGTATTGGCATTTTCTTCCTGATTATATCATATTCCTTTACTTGCAATGTTTTTGGGGTCCTGTTTATACTCACTTTCATCAAATCCATGTATATAAATTTACTATCTTTTGTTTTTAAAACTCTCAACATGGCAACCTTGAGAATTTTAGGACTGTTCAGAAACAGCATGTATTTATTTTGTATGAGCACATTTGTTGCCCCAAAACACTAAATGGAGATCAGAAACTGCTATGGCTTAGAGGAAAATTTTTTGAAATTGATTTCCTTAATCACCTTTGAACTCAGCCATCATTCTGTTCCCACTATTCTTTAAGTATAAGCAAAATTATTTTTCTCCTTTTGAACACTGATTATTGGGAAATGAAGTCTTCTTTTAGTAACAGTATTTTTGTTAATCTAGGCAGTGTGGCATGGTTTCAAGAGCTTTGGGATTGGAGTTGAAGTCAGCTTTGAGCCCCAGCTCTGCTACTTTTGCCAGCTGTGTAACCTCAGGCAAGTCATTTAGTCTCTCTGGATTCTCAGTTTGCTACAGGTAAAATGGAGCTATAGCATCAATATACATATTCCCCATCTCATTATTGTGAAGATCAAATAAGACAACAAATGAGAGAGCACTTTGAACACAATGCAAACCATGATATAAATATGAACCATTGTTATTATAATTTCTTATAATGAGTCACTTGTTTTGGAGACAGGTGCTGATGTTTTGTTGATTGGCTGTTCCTGGCCATAAAGAAACAAATCAGCTGCTTAGTAGCAGAATTAAATTCTTAGCTATTGTATCAAATAAGTTTATTTTTTAGCAGTGCGACAGTGGACAGCTTTGGCATAATAACTCACTCACTCAGACATTTCCTATCTTCAAATGAGTGTTTTGAGATTATCAGTGAGTTCAAACTTAGTTTATAGTAAATCTTAGTTTTACTTTGACTAAGTGTCTCTCTTAGCCTATTAATATTCATTTCAACTTAAAATTAACCTACCATCAAATTACTCTCACATACTAAAAGCAATGTAATTTTGAAAGTTAAATCAAAACAAAGCAATCTTGTGTGCAGAAAGATAAAAATCATAGACTGTGGTTACAGAGTGCCTCTACAGGAATTGCATACATAAAGTGATTTCCTCCCATCTTGTTAGGGAGAGGCAAAAGGGAAATGCCCAGGCCTTATCACAATCCCATTATGTCAAACTAGAGTTTGAGAGCTCATGTAAACAGTTTAGAGAAAGAAAATCCAGTTGCAGCTGGTGTAGGATTTGCATTGTTTTAAATCTGAAAGGTGCTCACTACCCTCTAAGAATAGTTACTCTATCTAGTGGAAGACAAGGGTGAGTTCTGTGACAGTGAATTGGAGTCATTTAAAAGAAACCATCTCTAGGGTCTAATTAAGAATGTTCTTCACTTGGTGCAATAAAGAAGAGAGTATTTATTTATTATCTTTGTATAGATAATTCTAGGTTTCATCTTGGGGTTACCCAATGAGGAAATGGCCAGATTTCATACTTTTAACAATGAAACCTGTAGATTGCATTTGCATGTGAAGACACATGTTTATCAACACATAATTATTTTACAAAGTGGAAACAACCCAGGGGAGAAGGTACCCTGGAAGACCCAAATTTGCCTCTGGAAACCTTAAAATAGTTTTTGCATGTTCCCTAACATTTCTAACAGGTTGTTGAATGCTTCCAGAGTTTCTTAGATTGAAATAAATGATGATCACTGGAAAAAATGAAAAAAGCTCTTTTTTGCAGTGTTTTTCCCTTGGGGTGGGAAAGAATGAAGGTAGCTTTATGTTTCTTTTCTGTTCATATTGAGCACCAATCTTGACCAAACAGTGTTTATACAGGTGGAGTCACTTGAGAGCAATTAGAGGTTCACTAGTTCATTAGTTCTGGCACAGATTGTCTGTAACTTTATTTAGCTTCTTAGGGCAAATTACACCAAATCACTGGTTTCTTAAATAAATTATAGCTACCAGAATTCACCCTTGGGGGGAATCTGAAACTTTTTTTTTTGAGTCAACAATTTTGACAATGATAGAATTATACTCAGTACATACCATAAGTTACTTTTTCTTCTTTTCTCTGTCTTCTATCCCCTTTTCTTTAATCTGTTATAAACCCCATTAAATTATACCAGGGTTTTTCATGCTAGGGCTTGGGACTCCCTAAAGAATTTAATGGAGCAATATTGAGAGGTTGGGAAGGCTGGAGTCCCAGTGCAATGAAGTTTACCCCAGGTAAATTGAGAGAAATTTCTGTCTTCCACCGGCTAAATTTCTCTCCCTCCCCACCCCCATTATAACACTCTGAGCCTGGACTGTCATAATTGACATAAGAGGGACAGAACATGATGGTAATACATGCCCCTGGAAAAAATTATGGGCTCTAGTGGGTTTTCTGTCTTTTACACTTGTGTTGCATATATACGCTCCTCGTTCCCTAATAACCACCTTATTATTGAGGAGGAAACTTATTAACCAAAAAGTAGAAATGACTGCTGGGAAGAAAGTATCAGTGCGTTCACTTTGATATTATAGTAGATCTTCTAAGTGTAACTTTCAGACTGTTTAAAATGGAGGAGGGGATGATTAAATCATTCTGTATCAAAAAGGTACAATACTAAATGGTTTGTCTCCATTTGTTGCAGGGGTTTTTGGATAATAACTATCAAGCGGATCACCAAATGGTTATTTTACGCCTGTTACGTTACATCATCCGCCTTGTTTGGAGAATGCAGTGATGTTTCTTTGAGAAGCAAGGAGTGCACAGAAACTTTTTACTTGCTACAAGTCATCTTCATATCATTACTATGCAATCAACAGGTTTTTTCCGTAAAGGACAGAGGGGCAGTAGGACTCCTTATTTTTGAAGACACCTGTACGTGAACTTGAAAGTGGATTTTGTTCATCACTTAACAAAATTTTATAAAAGGGAGTTCATGGTGAATGTAGATGATGGATTTTTTTTAAATGTATCAATCACCATTCTTTGAAGTAGGACTTTATGCAAGAGTGGTGTTTACATTGGTGTGTTTTTCAGCTTCTTTAATAAGAAGAAACAAGTTTTCAAAAAGGAAATGGAAACTTTTTGACAAACTCATGGATGATTTTTGTACTAAATTTTAAGAACCTGTTGCTTAGTCTCAAAAGAGGACGATGTGTATATATCCTGCAGTGGAAACTGAGCCGGCTAATAATTTGTAAGCTGCCTTAGTTTGTTTTGGGGGGATTATTGTACAGTTTTCTTTTCTTCTCTTTTCTTTTCAGCTGGGAGAAGTGTGTCTCCCCTGTTGTTCTGTCCTCTTTAGTCTGTACTATCTTTATACCAAAATCAGCATAATAAAATGGAGCTGGTTAAAAAGGGGTAGGTTGTCAACCTACACCAACATGCTTCTCCCTTTGTAAATACCTAACCTCTCTTTAAATTTATTTGCATCTGTGGCCAATTGACTGTCCAAGGGGTCAAACTTGAGGCTACCTTCAAGCACTCTCTATCTTCTTTGGGGAGTCTCCAGTTGTCCTGATTGCCCGATGATATAACTAAACAGGAAATGCCTTGCCAGCTGAGGTGGGATTGGAGGAAGCTCCTTCACTTGACAGTTTCAAAAGACTTATCAGTGAGATTTTATTTAGAATCTCATTAACCTATGATGCCTGATATCCTCCGACTCAAATTCCTTTGGAAGTACAGGTTTAATTCTGGTTTCGCCATTACCATAGAAAAATTTAATTGGGCATAATGATGAAATGTTCCAATATATTTAATGTCTCAAGCCATCTCTCAGCCTTTGAGTGCCATTTTCCTCCTTACCTTTTAGTTTCACAAGTAGATTTTTAAATGAATTTTATGCACCGGTCATCAGTGCCTCTTCCATGACAGGTGCAGTTTCCCTTAGATGTGATCCTACTCCTGATGATACTCTTTTACATCTTGAAATTGCTACAAAGTCAGGACTAGAAAAGTCACAGAGTAAATCTAAAGAGGTTTCTGTTTATTTTTAATTGATTTCAAAGAAAAAAGGTCCATGGAGTTTGCATTGTGTATCCACAAATAGGAGAGGGAGGTCAGATGGTTTGGGGGACTGTTTCATGAACCCCACAACTTTTTCATGATGAAAAATCAGCCTTCTGAGCAACTTTTTGTTTCAAAGTTCTTTTTGGATTGTCAAGTTTCAGCAGTGCCAACAGCTATTGTATTCGCTTTTGCCCCTTAGAGGATCCAGTGTTCCTGTAATTCTGCTTAACAATTGAAGAAAAAATATGTTGAATATGTGGTTTTGTAATTACATACACTTTTTCTTTTTGGTATATCCATCTTTTCCATGTATTCAGAGAATTTTTTCTTTCTCTTACACTGAAGGATATTTCTTTCCCTCTTAGTGATTTGGAATCAGTCATAAGAATTGTGTTGGATCTCAGCTGTGGTTTCTTGAATTAGTCTTGAAACCTTATTTAGTAAGGTCACATTGTCAATTGGTTGTGAGAATGAACAGAGACTGTAACAAAGTATTAGAATTTGTGTACCTTGCTGGACACGCCAAAGATGTTTGGTTCCACCTGAATCCCTTACTTGGATATCTATGGTCATTTGCTAATTTCTACAACTGGAGCACTTTACTTCTGTTTCTTTTAACTATACATCTCCCCTGGGATTTGGAAGCAATGCAATTTATAAAAGGACATTTTTGTAAGGCTCTGCTGGTTCAGTGCCCCAGTGGGGATTCATGTCCTTTCTTGTACATTTACCTCAAGCATTGTATGCAGCAGGTTTGCCTTCATTGCTTCAGGCTGATAATGTAAATAAGCCTAATAAGGAGCTAGAAAAATTCTATGAATTATGGAAGCAGTAAAGAACAGGATGTTGGCACCATGAGTTTGAGAGAAAAATACATTTCTCTGTACTGTATCTCTTAGAGATCACGATGCCTCCTGCAGGAGTATACCTTGGGTATACTTTTTTTTTTTTGAAGAAAGAACTCGTTCCACTTTTTGAAAACAATACAGATTTTGTGCCTTGACAACCTCTACCCATGTTGGGTTTGTAGTAAGTCTCCCATGGCATAACACTGAAATGCAATAAGCAAATACAAAATAATTTCATGATGAATTTTTCAGATTACATATCTTTTCTATCCTGCCAAAACTTTATGAAGAATTTTCTTTGGTTGTGGAGAAACCAGTTTAAATTTCTTCTGACATAAAAATTTGTCTAAAAATTTCCCCTCATTCCCTCCCTTTAAACCCCTCTTCTATTTTATTGTAAATACTTAAATATTTATTAGCTTAGGAATCTTTTCTTTATCTTATCAACTGAGCCAAATGTCTGTGTGCAATTGTGTGTGGTTCTTTTGTCCTTTCTGTAAGATTTTGTAAATAAGTAAAAAATCACTGTTTTCTAAACCTCTTATTTTTTTTTTAGAATTTGCATTTGTAAATATGTAGATTCTTTTCTGTGTAATGTGTTCTACTGTTTCATAATGCTGTAACTTGTAGGAATATTGTATATTTATTTTCTGCTTATTTAATTTCTCAAGTTTGTAAAGTTATGCATTCCCTTTCCCTCCCCAAGATTATCTGCTTTAACACAGAAGGAGTGATTGATCAGTTTAACGCACTGTCTCTTTCAGTGCTGTCGGTATGGTTTTTCTACTGTGGTCCTCCAGACTTCATTCTTGTTCATTTTACTTTTATTAAACTTTTAGGCTTTGCCGATTGTGGTTTTTAGCGCTGAGGGAGCTGATAATAGCCAAATGCTGGAATCTACTCAAAGCATTAGCCAAGCTGTTGCAGTTGTAAACCATAGCAGATTATGTTTGCTCTAAGTCCCATCTTCAGGTATAAATATATTTAGCATTTGGGAAAAGTTTACAGCCACTGATTTGTCAGTGTTGAGAAAAACAAAAAGATGATCAGATTATAAAGGTTGCCGAAGTTTGGGATCCATGGGATAAGCGGACAAAAGATCAACTACCGTGCTTGGTTCCCCTGGCATTTTTTCTCCTTCATTTGTTAGGAAGGAAACAAGACTAAGATCCTGTGTTTTTGTCTTTTTACTTTGTCGCACCCCCCACCCCACCCCCAGCCACTTCACTGGTAGCAAGCTGATGGGGGTATAAGTTCCCTTGTTTTAAAATCTTCCTTGTGTGGTTTACTTTGCAGTTAGAACATGGTTTATCCTGCCTGCCCCTCAATGGAATAGTAATCCACAGTATTTCTATATTCCTATTAGTTTGGCCTTGGTTTAATTTGTACTTCCCTCAAAAGAGATTATTTTTGAGTCCAAATGAAAAATCTTTAATTGACTATTAGGATGTGCTAAGTTGTGAACATTTTAAGAAAATGTATTTACTGATAGGTTCCATATATAACAAGCAAAAAGCTCTGCTTTTGCAGCTTAGCTTGGTGCCTACATGTGTGTCAATTACTCAGCACTCATACACATGATATATGGGAGCTTTAGTGCATGCACACAGGTAAATCAGCTGTGTAACTTGATATTTACACATGCACACATTTCCTTACACAAGAAGCACCCTCAAGTTCTCATGTAAATAACTTGACTACTTAGGTATTTTTTTTTGGATTTCAGAGGTTGTAAACATTTTGTACCCTGGTTTCAAGACCACTAATACTGTGTACAAACTCATCAGGTACCGTTATGTACATAGCACTGATCTGTAACTTAGACTGATTAATCACTTACTTTGTTTCATAGGACCCAGCATATGTAGCATTTTTATTGCAATTTCCCTGGCTTACTTGTGTTTTGCACTGATGAATTTTTGACAGGGTAATTGTCACTTTACTTGTGCAATACTGCTGTAAATAACTGCAGATTTTTTAAGGAAAAACTCAGTCTTTTATGTTCTTTAATAATGAATTTTATATAAATAAAACCTTCAACTAGTTTTCCTGTGTAGTATGGATTGACTGGCTTAATTTAATCAAATGAGGGTAGGGTGGAGAAACTGTATATTGGAATTATGTTTGGTTGTACATAAATCTAGGTCTCAATTAGAATAATGAATACTGTGAAGTGGGCACATGTATTCAAATCTGTACTATTTGAAATTATGATTATAATAATTAGTGCCAACCCAATGGTACATTGTGAATTTGAATGATGCTAACTACTTCACCAGATTCATTATTCACACTAATTGGGACCTTGGCTGACTGTGCTTTGCACTTTAACTCTCACATTTATATAATTATTTATGGTTTAAAAGAGCACTTTGTTTATAACAACCCCATATGGTAAGATAGTAGATTTTTTAAAATCCACACATGAGGAAACAACCACAGAGAGACCATGTAACAATCAAAGCCAGGAATTGATTTCCCGGATGTCCTGACCATTCCCCCACGCCATGCTGCCTTTGAGGGTGATGGTAGCTACATTCTGGATACTCTTGCTGTGCTTGGATGCAGTTGCTTTCTGAGGATAGAATAAGTAAACTGCTTCATCATCATTCTAATCAGTATACCAAATACTGTGAAATGTAGTGCATACTACAAGGGTATTAAGTTTGCAAATAGCACATTTTAAGAACTATTGATGTATTATGTGATTTGATTTTATCTATTTACATTTGTACACAGTAAAGCTTTCATCACACCCTTTTGCATATATGAACCATTAGCCTACAAAGCCTTTTTTACATGAATATGTACAAAGGCTACCCTTTTAGGGAAAGATGATATAGTGTTGCTAATAATACTTTACTTTATTAGGAAATAGCCCAATATGGCCTTGTAGCTTGGTGTTTCTACCAATCTACATCTTTACCTTGGTGTAGGTTAAGCTCTCTCCTACAAGAGTTGAGTTCCTATTTTGTTCTAGTTCGAAATTACATTGTGGCTTAACTCTGGAAAGAAGTAGTTCCCTTCCTTGTGCTATGCATAATGAGACTTTGTAAGTATAATCACTACTGTCTTAAGTAAAGTTTTGTGACTGCCACTCTATGCCATTTTGTTTCATTGTTGTTAAAAACAGTAGCATTTGGGATATGAATTAAACCCAAGATGCTTGGGAAAAACTGAAGTCTGGCCTTGGAGGAAGAAATATAGAATACAGAAATCTCAAATGAGTAATTGGAGGATTTTTGCCACATGTACTTTAATACTACTTATTGCTGGAAAAAAAAAGAAGCAGAAAAATCGGTGCTGAGACTTTTAAATGTAGTTAATCCTTTGTTACAGGTTTGCTTTACTAAATTTGAATTGCATTTGTAATAAGTTTGTAAGATAAATTTTTGGAACTTTTTTTGGTCTGATACTCAAATCACCTGGTTGACCACCAGATGCCTTGTTTTTGGCCAAAGCTGCTCATGAAGACCATCTACTAAGGCATGGAAAGGTTTCTGTCTCAATGGTGGAGGGAATATTCAAATTAAAGAAATAATGTTTCATTACAAATAATTGAGGTAAATAGTATAAAAAGAGTGCTGTATTCCTCAAACCTTAAAGAGGGTTAAATACTATAATAGTACAGTTATCCTTTCCACAATGCAACTTTCTCCATTGTGGTTTTGATATGTTGTGCATAAGAAATTAAATTGGAATTTTTGGGGAGTTTTGCAGAAGCTGCAGAAGACATGCAAAAAAGGCCATCAGGTAACACAGAAAACGTTTAGAAGCTCAGAAATTTCTTTTTCATACATTATTTTTAGCTAACATTGACCTACATATAGCCTATGGCCAAATACTTAACCCAAATTTTACAATAAGGTACTGTAAACACCTCATAAAAGAAAAAGGAAAAATTCAGACTTCTCTGGTATGAAGGAAGGGCCAAAAAATTTTACGTGGATTTTCCAGATCGCAAAGGCATCCCACCCCTAACTCTCATGATGTGGAAGGGATAATTGTATTGTGATATAGGCACATTAGGGAGAAGCAAGGCACCAAAACATTTATTAAATACTTATGTACAGGGCATTTTACTGCTAGGACCACAAAGACAAAATAGTCCCTTCAGGTTGCTTGCTTTCCGCTGAAGGGAGGAAAAAGAGACAAAGCATGAGCCGCCATTAAATAAATAGCAGATACATCTAAAGTTATTTCAGGGCAGAGCAACTTAGGACTTGTGTAGGAAGTAGCATGGGAGCTGTGGTTTGAAGGAAACCAGGGATTCTAAGATGCATTCTAGGCATGGAGCACCAGGGTGCAAACAGCTACAGGCCACTTTAATTGTAAGAGAAACTTTATAAAGCGGTTGTATCACTTGCTACTTCTCCAAGAAGTACTTTTTGAGTGTTAATACATATCCTAACAAGCTTCAGAATTTGTTCTCATGCTGTAGAATGGGAAAATCGCTTGTGACTTTGAGCAAATCATTTCATCTCTTTGTGCCTCAGTTTCCTCATCTGTAAAGTGAGGAAGTTGGACTGGATGTCCTTCAAGTTCCTTGCCAGCTCTAATTCTACGCTCCTGTGAGATTAGGCTATTTTTATCCAAGATTGTAGACTAATAAATTACTAAATAGGAATAAAGTCAGCTGTCATTCCTAGGCCAGTTATGTTTAAACACATTAGTCTACAGATTAGAGCAAAAAGGGTTGGG
The DNA here is from genome assembly GCF_900497805.2 of Vombatus ursinus. Taxonomy (NCBI): domain Eukaryota; kingdom Metazoa; phylum Chordata; class Mammalia; order Diprotodontia; family Vombatidae; genus Vombatus; species Vombatus ursinus. The sequence continues at coordinate 7,462,285 of NW_020949997.1, forward strand.
GGAGGGGTGAAGAGAGAGAAACAAGCACAGGGGTTTTAATATTAACATGAGCAGTCTGTTTTATGTCTCTCTTTGACAATTAAGTCATACAAGAAGGACTATAATTCACCATTTTATCACCTATTTAAGACAAGACTCCAGTCTGCTACATGCTGCCACAGGCATTTGTATCATCAATTAAATTTAGTTTGGGGACTCTTTGAAGTTACTGACATTTAAGATATTTCATTTATTTAGCCCATAACATGATTTAAGTCATTCCTGAAGATTTATAAGTAAAAGGTTTTTCTTAACAGGCAGAAAAGTAGCTGATGATATTAAATATTGTTTTTAAATTTTAAGAAAGTAATGACCAATAAGAAAAAAAATCACAGTTCACATAAAATTCTCATCTGATAGAAGTCATATAGTCTAATGTCTCATCCTTCCTATGCCAATCAAACACAGAATTAGTAATGAATCCCTTATTTTACTCTGGTGTTTCCAAAGTGCTGTGTTGCCTACAGGAAACCATTGGCACACTTAAGTTTTACTATGATGTGGTCATAAACCACGTTAATTGAGGAAACTTACATTCTTGTTTTCTTGCCTGTTCAGGAGAATCCTAGGTCACAATTTTTACAGATCTAGAAAGATCAGCTGCAATTAGATGACCTGAGTTTCTTACCCCAACTGCACAAGTTGTTTGTATTAAGCAAAGAACAGCCCAGGGTCAGGCGAAAATAAAGGCTGATTTCTTCAGGGATTCTTCAATTAAAACAATAGAATTCAGGCCTTTGAGCAGACTTAATATACAACAAGGTCTTGATTAGTGCAAATAACAAATCCTGTAAAGTGGTCCCAAGTATTTAAATTTCATTAATATTTTAGATTTAGAGCTGGAAGGGACCTTGGAACCATCTAGTTCAACTCCATTTATTTTTAATAATACTTTAATATTTTAAGTTGTTATAATTATGTAAAATATTTTAAGTTATAACATTTTAAGTTATAATTATGTAAAATATAGTCATTGGTTTCAGCCCAATAGAAATAATGTGGTCTGAATTTTAATAATGGGACTACTTTGTAGGATTCATTGTTCATACTAACTGGGATCTAGCTGTATTCAACAAAGACCAGAAGCTCGAATGGCCATTTCTTAAGTAGAGCAGAGTGGGGATTCCCTTTTCGGGACTAGGTTGGACTAGATGGTTGATGAATCCCTTTCAACTTTGAAATTCTGTGATTGGCTGTAACTTGAGAAAAATAGGAAAAGATTAAATACTAGTTCAGATGAGGACTACTATGTGTAGTGGTAGTACAGTCTTGCCTTAAGTCTTAACACTTCCAAATTAGCCCTGCCTTTATTACAAGTGAGTTTTTAAAAGACAATTTTTTTTCTCCTCAAAGATTAATCCATAGGTGTTTCATTGTGCACCAATAAAATAAAGCTTAGATAAAAATTGTACCACCTGATCAGCACACAGAGAAACACAATTTATCATAATATAGAGGAAAGAACTAGCTCTGGAGTCAAAGAAACTAAGTTCATATCCTGCCTCAGCACTTATCCATGTGACCTTGGGCCAGTCACAGCTTCTCTGGACTTCAGTTTTCTCACATGTAAAATGGATTTGAACCAGATGGCTCCTGAGATCCCTTCAAGCTCTAAATCTATGATCCTATAATATTCCAATTTAATATGGGGCCTGCTGTCCCCTAGAAGGAGAGAGAAGAGTAAGGGTTTTTCTGAACAACATTGTAAAGGAAAAATGACAGGTCACCTGTTAAATTCCCCTTTTTCTTTGGGGAAAGTTGTATCAATAGCTCAGCTTTCCTCTCAATGACTATTTCCTATAAAGTATATCTGCAATAACATGTTAGACTGTAAATAAGATTGAGTTCTTTAGTTTACTCCCTGAAAGAATTTGTCAAATGTGCTAAGTTGAAATAAAAGATACAACACAATTGGAAAATGAAGAAGGTGCTTCCTTGATGCGTGGCCTCGTACCAGGGACTTGCAAGTGATAGTAAGTACTGAGAGAGCAAAATGAAATCAAGATTGTAATAAAGGCTCTGCTGTATTTCCTTAAAACGCTAAGATATTTCAAAATAAGCATGTCATACTTTTTAGCCACAGGCTAGACAAGATCAAACTTAGTCACTTCTGAATTCACTTCTGAATCATAGTTTAAAGTTTGTCTTTCTATGTTATTTCAGAGTTGTTAATGATTTTCTTAGATGAAAATAAGGTACAAAAGAGTACAAAGTAATTAGAGAATTCTTACCTTCTATATGTTAGAAATGTTTAGGATTAAGCAGGGTTTCTGACAAGCTTGATTGTGGAATGTTCTAACTGCCTTTCTCCATGTAATGAGGCTGCAATTCAATTAAAAAATTTATTAAATGCCTCCTATCAACAAACATTTAAGTATCTATCATGTGTCAGTCAAGGCAGACTGCCACAGTGGATAGAAAGCTCACCTTGAAGCCAGGAAAGCTTCTGGGTTCAAGTCCAATCTCAGACACACTAGATGTGTGACCCTGGGCAAGTCACTTTAAACTATCAGTGCCCCCAGGCAACTCTAGTCCTACAAGTTGCAAGGGAGATGGGATTATTGTGATTTTTTTCAATATTTTTTTGATGGCTTAGGTTTAAATCATAGTGCTTCAATGTGGAGTCACATAGGCTATAATAACCAGATACGTATAAGGCAGTGTGCTATTCCATTGTCCTGACTTAATCCTGATCCTATGTTAAACATGTAAATAATCCCAGCTTCTGACTGGACAAGGCTAGCCATCAACCATTCTTGGGATTCTCGATTGTCAACTCAAATCCTTACCTAATATCAGATTAGAATTTGGAAACTCCCGACCTGAATCTGATATCAATAAGTGACCTGGGGCATTTCCCCACCACGGTCTGATTAGGAATGTCCCCTCCTATATATTGCATCTCTTATTTGTTCCTATATCTGGTATCTATTACCTGTTCTAGACCAAGCCCATCTTTAAGGAATAACATTTCCCTCTTCAGACCCCACTTGAGTATGTATTGCCACCAAGACCTTTGCCATGGTCCCTATCTCCCACCATCTTTGTCCCTGTGTCTGTCTGTCAGTGTGTGTGTGTGTGCACTTTGCTTTTTGTCTACTTACTTTGCTGCATAGTAATCCAATTCAAGCCTGTACGAGCTTCCCAAATACCAATTTCCTGTAAATCTTTGAACCCAGGGGTCTTTGCTTTAACCCCAGACATGAGATTAAATCAAATAGTAGGTGTCTGTCTGAATGGGTGAAGGGTGTTCTTCATAAAGAGCACAGATGAAATCACAAGTTCAGTTAAAAAAAAAAGTATTAGTACTATTAGGAGTAGAGGATAGAAAAACAAACAAAATGTTTACATTCTGAGGGAAACAACATCTATATCTATCTACAAAATATATAAAAAGTAAATACAAGGCTATGAAGAGGAGTGCAGGAGTCAAAAAGACTAGAAGCTAAAAGCAGGAAAAAGATGGCTGCTGAGCTGAGCAGGCAGAGGTGAGGAAAGAGAAAATTTCAGGCAGAGGAGTCAGCTAGCTTATTCAAAACTCAATATTTTTCTATATTATAATAACAAAACATAAGAAGCAAAATAGAGAAAGAAATCTCATTTCGGAAAACCAAAATGCATAAAATATCTGGGGATTGATCTATGAAAACATAAAAACGTTTATAAATTCAATTCCCAAGTGCTAGATAAAGAGATAAAGAACAACTTAAATGGCTGGAGGAATATTCAGTGCTCATGGTTAGACTGTGCCAATATAATAAAAATTTTATTATTTCTAAAATTAATTGACACTTTTAATTTTATACCTTATTACCAAGGGGATACCATTATAGAACTTGAATAAAATAATACAATTCATTTGGAAAAGCAAAAGATCTTAAATATCAAGGAAAATGATGAAAAGAGGTAGAGGTGAGCAATAGCACTTCTAGGGCTGTATCCCAAAGAGATCATAAAGATGGGAAAAGGACCCATATGTACAAAAATACTTATAGCAGCTCTTTCTGTGGTGGCAAAGAATTGGAAATTGAGGGGATGCCCATCAATTGAGGAATGGCTGAACAAGTTGTGGTGTGTGAATGTAATGGAATACTGTTGTACTATAAGAAATGATGAGCAGACAGACTTCAGAAAAACCTGGAAAGATTTGTATGGACTGATGCTTAGTGAAGTGAGCAGAACCAGGAGAATGTTGTACACAATAACAGCAACGTTATGGGATGACTAACTTTGATAGACTTAGCCCTTCTTAACAATGCAAGAATATATGACATCTCCAAAAGTCTCATGATGGAAAATGCTATCCACATCCAAATAAAGAACTGTGGGAGCTTGAATGCCAAAAAAAAAAAGAGGTAGAGGTGAAGGGGAAATAGCACTTCTAGATCTCAAACTATATTATAAAGCAGTAGTCATCAAAACCATCTGGTATTGATAAAGAAAAAAACAGAAAGGTAGATGAAAGATAGAAAGATAACTCAATGGACAGACTAGACAAAGGAGAATCAGAAACAATGGAACTCAATAACCCAGTGTTTGATAAAGTGGAAAACAAATTACTGAGGGAGAAAAAAAGCTCCTATTTGATAAAAATTATTGGGAAAACTGGAAAACTGACTTGCAGAAATTAGGCTTAGGCCAACACCTTATGCCATGTTCCTCAATATATTCTAAATTAATACATGACCTTAATATTAAAGATCATACTATTAAAAAATTAGAAGAGGAACAGATTGTATACCTCATAGCTATGGGTAAAAGATGTATTCTTAACCAAACAAGAGACTGAGGCTATTACAATTACTATTATTTAAAAGATAAAATAGATAACTTTGATTATTTGAAAATGGAGAGCTTCTGCACAGACAAAATTGACACACCTAGGATAAGAAGGAAAGTGGTCAAATGGGAAAAAACAATCTTTGTATCAAATTTTTGTGATGAGGGTTTGTTGTCCGAGACATATATATATATATATATATATATGCATATACATGATATATACGTGTATGTATGTGTATGTATGTGTATGTGTATGTATACATACATATATATGTACGTGTATATATATATATATATATATATATATATATATACTAATAGCCATTCTCTAATAGATAAGTGGTCAAAGGATAGGAACAAAAAGTTCTCAGAAAAAGAACTGCAAAGTACTCATTATGACTTGAATGTTCCAGATCACTAATAAGAGAAATACAAATCAAAACAACCTTGAGGTTTTGTTTCATACCCTGCAAATGGGCAAAGATGACAAAAAATGGCAATAGTCAATGTTGGAGGGGTTATAGAATGATAAAGACACCAGTATGTTATTGGTGGAGCTGTGAGATCATCAACCATTTTAGAAAGCAATTTGGAATCATGTATATAAAATGACCAAGATGTCCATATCCTTTGAGTCAGAGACACCATTACTAGGCTTATAGTCCAAGAAAGCCATTGATAAGAAGAAAATCCCCATATACACCAAAAAATGTATAGCAGCACTTTTTTTGTTAGCAAAGAATTATAAACAAAGTACATACCCATTGATTAGGGAATGGTTAAACAAATTATGGCACATGAATGTAATGTGGAATGTTACCATGCTGTAAGAAATGATTTATGTGATAAATACAGAGAAGCATAGAAAGATATACATGAACTGATGCAAAATGAAGTAAGAAGAGCTAAGAAAACAGGGTATGCAGTGACAACAACAATGTAAATGGAAAGAATCATACACACAAAAATCAAAAATGAATGTAACAAAATCATAAAGCTCAAACATGAAGAGATATGAGAAGACACCTCCAGCCTTCCCCTTTGTGGAGGTGAAAGGTTCACAGGTGTTACACATTACACATGTTTTCAGATTTTTTTCAATATATCAATCGGTTACACTGACTTTTTTTTCCTCTTAAAAAAACCTGTTATATGGGATGACTTTCTGGAAAGGGAAGGGGTAAGTACACTGGTAATAACTATGATGATATAAGAAACAGAAAACATCAACAAAAGCTAATTTTAGAAAAGAATTTATTAATTACCTAGTCTATATGCCAAGTTAAAAACCAAGGCAAATATTTACATATGAAAGACAAACAGGTATATGAGGGAGTCACCAGGGTCCAGAGAGAAAAAGGAGTAGTCGCAGATCAGAGAGTGGACAGACACTGTGCCAGGAATTGGAGACACAAAGAAAAGAATAAAACTCTGCCCTTGAGGAGCTTACAATATGGCCAGAAAAAACATGTTGATCAATAAGTATTTATTAAGTGCCTACTATGTGCCAGGTGCTGTGCTGAGCCCTGGGAAAACAAAGAAAGATAAAAGCAATACTAGGTGGTGTGGTGAATAAAGCACCAGGCTTGCAGTCAGAAGACCTTACTTCAAATATGGCCTCAGACACTTTCTAGCTGTATGACCCTGGGCAAATCACTTAACCCTTTGTACCTCCATTTCCTCATCTGTAAAATGAGCTAGAGAAGGAAATGGCAAACTGCACTATAGTCTCTCTGCCAAGAAAACCCCAAATGTGGTCATGAAGAGTCAGACACTACTGAAACAAATGAATAACAAAACAACACTCTCAAGGAATGGAGCAGAACAGAAGAAACCACATGCAAACAACTATATATAAACAAGGTATATCCAGAATAAATTGGCTAAATAATGGATAAATAAATCAGATAAATAAATGAAAACTCAACAAAGGGAAGACAATACCATTATAAGGGGATCAAGGAAGCCTTCTCATAGAAGGTGGGATTTTAGCTGGTAGTTTGAGGAACCAAGGAGGCAGAGATGAGAAGGGAGAGTATTCCAGGCATAGGGAACATCCAGTAAAATGCTTAGGGAATGAAAATGGAGTGTTTTGTGAGGGAAACAGCAAGGAGGTAAGTGTCATTGGATCACAGAGTAGCTAGAGGAAAGTAAGGTATAAGAAGATTGGAAAGCCAGGAGGGGGCCAGGATGTAAAGGCCTTTGAATGCCAAACAGGATTTTGTATTTGATCCTAGAGGTAATAGAAAACCAGTGGGGTGGGGTTGAGGATATGACATGATCAGATCTGCGCTTTAAGAAGATTAATTTGACAGCTGAGTGGAGGCAGGGAGACAAATCGACAGACTATTGTGATAGTCCAGGTGATAAGGGCCTACACCAGAGAGGTGGCATTGTCAGAGGAGGGAAGGGGAAGTATACCAGAGATGTTACAAAGTTAAAATCAATAGGACTTGGCAACAGTTTGGATATGGTGGGATGAAAGAGTGAGCAGCCAAGAATAGGTTGGGAGAATAGATTGGTAGCCTGGGTAACTGGGAGGAGGGTGGTACCCTTGACAGTAATTAGGGAAGGCTGGAAGTGGGGAGGGTTTTGGAGGGGGATCAGTTTAGTTTTGGGCTTGTTGAGTTTAACATGTCTATTTGATATCCAGTTCGAGATGTCTAATGGGCAGTTGGAGATGTGAATCTGGAAGTCAAGAGAAAGATTAGGGCTGGAAAGTAGATCTGAGAATCATGAGCCTAGAGTACATAGATCATTATATACTATATACATACACACACACATAGTTATTTTGAAGGTAAGGCTTTTTAGTTGCTGGGAGGATCAGGAAAGGCTCCATTCTTTTAGAAAATAGTACTAGAGCTGAGCTTTGAATGAAACTAGGGATTTCTAAGAGGCAGAAGTGAAGAGGGAGTACATTCTGGGCATAGAAGAAAGTCAGTTGAAAGGCTGGAGATGGGAGATAGAATGTTGTGTGTGAGGAACAGTGAGAAGTCCAATTTGGCTGGACCATAGTGTATACAAAGAAGAATAATGTGTAATAAAACTGGAAAAGGAAGTTGGGGTAAGGGTGTAAATGGCTTTAAATGCCAAACAGAGGAATTTATATTTGATTCTTATGGTAATAGGGTTACAGGAGTAGAGTAGGGGAGTGACATAGCACTTTTGGAAAACCAGTTGGGCAGCTACGTGAAGGATGGAGAGGAAAGGGAGGAGATTTGAGGTAGGGAGACCAATGAGGAGGCTATTTAGGTGACAGATGATAAGATTCTGAACTAGGTGTAGGAGAAAGGAAGGGGACGAATGGAAGAAATGTTGTGGAGATAAAAATAAGATTTGTCAACTGACTGGATATGCAAAGTGAATGAGAATGAAGAGTTGAGTGACACTGCAGTTAGAAACTTGAGTGACTGGAAGGATTTTAGGGCTTTTAAGAGAAAAAGGTAAGTGAGGAAGAGGGAGTCTGTGTGAGGGTTAGGGGGGATTTAATGAGTTCTGTTTTGGACACGTTGAATTTGAGATGCCAGTGTTCAGGCATCTCATTAAGTTCAAAATAACCATTAGGTAGTTAAGTGATGTGGGACTGGTGGTCTGGAGAGAGACTAAGGCTGCATATGTGTCTGGGAGTCATTAGCATAGAGATGATAATTAAAGCCACTTGAGCTAATAGTATCAGCAGGAAAAAGAAAATGGAGAAAGAAGAGAAATGAGCCCTGGGCAGAGCCTTAGGGTGTGATATGGATAATAATCTAGCCTAGGAAAAGGACACTCAATAAAGAATGGTATCAGAAAAACCTGGGAAGGAGAGAGTATTTAGCAGAAGACCATAGTGGTTAATAGCATCAAAGTAGCTTCAGACTTGTTAAGTGAGGACTGAGAAAAACAGTAAATATCTATGAGGAAGAGATGATCAACAGTATCAAAAGCTTCAGTGAGGTCAAGAAGAAAGAAGATCAAGAAAATTCCATTGGATTTGTGAATTAAAAGATCACCAGGTAACCTTGAAGAGAACAATTTCAGTTGACTAGTCACCTACTCTGATGTGAAAAGAACATCTACTTTCACCTTGGCTATCCTGATTATGTTTCTAGTAACAATGGAACTCCAGTTACAGCCTGGACTCAACAATGAGTCCAAAATCAGGGCATTGGATGGGTCTTCAATGCTCTCTACTATTCTCAAGCAGAGGACATTGTGGAACAATGGAATGGATTCTTGAAACAAGCCCTATGTTCCAGAGACAAAAGGCAATCTCTTCCTGGCTACAAAGTCTACTCTATCTTCCTCTGTCTTCTCCTCTATCTTCTTCCAGGTTGATTCTTCACTATCTAAGAAGGGAAAGGAAGGGAGCCATTAGGTTAAGACTAATGGCATATAACCCAATGGCTACTCACTCTTTTCTCCCACCCAATTCACATCTACCATGAGGGTGGACAGTCTACTCTATAGGCCCCACAAGTCAGAGTGGAGGGAGTTGATTGATACCACCCTTGATGCTTTAGTCTCTGCTGGTCAGGCCCTCATGATCTGCCTAACTAATCAGCCACCTTTCACATTCACCCTGTCCAAGGCCCCACTATCTTCCCTAGGACAACCAGTTTATAGCCTGGGGAATCTATTGGGAGCACACAACTGACCTGAATAATGATCACAGAAGTAGTGGAATCTTGGGCAAAGGAAATGATGATAAATAGGTTCTAGCTGAAATGGTAGGCCATGGAACTGGGAGGAGGGGGAGGATGTGTGGACTTTGCCCAGTATGGACAATTCCCCTGTAGGTTAGTGGGAAAGGAAGTACCTAAATCTAGAAGAGAGAATATAGGCTGATGGGAAGGAGAACCCTAGACTCTGGTCTGTACCCTTCTTTATTTCCATAGGCAACACTGGACACTAGATGGGAAATGAATGGGGATGTTCTGATGTCATTCGCACTATTCCTACTGTGAATCACTATTCCTAGTTGACTTTTGACTTTATCTTCAATCCTAACTAACCTATATGGTGGAGGCAACCAGACTCAGGCAGTAGCATATGTTCCTGCTTTCTGAGGGGATGCTCCTGTTTTTGTTTTTTCCTCCAGATATACTGTTGTGGAGTCAATAACACTGAACTCTTTCCTATGCCTGACTCAAGCAGTAGCAATGACAGCTAACTTTGGCAGCTGGTGGTTCTGTCACCTGACTCTACAAATACCCGATGAGTAGATCCAAAGTGCTTTGATAAACCCTAGACTTATGCATGATATAATCCTGACCATAATCCACTGTGTGCTACAATGCATCTAACACCATCTCACTAATTCCTTCACTGTCCTCCTTGTACATGCCCCAGTGAGGAGAGCTTTTCTTCTGGATAATGAGGTTCTGGAATGGGACAGGAGGTGTATGGATTGTTGACTAGTGAAAACCAGTGTGACTAGTATGGCCCTATCCCCCACGATGCATGAATGCCAAGGCTAATAAACTCACAGACTGGGTATTATTAGCCCCATTCAGCCTCTTGCTGAATTTGCAGGATTAGGGTTTAGTTCCCTACATTCCTGTTCCTCATTCCTCTCTCCTTATTAAGAAAATTGGAAACTATCCTCACTTTACTGGTGTGATAGATAATAGGGCAGTCTTCCACTGGTATGTCCCTTTGCCTAAAACTATGTAAGTTTGAGCCCTGAGGGGCTCTGGGCCTTCTACTAGCACAGGATCTCTCTACCCCCACCCCCACTGTGTGCTGCTCTAATCCTTAAAAAACAAAAACCAACGATCATTCCATCTCCACTCTCAATAGAGCTTCTGCCTTTTGTCGCTAACATCCAATAGGTGCTTCTGCTTCCTCTCCTTTCACTCTCTTAACTCTCAACAATTTGGCTTCCAACCTTATTGTTCTACCAAAACTTTTCTCTTCAACATTGCCAATGATCACTTAGTTGTCAAATCCAATGGCTTTTTCTCAATCGTCATCCTTCTTGACCTCTCAACAGCCTTTGACACTATCAATCACCCTCTTCTCCTTGATACTCTATTATCTCTAGGTTTTGGGGACACCACTGTCTCCTAGTTCTCCATCTACCTGACCAGTCCTTCTCCTTCACTGGACCTTAATGCAGATTGGGGTGGGGAACCTTTGGCCTCAAGGCCACATGTGGCTCTCTAGGTCTTAAGTGCAGCCCTTTGAATCCAAACAGGGATTTGTTCTGTGAAGTTTGGATTCAGTCAAAGAGCCACACTTGAGGACCTAGAGGGCCACATGTGGCCTCAAGGCCGCAGGTTCCCCACCCCTGATCCAGATCATGCTCACTGTGTGGGAGCCACAGAGCCCTCTTCTGGCCTCTTTATATCTCCCTCTATATTATATCACTAGGTGATTTCTTCAGCTCCTGTAGATTTAATTACCAGCACTATGCTGATTCTCCTCAAATCTACTTATCCAGCCCTAACCTCTCTGCTGACCTCCAGACTTGCATCTCCAACTGCCTTTCAGACATCTGAAACTCGATGTCCAATAGACATCTTAAACTCAACTTGTTTAAAACTGAACTCATTGTCCTTTCCCCTAAACCCTTCTCTATTCCCCCTCGCCCTTCCCTATGTAGTAGAAAGCAACACCATCCTCACAGTGCCTGAGGCTCACAACCTAGGAATCATCCAGGACTGTTCACTATCTCTTACCTGTCCCCTTCCACACCCAAGCTGTTGCCAAGGCCTGTCAAATTTCACCTTTGCAACATCTCTTGAATATGCTCCCTTCTCTCCTTTGACACTGCCACTACTCTAATGCAGGCCTTCATCACCTCACCCCTGGATTACTGCAATAGCAGTCAGGTGGGTCTGCCTGCCTTGGCTCTCCCCACTCCAAACCATGCTTCATTCAGCCAGTAAAGTGATTTTCCTAAAGTTCAAATCCAACCATGTCACCCCTTTCCTCAATAAACTTCAGTGACTCCTTATCAGCTCCAGAATAAAATACAAAACTTTTTTTGACGTTCAAAGTCCTTCATAACCTCACTCCTCACACACCTTTCCAGTCTTCTTACATCTCCCTCATCCTTACCCCAACATTTTCTTCCATGTGGTATCACTAGCCTTCTGTTCTCTCAACAAGACATTCCATCTCTCAGCTCTCAGCATTGTCTTGGCTGTCCCTCGGGCTGAGAATGTTCTCCCTCCTCATCTCTGCCTCTTGGCTTCCTTCAAGTCCCAGCTGAAATCCCACCTTCTAGAGGAAGCCTTTCCCAAGCCCTCTAAACTCTGGTGCCCTTCCTCTGTTGATTATTTCCTATGTGTCCTGTATATAGCCTGTTTGTACATGGTTGTTTGCATGTCATCTTCCCCATTAGACTGTGTGTTTGAGAAAAGGGACTTGAACAGAGCCTGGCACATAGTAGGTGCTTAATAAGTACCTACTGATTGACTGGCAGCTGTTCCCCCTTACTTGTGAGTAGCAAAAAACTTTGTTAAAAGCTATCTCTGTAGGCTGTGGCTCTTCATCTGGGTTCCCCTGAACCGCACAAGTATTGTGCTAAGTGTTGGGGGTACAAAAGAAATAAGGGAGAAAAAGTCCCTGACCTCAAAGGGCTTAACCTCTCTGAGCCTATTCCCTCATCCATAAAATGAGGGGTAGGGGAAAATACTATATAACCTTTACGTTTCTAAAACTATGCTCTGACTTGTCGAGGGTTACACAGCCAACATATGTCAGGGGAGTCGCCTTGATGCCAAAGCTGGTTCTTTATCCACTGCACTCTCTTGTATCTCTTTCCTTACATAGTAACCACAAAATTGACACAAATGCATAGAAGGCGTAGGGATGATCAAACAGCTAATTACATATATAAGTTGATGTACTTTTTGTGAAGTTTATTATGAAGTTAAATGTATTTTAAGGGGTGATTAAGGGATCTAGCTTGGAAAGGAGAGGGGAAGGAAACAAGCATTTATATAGCACCTGCTATGTACCAGACACTGTTCGAAGTCCTTGACAAATAATCTCATTTGATTCTGATAACAACCTTGCAAGGTCCCAATTTATTTTACAGTCGAGGAAACTGAAGCAAACAGAGGTTAAGTGATTTGTCCAGGTCACATAGCTAGTAAGTTCAAATCCAGATTTGAACTCAGGTCTTTCTGGCTCTAGGCCCAGCACTCTATCTACCACATCACCTAGCTGCCTCAAGCCTTCAGTCTGGGAAAACCTCACAGATAAGGGAAGGGTGTAGAAGAGATGACTTGGGAGGCTGGTACATGGAGAGAGTGCCACAGGCATGATTCAGGAGAGAACTGTGGGACGAGGGAAAGAGAGCAGTGTATAGGATGGGAAAGAAGAAGAAACTGATGAGTCTCTTGCTCATAATAATAGCTAACATTTATATAGCACTTTAAGGTTTGCAAGGAGCAAACATCCCATTGTATCTTCACAACAACCCTGTGAGGTAGATGTGCTCTTATTATCTCCATTTTGTGGATGAGGAAAATGAGGCAGACAAAAGTGACTTTGCCCAGGATCACACAGTATGTATCTGAGGCTGGATTTGAACTCAAGTCTTTCCGACTGCAAAGCTGGAGCTCTATCTACAGCACTACTTAGGTTCCTAAGCATTTTGTGTGTCTTGGACCCCTTCGGCTCTCTGGGGAAGCTTATGGACCATTTCTAAGAATGATATTTTTAAACGCACAAAATAAAATACATAGAAGTAATGAATTATATTGAAATATGATTATCAACATATTTTTAGAAATAAGTTTGCAGACCCCAGGTCTGCAGAGAACCCCTGTAAGATTATAAATTCCTTGTGAGTAGCAACTATATCTTATGTGTCTTTTTTTTTTTTTTGTGCCCTTAGCTCAGTGTTGGGATTGTGAAGAGTGATGGGTAATAAATGTTTGTTAACTGACTGATCAGATCTGAGAGGAGAGGGCAGCTCTTTCTGGGTGAAAGACTGAAACAGATCATTTAGATCTCAATCTCGATTCTTTGTTCCTTAAGGGAGCAAAAGAGACAGTTTGGCGTGGAGAAAAAGCACTGAGGGCCCCCCAAATTTAAATACTGTCTCTGCTTCTTACTTGGGAGATCTTGGACAAATCACTTAACCTCACCAGGTCTGGTTTTTTAATCTGTTAAATGAGGGGGTTGCACTTAAAGGTTCTCAGTATCTCTAAAATCTATGATCTGAAGATCTGTATTAGGACATATGTATGTAATTAGTAGTATGGACATGAAGAAAAACACAGACCCCCTCATTTGGGGAGATTATTATTCTGGGACCTCCTATTTGAGGAAAGAATATTTGTGCCTAAGATTATTTATAGGCTAGATGGAATGAGTAAAGATAAATAGCAGCTGAAATAGAATGAAGGCTACTTTCTTAACAGATCCCACCCCCATCTTGTCCTTTACCTCACCTTCTTTAAAACACACACACACACACACACACACACACACACACACACACACAGACTCCTAGAGAACTGAATATACCAGAAGACCTATTTGTTTTAGTCAGTCACAGATCATAGGATTGGAAGTTGAAAGAGGTCTTGGAGATGTAGTCTAACCCCCTCTTTTTACAGAAAAGGAAACTGAGCCCCCCCAGCAATGAAGTGAATTGCTCCAGTTTGGTCATTCATTCATTCACGTATTCCTCTGGTGACTTCTTGACAACATGTCAAAGGAATCTTTGGCTTGTCTTCAATTAGAAATACCACTGTTCCTCCTTATGCACCAGCATGCCTAGGATCATGGGAATGCTGGCATGAGGTCTGTTATTCCCTGTCACAAACATAACATTAATTCCAAGAAAATCAGAAGTCCAACCATACAAATAATATAGCTCCTCAGATGCTTGGTAATTACAGTTCAGAACTCAATAGCTGTCTCCATCAGAGAATGGCAGTCGAGTCAAGCCAGACTCAACTTTTCTTTTCCCAGTGACTAGGAAATAACAGCATGATTTCAGCACAGCAAAACAAAATTTTTCTGGCATCCTCTAGAAGTGAGGGACTCCCATAAGAGTGAATTGTCTAGATAACTGAAGCTTACCCTTCCACACTTTCAAGTTTATATTCATTGATTGTGATTTTGAGTAGAAATCCTACCACAATGAGCTACATGCTTCTTTTCTTCCTAAAGAAGCAAAGGACCAAGTGCCATAGGCCCACCTCAAAAAACAAACAAACAAACAAAAAACCAAACCAGTAGAAGGACTAGAATGCCACTTTATGAGGGGAATTTGGGGGGATCAGAATTTGACCCTGCACAGATGGTGCCAGCAAGTGGCAGAGACCACAAGCCAGGGGTACAACTATTGACAACTCAGAACATCTCCAGGGAACGTGGTTTTCCAACCTTCATGTAGTGATTGTCCAGTCAATCTCACTGTGAAATTTGACAAAGACCCCTAGAACTATTTCTAAGTTTCCTGACTTGGATCTTAGTCCTACATACAACTAGACAGATTTTTTTTTTAAATCTTTGTGTCCCTGTCACCTAATATAGAGCTTTGCATATAGTAGGTGCTGTTGAATGAATTGGCCTCAGGATTTCCCTTCAGAGCAGATTCAGGTCTCTTTTGCATAAGCTAAGAAAAAGGCCAAATTGGCTGGTCTACCCTTCAGCTCCTTTTTACTCTTCCCATGGTGCTTGTTTCTCAATCCAAAGAATCTCTGACTGATGGACTTTTGGGGGAAGAGTGAGACCCTTGTTAGGTTACTGGGGACCACAAACTTCATTCTCTTCTGGCCTCGGTTAACCCTCAGGCCCAAATACCTTCCCCATGGTTCTCATGAAACCCAATTATTCCCCTAATTGGCCTTTGGATTCTGGGATAAGAGGAGAAAGTAGGGCCAGTTCTAGGAAAAATGAAGTAAAGTCTGTGCTTGGAGCTTTCTTACTTCCTCTAGGGTTTCCCTGCCCATCTTCCTTCCCTTAGTCCCCATTTCTTTTTATGACCCAGATTCAAATCCCACCTTTGCCAAAGACTTCTATGTGACTGAGGGGAAGCTAGTAAATGCTTAAAAAACAACTCTCAAAAATGTATTCCCCAACACACTTTTAAGTTTTACTGTGTATTATTATTTTCTCCATCACTTTCTTAAGCCTCAACAATTGACAAAACAAGTAGATCAAGCCCTGATTTGTAGTGTTTGCCAATTTCCTAGGTGTAAATCCTCACACTGAAACATTTCACAATCGGCTCCAGTGGGTCCAAGCTGGTTCCAACACATCCTTGTGTGTAACCCTAAGCAAATCACTTACTTAAGTATCAGTTCTGGTATCTATAAAATGAGGGTCATAATACCTACCTAACTGGGTTGTCCTGAGGTTTAAATGAGTTTATGCCTATAGTCTGTAAACAGTAAGTTCTGTATAAATGTAGCTATAATTATGATCATCTTTGTCATCACCGCCACCACCTGGCTGACCAAAATGTCCCCCACAACCTTGGTACATTATGTAGTTCTCCACTCCTCCTAACTATTCACCTCCTTTAGTCCTGAAATCTGTTAGAGATTTTCAATCTCTGGTGGAAAATTCAGGCAATGGGTAGGAAAGATTTAGGGCCAGAGGCCTTAGGAGTGTAATATGAGTCTGAGTGATGTGATCTAAGGGAAGGCCCTTCTGAGAGGGTTAAGAAGATCCAAGGGTCTTCTTCAGAAGGCCATCCAAGCAGCTTTCTTCTCCTCCCAGAACGTCCATGGACCCTTACCTTTCTTCCAGCTGACCCCAGAAATACTTTGGTTTTTATAAAAGCAGTCAGAATTATCCTCATTTTCTTGGACTGGTAACCATTAATGCCTAGTTCCTGTGTAGGACAATACCAAGTATGTGTCAGATTAACTTGGTTCTAAGTTTAATTTAATTGTAAAATACAACACTGTGTTCTCATGGGCTCAGTCTTTCTAGTCTGTTGTTTAGATAGCATGGTCTTCTCACAGCTTAAACAAATTAGAGGGAACATGGGCCCTTGTCCTGTCACAAACATTAATCATAAGGTGGGGCAAGCCAAAGGCAAAATTATGAGGTTAACAAAATTGGAATTCACTGTCTTCCCCCCTCTCCCATCCTACCACCTCCTTTCAGGATTCTTCTCTCATCCTATGCTGCTTCCTGCAATTGCCCAAAATGTCTCTATCTCCATCCTCCTTTCTATCCAAATATGCTCTCAGCCAACCATCAAATTGTGAGGGGATTACATAAACTAATTTAAATTCAATTAACTTATTCATACTAATATATAAATGATCAAAAGATTATCTATTTGCCCTTTTTACCTACCTTTTGCCACATTTTACTATGTGGCAAACCCTTAAAAAAAAGAATCTTAAAAAAAGGTTGGAATGGAGGGTGGGCAGGTGGGGGAAAGTGCCTTTTTTAATGCCCCTTCACATTATCCTTACATAGGCAGAGTCTAGGAGTAAGTCTGACCATGTTTAGAGGAGCCCAGACTGTTACGGAAGAGCTCTAAGCCAACATCCCTTGAAATAAACTCTGAGGTACTATGGTACAGCATAAACATTTCTAGGCTTGGAGCAAGCTCACTTGTATTCAAAAACTGGTTCTGGTAACCACTTGCTGTGTGACCTTGGACAAATCATCAACTCTCTGAACTTCAGTTTCATTTTCTGTAAAATGGGAACAATAATATGAGTATAGTGCTTTGTAAGTTAACCATTAGGTATTCTATTCTCATCATCCCAACTACTCCATTTTGTTTTATGAACAAGTTAAATCAGAGCTAAATCAAGTGGGATAAATACAAAAGAAACAACATAGTATCATAGGTTTAACATTAGAAAGGAATTTGGAAGTCATTTGGTCCAACTCCCTTATTTTACAAATGAGGAAACTGAGGCTCCAAGAGGCAAAATAATTTGCCTCAGGTCACAAAGGTGAGAGCTGGGATTTGACTCCAAATCCAGGGTTCTTGCCACTGCAGTTATCTCTTCCACATTGAGACTTTCCCCATCCCAGTTTCGATATATCTAGGGCTGGCATAAGAAATTAAAGGGAATTTTGAGGGAGTTTTGTGGAAGCCACAGACGACACAGAAAAAGTTTAGAAACTCAGAAATACTACATGTATAGTATTGTCTAATGTCAATCCCAGTTTTATAATAAGGTACTGTAAACACCCCACAAAAGAAAAAGAAAAAATTCAAATTTCTTCTGTGGTATGAAGAGAGGGCCTAAAAATTTTAAGTGGATTTTCCAAATCTCGGCTAACCCCCACAATATGGAAGGGATAACTGTACTTTATGTTACCTCTATTTTTTTTTCTTGGTGGAAAACTTTTTTTTTTAATAATCTTTACATGGGGATACTATAAAATTGAATAGATTTGAACCTATAGGAGGAAGATCTTTTAGAGGAGACAGATTATTGCAAGCTTTCTTTCCATAGGAAATTAGCCCAAAAATACTCATTTACCAGATCCCCTATCAAGAGTATGTTTCCCTGAAATGCTATCTTATCTAATTACCAACAGTAAAGATAGTGTCTTCGTTTTTTCTCTTTTCCTCTGCATCAAAGGGGCTGAAATCTCTGACCAGCAACCACCCAGATCTTCATTAGTCATGACTCTATTCCCACTGACAAGGTCAAGCCCCATATTCACAGAAGGCTCCTGTAGCCCAGACTTTTTTTTTCTCTCTGGGACTGCATTTTGTGTCTGCTCGAAGAAAAAGCAGAAGCTCAACATAGAAACCAGCTCTTACAACATAAACCCAGAAACAGCTGAAGAGGGGCTCTGTTTGGATTACTGGACACATTTGCAGCATGGAAATCCCTCCTTTGAAAAGCCTAAACACCAGAGAAGGCAGATGTAAAATTCAAGGGGGACTCTGGCCCAGTGAGTCGCATATGTCAAGTTTTATAAAAAAAATACCGCACTGATTAAAAAATAATCCCCAAGATAGGAAAAAAATACTTTCATTGTTACAAAACTGGCCTAAGATTGCATTTTTCCTGAATTTACTTGTCAGAGTTCATAAGTATGCCTTGTTATTAAGGGAGGATAGCAGCAGCATGAATAAGATAAAGTTTACTTTTTTTTTTTTTGGATTGTTTGCAAGTTTGTCTGATTCTGAGGCCTTTGAAAGACTGAAAGACTGTATTTATTAAGTAGGTGAAATGATTTCTTTCCGAGAAAACATCAAACAAAGCCTCAGTTTTAATGAGACAGAACTCTTTCCAAGTTCCCAAATGTCAGGAGCCTTCTTCATCATGTTCTCCAGAACAGAAAGTTATTCTCCTAGAGTCTGCGGTGACTTTCATTTGAAAACAGTCAAAGATAGAATCAAGTCTGGCTCAGAGACATTCCCTTTCTATATCACTAGAGACTCAATGCCCTGAATTCTATTGAATTCAATTTAACAAGCATTTATTAAGCTTCTACCATATCTGGGCACTGTGCTAAACAAGGGGCAGAGCCAAAAATGAAAACAATCCCCTGCCTTCAAAAAGCTTACACTCTTGAGTAATAATAATAATAATAATAATCTCTCTACCTCTTTATCCTCTGCAACCAATTTTGGCGCATAAGTACAATCATTTTCATAGTGGTCTTTTTGCAAATGGTTTCCATGAACACTGTAATATGAGATAAACAAATAACCCATGAAATGATATTTCTTGTTGTCATTGAAGGCATCAGTTCATCAGCAAGCCTTTATATTAAGTACCTGCTGTGTAAGATCTGGGTACATAAAGACAAAGTGAAACACTCTCTGGTCTCAAACAGTTTATATTCTAATAGGGGAGATAACACTTGCATATATAGATGCAGACATAATATATAAAAATATTTTTTTGAAATCCAGTTATACTTTGAGGTCCTTGAGAAAAGGGATTATGTTTTACTTTTCTTTGCTCAGGCACATAGTAGGTATTTAATAAATATTTATTGATGGACTGACTAATAAACGAATACAAAGTAGTTCGGGGAGGAAATGAACCAGGAACTAGGAGGGAATCAGGAAAGGGTTTGTACAGATTGTAAAACTATTTAAATTTAAATAATGTCACACTATAGAAAGTAGCATGAACTGAGTCTCAAAGGCTAAAAAATAATTATGCCTGTTTGCCTCTCCATGAGCTATCCTTATGTTTAGTTGCAACTTTCTACTGGCTTTATTTATATTGACAAAATCAAAACTGATAGAATTCAGTTCTTCCAGTAATCTGCCTACTCATTAGTCACTGGAGAAGGATTTCACATTTTGAGCACTAATATATAATATGGTATTTATAGTTGGTCTAAAATGTGTATGATTCTTATCGCCCTTTCCCCGTTTTCTAATTTCTCCATTTAGAAAAAATACGGAGACAAAAAAGACAGATTGTTTAATTAAAGGCACAAAAACATTTGATTGAGAATTTTAGAATCTGAAGCAAATGGAATGTTGACATTTATTTGAGAAATAAAAACAGCTTGGCTCCCGTATTTTTTTCTTTCAGGAGTAGAGGGGCCTCACCCCTCCAGCACCTGCAAACATAGCTACTAAAGATACCAGTAAAGAAAGATCCCATCACTAAAGTCCTTTATACTGACAGGTAGTTCAACACAAGAAATTAATATTGTTTCATTATTTGGAAGGACACTAAAGAAGATGCATTACCATCTACTTTGCTGTTAAACCCTATGGACCACTAGGTCTTTCAGCCTCAGTTTCCTCATCTGTAAAATTGAGATATAAATAGCACCTATCTCACAGGGTTGTTATGAGGTTCAAATAAGATAATATATATAAAAAAAGCTTTACAAACCATAAAACACTATATAAATCTCAACCCTGATCATTATAAAGGTACAGAGGTAGCAAACCTGCCCAATATGAGCTCAAAAAGAAGTTTAGTTCCTAAGATCCTTGAATTTCAGAGTATTAATGCCTGACTTTAGTCAGTGTGGCTTCTTGGTTTAGGTTTTTCTTTCCAGTCACAGCCCAGAACACACACACACACACACACCCCTTCTTCTCCTGGGACATGTTTGTAGTCTTTGTGTTATCTTGTATCAGTCCAATACCCATGTATCTATGTGTGCTGAATGTATCTGGAAAAGATGGCAAGATGTAGACCAGATGGTAATACACTTAGATGGCTTCAAAACTGATAAATTGGCTAGAGTCAAAGAACAGTCAATTCAATATCATCTTGACAGAAAGTCTCCAGCAGACTACCCCAAAGGATCTGTCCTGTGCTTCTTAAAATGTTTAGCAATGAGTGATGAGCCTTTCTTGATTTTCCCTACCCCCTGCACAGCTGCTTGAGTATTCCCTCCCAAAATTACCTTGTAATCTTCTTTTTTCAATTTTAAATTTTAGTTATTTTATTTTTCATTTATGAAATAAAACAAGTATTTCCATAACATAGGAGAACAAAAAAAGAGATGGCACATGAAACTGCAAATCTATTATATGCAACTTGCGATTCCTTTTAAATATATAATAAAGTTTTCATGTAGCTTTCTTTTTTATTTTCCTTTTTTCTTCCTTCCCTCCACCACCCTAGAAATGGTTACCATTAGACACAAGTATGTATGTATGTATGTGTGTGTGTATATGTGTGTATGTATGTAAAATCATTCTATACATACTTCTATTTATCTGTTCTTTCTCTGGATGCAGATAGAGTCTTCCTTCAAATGTCCTTTGTAGTTAATTTGGGTATTTTATAATAGCCAAAATGACTTAGTCGCTCAAAGTTGTTCTTAAAACAATATTGCTGTCACTGTATGCAATGTTCTCTTGGTTCTGCTCATGTCGTTCATTATTTCGTGCAAGTCTGTGCATGTTTTTCTAAAATCAAGGAGCTTGTCATTTCTTATAGCACAGTAGTTTTCCATCACAATCATATACCACAACTTGTTCAGCCATCCCCCAAATGACGGGTATCCCCACAATTTCCAATTCTTTGCCACTGCAAAGACAGATGCTATAAATATTTTAGAACATACAGGTTCTTTTCCTTTTTCCCCAATCATCTTTGGAAATAGCCCTTGCACATATTATGTACACATTGTCTCCTCCAATTGAATGTAAGCTCCTTGAGGGCACGGACTGTTTCCCTTTTGACTGTGCATCTTCAGGGCTTTGTACAATGGCTGGCACACAGCAAATGGTTAATAAATGCATGACGGATGGATGGATGGATGGACAGAAGGATGAAGATAGAAAAGGTATGCTCATCCAATTTGCTGATAAAGCTGAGAGGGATAACTAACGTTCTGGATGACCATCAAGATTCAAAATGTCTGGACAGTTTGGAACATCAGAGGCTGAATCAATTGAGATGAAATTGAATATACATAATTATAAAGTCTTACGTTTGAGTCCAAAATAATCAATTTCCTAAGTGCAAGATGGGGGAAGGAGACATGGATGAATGACAATTTGTCTAGAAAAGATTTGGGAAGCACTGTAAGATTGAAAGGTCATTATGAATCAGCATAGTGATGTGGCAGAAAGCAACCGTTGCAATGATGCATTAAGTACTATGAGATTGACACTAATTGCATTAGGGAAGGCAAAGTTTGTGGCTTTAGGGCTGTGATAGTTCCATTCTATTCTGCCCTGATCAGTCCACACTGGAGTTGTGGGTTTTGTTCTAGGCATCTCAGTTTAGGAAGGGCATTCCATGGATAAGCTGGAGAGTGTGGAGAGGAGGGTCACTAGGGTGGTTGATGGGGATGTCAAACCTGGAGATGAGAATGCCCAGGAAGCAAGGCTTAATATTTATTACATTTTAATCATTTATTATTTAATTATATATGAAATACTAACATTTACTAAATCTTATTGTGTATGAGGCATAAATATAAGCAAAAAGAAAAGCAGTCTGTGCCCTCAAAGAACTTACATTCTAATGGTTGAAGACAAACACACAAAAGGGAGATGACAAGCAGCTGAGGATGTAGAAAGGGAGAGGGTGATTCCTGAGAGATTTGATGTCCCCTGGAAGGAAGCTGAAAAACTTTCTCTGAATATTCAAAGATTTAATTTGTGAAAGAGAGGTTAAAGTGGTTCTGCTTGGCCCTGGAGGGCAAAACCAAGAGTAAAAGGCAGATGTGGCAGAGGTAAGTTGAGGCTTGATTCCAAACAGTTAAAACCATCCAAAAGTAGAATAGGCTTGTCAGGAGGTAGTGGATTCCTCCTCCTTGGAGATCTTCAAGCAGAGACTGGATGACCACTTCTTGGGTTTGTTATGGCAGAGATTCTTTTGGGGTTATTGGTTGAACTAGACAACAGCTGAGATGTCCACCTCTCAAAATTCTGTGATTCTAGCATGGTTGTGTTTGACTGGAAGGTTGAAAATTGAATTTATGATATACTATTGCCTGAGCAATGGAAAAACTATAACCTACACTTTCCTGTGTTGACTCCTTTCTGTAAGAAAATGAAACTTTCAGGTGGAACTTTTTCTTCAGTAGATCTAATAGCTTTACATAGGGCAGGGAAGTGGTACCGTTGACTGAGCGCCAGGCCTGGAGACAGGAAGACTGATCTTTCTGGGTTCAAATCCAATTACTAGGTGTGTGACCCTCAGCAAGTCACTTAACTCTGTTTACCTCAGTTTCTTTATCTGTAAAATGAACTGGAGAAGGAAATGGCAAACCACTCCAGTAGCTTTGCCAAGAAAACCCCAAATAAGGTCACAAAGAGTTGGACACAACTGAAAAATAACTGAACAATAAGAACTGAGCAACACCTCCAGGGATACTAGTAGGCTTTGTATGATCCCAAGAGGACTAGAGAGATTGTCCCAGTGCTTTTGTCTGTATCAGATCTATAGCTATATCTACACACACACACACCTCTCCACCTCTCTGCTTCTGGCCTAGAGAATGGAAAAATTTAACCAGACTCATTTTCTATTTGTGTTTTCCAAATTATCAATTAAAAAAAAAAACCCCTTTAGGCCAATTCTCTTTCCTTCTTTACACATGTTTATACAGCTCCACCCCCAAGCACCAGGACTTGCCTCAAGCTGAAATTCATGGGGGTGTTGACCTCATCACAACTGTCTGAAGTGCATCTGTAGCCTGTGTCTGCTCACCCCAACCTCCACCTCCACCTAAGCACAGCTGGGGCAATCATCATGGAGCTTTAATGCCCGCCCCCACCCCCAAAGTCAAACACCTGGAAATCCCACTCTACTCACTTTTGTCATTGCTCACATGTCACAGGAGAGCTTTGCCCTTGATTATGGCTTGGTATACAAATCTTAGCCAATGTGGTTTTCTGTTTGTTTCCGTAATAGGGACTGCCTATCCCTCCCTCAGTCTCTCCAATACATTTACTACTCCCTCAACTACTACTCTAAAACTATCAGTGGAATTAGGAAGAAAACAAGTAAACAATAACAATGGAAGAGTTCAACACAAAATTGACAGATAAAATTGTAGGTCTAGAAAGTCAAAGTCACGGCCTGGGTCCTGTAATCCTTGGATGGAGTTGAAGGGTGATGGAGAGGAGACAAATGGACAACATTGATAGAAGGTGGCTCAGTGGCTGGGGCATGATAGTATTGAAAATAGTATGGCCTAGACCTTGGAGAGGGAATATGAGCCAAGTGCCAGGTTACAGAGGCAGAATCCGTGGCACTGGGGAAGCACAAAATGAGCAGGTCAAAGGATTACCAGGACAGAAGGCAAGCTCTAAAGATGAGCATGCTCAGTCACACAGCCAGAGTGACGGCTCTGCCTCCAACATACTGAAAATACATGAGGGAGGTGTACAGGATGTTGGAAGGTACTATATAGCATAAGTTCAATAGATATGATGACACTTTCTACTATCTGTATGACTTTACTTTTCTGCATGACTTTGAGCAAATCCTTTCTTCTTTCCTCATTTTCAAAATGAGGACATTTGACTAGATGATTTGTAAGGTTTCTTCCAGCTCTAGATTCTATTATTTATGGGAAAATATGATCAAGAATTAGGTGAGAATGCTTGGATGATTTTTAATCTGCATTTACAAAGATGAAAACTCACATCTGTCAGAGTATCCCATTTAAGAAAGGAAGGAAGGAAGGAGAAGGGAAGGAAGGAAAGAAGGAGGGAGAGGTGGAGGAAGAAGAAACTGGGAGAGAAAGAGAGAAATAAAGGAAGGAAAGGAGGGAGGGAAGAAGAATGGAAAGAAAGGAAAAAAAGAATTAAAGAAAGAAAAAGGAAGGAAAGAAGAAAGAAAGGAAGGAAGAAAGGAAGAAAGGAAGGAAGAATGAAAGAAAGGAAGGAAGAATGAAAGAAAGGAAGGAAGAAAGGAAGGAAGAATGAAAGAAAGGAAGGAAGAAGGAAAGGAAGGAAGAAAGGAAGAAGGGAAGAAAGGAAGAAAGAAAGAAAGAAGGAAAGAAAGAAAGAAAGAAAGAAAGAAAGAAAGAAAGAAAGAAAGAAAGAAAGAAAGAAAGAAAGAAAGAAAGAAAGAAAGAAAGAAAAGAGCCCAGCATGTGTTGCCTGGGCTTTTCCAGATGTGGATTTGCTGATAAAGGATTGGCTCTCCTGAGCAGCTGCCTTCTGCTAAGGAAAACAGAAGGAGATAGAATTTCAGCAGGATTCTCACCCTGCTGAATCAGCAGACTGTGGGCCCCGGCGGAATTCTGCCAGCTCTTGTAGCCTCTTCACGCCATTATCGGGTCTGTGAGTGGGGCAGTTTGCTTGTCAGGCCTGGTGTGAGAGTGTTTACACAAGAAGCTGGAGCTGGAGACAAGGATAGCAGAGTCTTAAGAAGGGGGGGGCAGAGGGGAAATCTTCATTCTCATTTTATTTATTTCTTCCTCTTTCAGTGAAGCAGCAAAGGCGTGTGGAGAGGATTTTTGTTTGTTTCTTCCAAACTTCCAGCCTCATCCTGTCGTGGAAGTGAAACCCTTTTAAGTGAGGTGAGACCTTTATGCGTGTGAAGCAAAATCTGGGAGAACCTACTGAGTTAGAAAGGCTTCAGATGGGTGCTCGGTGATGGACCATGCATCCGGCATATTAGAACCAACCTAGTTAGCTTCCTAGAAGTTCATCACTATGTTGTTTAGACCCGTATGGGCTCATGACCTACAATTTAAGAAGTGCTGAAGGGGTCTCAAGTGGAAAAAGTTTAAGAATCGCTAGGGGCCTAAACTTCTTCCACTCATGACTCCTTTTCACATTCCTTGGCATTGTGTGGCCTGAGGGCGTGTGCAGTGCAAAGTGGGCATGCTTTGTGTTTAGAACCAAGGCTACAATGAAGTTGTGAGATGCAACATGGGCAGCAGCTGCCAGAAACACCTCAGATTCATTGTGTATTGGATTTTGAATTAATTTTTGGACCTTGAACATTCAGAAACCTTTTACTGTTGCCAAATTTTTCCTGACCCCAGATAGGGTCACAACCCACGGTTTAAAAAGTGCTGGACTCTAGAGGGACATGGATTTTGCAGTTACAACTCTCAAAAACCACCTACTATTATCTGTTGCAGTGGGGTTGCCATCTACATCAATGAAAGATGCAAAAGCAAGAATCCTTGAAGTATTGTTACTTGTAAAGATTTTGATGCACACACGTACACACACACACCCCACTTTACAATAGTCTGAGTTTGTTTCTTCTTTGGCATTATGTGAGTTCCTGAATTGGATGTCTCAGAAGTAGATACAAGTTGGCCTCATAGTCAAGGACCAAAATATAGCCATTCAGCTAGTATTTATTAAGCACTTAATTAGCTCTAGGGATATAAAGAAAGGCAAAATAAATAAATAAATAAATAAATAAATCACCTCTGTTTTCAAGGATCTCCTATTCTAATGGAGAAGACAACCCACCAACAACTATGTACAAACAAGAAATAGTTATCCCTTCCACATCTTGGAGGTTAGGAATATGGCACCCCCACAATCTGGAAAATCCGTGTAAAATTTTTGGCCCTCCATACCAGGGAAGAAGTCTGAATTTTTTTTCTTTTTCTTTTATGGGATGTTTACATACCTTATACTAAAATTCAGGTTGTGTTTGGTCATAGGCTGCATTATACAATACGCCCTCTCACCAAAGCACAATCAAATAAAATTCTCTACTGCTAGACTTTAACAAACCTTCCTTGGCCTGATGTCATCTGATCACAGACAGATGTGGGTAGAATCATAGAATGCTAAGTTGAAAGGGACCTTAAAAGACTGAGTCCAAGACTCTCATTTGTAAAGATGAGGAACCTGAAGTCTAGAGAGGTTAAAGGACTTGCCCAAGGTCACTCAGCTAGTTTGGTGGCAGAATTGGAACTAGAACTTTAGGTCTTTTGAGTCCTGGTCTAGTGTTTTTCCAGTGATATCATGCCTGAACAAAATTGTCTTCTGAAAATTTTGATCTATGCATAAGATAAGCCAAGGAAGTATTGTCTCTTTTACAAAAGTATTCATGTCATAGAATCATTGAGTTTTTCTAGTTGGAAGGTCCTAAGAAAGTATGTAGACTAGGTCAAGGGATGTGCTGGAGCTAGCTTAAACCAGCCCAGAAGAGCCAATTGTTAAATTTTCAGAGTATTTAAATCTTGGAAATCAGGAAATACCTACAAATAAGGCCTTGATTTATTGTTTTGTTGATTGGCTAGACTTAAGAAGGTGATGGAGAAAATGTTAATAATGCAGATTAAACTTAAATGTGTGACCCGTGTACATTTTGTTTCAGAGAACTTATTGTTAAACATTTCCAGCATACTCCTATGACCCCTTGATTACATGTGAAGTACAGGGTCACACAAGTTCACACAGCTCAAGTTCACATGGCTTTGTTGTTGTTCTGTCGTTTCAGTCCTGTCTGATTCTTCATGACTCCATATGGGGTTTTCTTGGCAAAGATACTGGAGTTGTTTGCCATTTCCTTCTCTGACTCACTTTACAGATGAGAAAACTGATACAAACTGGGTTAAGTGACTTGTCCAGGTACACACAGGCAGGAAGTGTTTGAGGCTGAGGCTGGATTTGAACTCAGGTTTCCCTGACTCCACTGTACCACCTAGTTGCCCTCACATAGCTAGTTGGTAGCAAAACTGGAATTAGAATCCACATCCCCCTGATTCTCTTTCAAATGACCTTTCCTACCACATTGGGTCCATCATCATCAGGAGATACTTATTAGGCACTTATTGTATGCAGGCCACCATAGTAGGTGTTGGGGATACAAACAGTATCTTTGCCCTATAGGGACTTGCAATTTCTTTAAAGAGATTCTTTGTTTTACAAAGACATTCAAAATTGGATTCTTTTAAATAGACCTCTCCTCTACTTATATTGAAAATATGATGCCCCAAAATTTGCTTTATGCCCAGCTTTGAATGAGCATGGGAATCATTAGGGAAAAATACATAAACCTGTACTAGAAATCCATAATCTTCATAAATTGCAGAATCACAGAACTGAATTGGAAGGCATCCCAGATGAGCCCTCTAGCTCAACACATATTGGAAATAGCATCCCTTCTTCAATATATTTGACCAGGGCTCATCCAGCCTCTACTTGAAAACCTACTACTTCCCAACATTGCCTATTCTATTTGGAATAGTTTAAATTTTTAGGGTTTTTTTTTTTCTTCCTGAGGTCAAGCCTAAATTTGATGTCTCGTCAACAACTATCCATTGCTCCAAATTCTGCCCTTTGGGACCAAACAGAATAAACCTAATTCCTCTTACTCATTACAATCTTTCAAATACTTGAAAGGCATTTATATCCTCTGGCCTTCTCTTCTTCAAGCTAAATACCATCAATTTCTTTGATTGATCCTCATCTGGCATGATCTCAAAGTCCTTTACCATTTAGTTGCCCACCTGTGGACATTCTAGAGCTTTTATCGATGTTCTTCCTGAACTGTGGCACCCAGAAATGAATACAGTACTTCAGGTGTTGTCTGAGCAGGGCTGAATACAGTCTTAGAAATGTCATATCTCAATGCAGCCCAAGATAACATTTGCTTTTTTGGGGGGAGGGGGCTTCCACATAATGATAATCATGATGATTTTGATGATAACAACAATAAAAATAATAGCTAGTATGTATCTATAGAGCTATAGGGGCAGCTAGGTGATATATTGGATAGAGTGCTAGAGTCCTGGAGTCAGGAAGACTCATCTTCCTGAGTTCAAATCTGGTCTCAGACATTTACTAGCTGTGTGATCCTGGGAAAGTCACTTAACTGTGTAGGCCTTAGTTTCCTTATCTGTAAAATGAGCTGGAGAAGGAAATGGCAAACCACTCCAGTATCTTTGCCAAGAAAACTTTAAAACAAAGAGTTGGACATGACAGAAACAACTCAACAATAACAACAACAAAAACAAAATAAGATCATCTAAAGAACAAGGTTTGATGTGACGCTACAAGAAAAAGGCTAATGGAGAGAGACTGTGTGACTAGGGTGGTCAAGCATCCACTGATCCAAGAAAATGGGTTCCAGAAACTGTCATACATGTAATACAAAATAACAGGATGCCCCATCTTGCAAAAATTAAAATTTTGTAATTCAAGATTTTATAAATAAGTATAAAACAAATGAAAATAAACTCTCAGATGATTTTTTGGTAAGTTTATAGCAGTTATACTTCTGAAGTTATTGAAGTTTAAACCTGCACTAAGACTTTTGGGACTGCCTGTGTTAATCTCATTTTATCTTCACAACAACCCTGGGAGGTAGGGGGATATTATTATCCTCATTTTACTGATGAGGAAACAGAGGTAGACAGAACTTAAATATCATACAGAGTCAGGCCACTAGTAAGTGTCTGAAACCATATTTGATCTTTGGTCAGATCTGACACTCTATCCACCGTACTGCCTAGTTGTCTACATCAATACATCATACTGCTTACTCATATTGAATTTTGTAGTTAACTGAGATTCCTAGCTATTTTCCAGAAAAACTGCTGTCGATCTATGCTTCCATCATCTTGTATTTGTAAAGTCAGTTTTTGGAATCCAGGTGTAGAAAATGTTGTTGAGTCAGTTGTGGCCAACTCTTCATGACCCCATGAACTTTATTGTTCATGGGGTTTTCTTGACAAAAATACTGGAGTGGTTTGCCATTTCCTTCTCCAGTAGATGCAGGCAAACAGAGGTCAAGTGACTTGCCCAGGGTCACACAGCTAATAAATGTCTAAAATCAGATTTGAACTCAAGTCTTCCTGACTCCAGGCCCAGTATTTTATACACTGAGTCACCTAGCTGCCTCCTGTAAAACCATATGCATCCCTATTTAATTTTATATTTTTTTTGATTCAGTCCAATGCTAGAGCCTGCCAAGATCTTTTCCCACCTTGACTCAGTTATCCAGTGTGTTAGTTATCCCTCCCATCTTTGAGAGGCATGCCATTTATACTTTTATTGAAGTCATTGATTAAAATGTTAAATAAGACCATATTCTTCCTTTACAGTAACTTAGAAGATAGCATAACACAAAGCAGAAACTGTCCCCCTTCTGATTTCTCAACATTCAACAATGTGTTCTCCAAAATGTCAAACTGATTCTCATAAAGCACAGCTCTGACCATGCCATTACCCTCTTCGGTAAACCTCAGTGGCTCCCTATTATCTCCAGGATCAAAAATAAAATTTTCTGTTTGGCTTTCAAAGCCCCTCAACTTGGCCACTTCCTGCCTTTCCAGGCTTCTTACTTCTTACTCCCTTCCATGTGCTAATGCCACTGCCCTTCTTTCTATTTCTTACATACAACGCTCCATCTCCCGACCATTTACAGCCATTTACACTGGTTATCTGCCATCCCTTCACTTCTCTCCTCACTTCTGCCTATTGGTTCCCTTGGCTTCCTCATGTCCTCGCTAAAATTCTACTATTTTTTTTTTTTGGTAAGGCAATTGGGGTTAAGTGACTTGCCCAAGGTCACACAGCTAGTACGTGTCAAGTGTTTAGTCTGAGGCCGGATTTGAACTCAGGTCCTCCTGACTTCAGGGCTGGTGCTCTATCCACTGCACCACCCAGCTGCCCCCACAATTCTACTTTCTATAAGAAGCCTTTCCTAATCTGTCTCAATACAAATGGCTTCCCTCTGTGATTACCTCTAATTTATTGTGGATCTTTCTGTATAAAAATATCTGCATCTGTATATATTTGCACCTGTCATCTCCCCTCTCACCACTTATATGCTCACTCTCCCACTTTTCCATCTGTAGCTCTACTTGATTTCAACTCCCTGGAATATAATGCCTCCAGGTACCTTCTCATGTCTGTCTCATCTCCTCCTCATCTTTCCAGCTCCCTTTTGGGCTGTTTGGTTGCCCCTCATTAGGCTGTACGCTCCTTGAGAGCAGGGGCTTTCTTTTTCTTATTCGTATTCCTAGCATTTAGCACAGTGCCTGGCACATATTTAGTTCTTTTTCAGTCATGTGTGACTCTCTGTGACCCCATTTGGGGTTTTCTTGGCAAAGATATTGGTGTGGTTTTTGCCATTTCCCTCACCAGTTCATTTTATAGATGAGGAAACAGAGGCAGGGTTAAGTGACATGCTCAGGGTTACACAGCTAGTTAGTGTCTGAGACCAGATTTGAATTCAGGAATATGAGTATTCTTATACTCTATCCACTGGCACATAGCAGGTGATTAATAAATGTTTACTAAATTGAAGATCCTATAAAGTGCCTGGCATAGTAAGTACATAGTAGGCTCTTAATAAGTTCTTGTTGACTTGACAATTGTGCAGGTGAGAATACTTTCCATTTCCTGATACTGTTTGTTGTAGGGACCGTTAGGGAGTAGGTGATTGGGGGAGGGGAGGAGAAGGGGACAGATATATGCAATCCTCCTGTTGCCATGGAAACCTGTAGAGGTCTTCTTTCTCCCTGAGGTTGGCTTCAGCCTTGGTCTTGGCTTTGGTCCGACAGGCTAGAGGGCCAGGAGGAAGAGCTCCCCTCTCCCCATGGCAGTATCTAATGAAGCTCCAGACAAGGTCTCTTCCCCCAGGGGCTTACAATTTAAAATAGATGACATAAACCAGACAAACACACAGCAGGTGTTTTTTTCCAAAACATAAGTGAGCAGGAAAAAGGGTTTCTATGGTAACCCTACACACACATTTTAGCAGGTTTTGCTTTTTTTTTAAAAAATCAAAACAAAACCCCAGATATACCCTTTGAGTTTATATTCCAGAAGACTTTCAAATAGCACTGATAACTATAATAAACTAATATAATAATAGCTAACATTTCCATAACATTTTATGCTTCATTTAGTGCTTTAATCCATTAATAATGATAATAGCTAGCACAGTGTTTTAAGGTTTGCAAAGTGCTTTACAACCTTTATCTTTTATTATCCTCACAACAATTCTGAGACATAGGTGATCTGATTATGTCCATTTTATAGATGAGGAAACTGAGGAAGATAGAGATTAAGTGACTTGCCCATGGTCACACAAGTGTCTGAGGATTTGAACCAAGTTCTTCCTAATTCTGGGTCTGATGCTCTATCCACTGTGATACTTGAGTGCCTCATGTGACCCTTACAATTATCTTACAAGGTAGGGACAACAGATGTTATTATCTCCATTTTAAAGATGAGGAAACTAAAGTCCAGGTAAGTGAAATGATTTGCCCATAGTTGCATGCCTAGCAAGTACCAGAGGCAGAATTGGACACAGATCATTCTTGCCTCCGAGTCTAATACTAAAGAGTCAGAATTAAAGATAAGCCAACCTCTGCCATGTAGGTGTAATTGATGCAACAACACCCCCACGTGAAATAAGAATGAGGTAGTTAATTCTCATCTTGTGCAAGGCCAAGAACATGACTGAGAATGGTCACTCCACTTTATTATAGTTTATGATGTGAATGAGTTTTCTTTCCCGAGGGGGCTAAATTCACAGGCTTAGTAGTCTCCAGAAAGAAATGTAAAACCTGACACCATTATTGTTATCAGGGTCTGAACTCTAAGGTCCTTGTCCTTTCTGATGCCAAAACATAAAACAGCATGATTTCTGTTAGCTTTCCCGAGTACTCAGTCTGTCACTAATGGCTGAGAAAGAAATCATCTTCTATGTGGCCAGTGACTATAATACTTTGGGTAATGCTGTGATCTCAATGACTTTTGCTCTTAGACAATAGAACCCTATCTAGCCATGCCTTCTCATACTATGCAACATTTCATCACATTTTTCCATAAGTGAGATAAAGAAGATACACTTATTTCCAGATCTCTTGACACTGTTTGGACATCATTGAAGCATGTGGGCCATGCATTCATTACTCCCATTTTTGTTACCTCTTTGATGAGAGTAGGTGCTGTAACTGAATTGGTAGAGGGGAGATTCTTCTTGGGGAATTCCCCTTATCAGAGATTCCCAAAATGTGGTCCACAGATCTCTGGGGGTCTCTGAGACCCTTTTAGGGAGTTGGGAAGGTCAAAACTATTTTAATTATAAAACTTAGACTCTATTTGCCTATTAAAACAATCCTCCCATTTCCAACTACATATCTGTGTGAAGTCAGATATTCTTCATATATTTCAACCAAAATGACATATTGTAACAGATTGAATGCAGAAGCAGGTTTAAGAATCTAGCTCTCTTCTATCAAGTCAGACATAAAGAGACCAAAAATATGTAAAGCAATGCCACTCCTCTCAGCATTTTTTTTTGTTTTGGGATAGTTATTTTTCATTTGAATTTTATTTATGTTAACACAGAAGGCATAAATGGCATGTTTACCAAGTTAGCAGATTACATGAAACTGACCTACTGGATGAAAAAGTCAAGATGCAAAGAGATATTAACATACTAGAGCATGTCATTGAATCAAATTAGATAGAATATAATCAAAACAAATTTAAAGTCATGTTTTAAAGTTTAAATTAATTTAATTATTTTTACTTATTTAATTTGATATTTAATTTGTTTAATAATTCATTGATTAATTAATTTTTAATTAAAGTAAAAAATTGATTTTACAAATATAATACAATGGAAATATGGTTAGGTGACACTTCATGTTTTTGTGAACAGCAAGCTTAATAAGAGTCAACAATATGACAGGTCAAGAAAATTAATGTGATCCTAGATTAGCAAGCATCTTCATGCCTGGTCTCCTCATCTGTTCCACCTCCCGCTCTAGGAGCCCTGTTCACTCCTGTTTGAGGTTTTTATAACTAGCTTGACCCAGATTTACCATAATGCCTGCTGCTTTCCTCCATCTTCATGCCATGCCATAAATTACCTCCCTTTTTCTCTCCTTTCCATCTCTATCTCATGGAACAATAATCAAGTCAATACTACCATTCCTGGAAAAGACGTATCAATCAATTTTCTTATAGCTCCACTCCCTATCCCTTCCAATGCCTAATTATCCCTCTCTAGCCACTACTCCCTTATGTAGGCTGCCTTCTCTTATTAAAATGTAAGCTACTTTAGATCAGGGGTAAGGGAATAAACATTTATATATTGCCTACTATATGACAGGAACCATGCTAACCACTTTTTACAAATTTTATCTCATTTCATCCTCTCAACATTTTGAGGTACAAGCTGAGGTTTACAGTGGAGGAAACTGAGGCAAATAGAGGCCAGGGTCACACAGTTAGCAAGAATCTGAGGCTGGATTTGAACTCACATCTTCCTGACTTCAGGCCCAGTGCTCAATCTACTGCTTCGAAGCATATAATAAATGTTTTTCCCTTCTATCCATTCTTTTGAGATGCATAGGGTACTGAATAAGAACATTTCTGCTCCTTCTGTATTCCTGGCCCAGCCATGCTAGATCTGGACTGTTGTGTTCAGTCCTGGGCACTGCACTTTAGGAAGGACATTGTAGAGGTCACTGGTGGAACAGTCATCTAGATAGGAGTGATAAAAACCATTCCAAAGAAGTATGAATTGAAGAAAATGGAGGTATTTAGCGAAGAGAAGAGTTGAGAGATACTTGAAAACTGTTTTCAATTATTTGAAAGGTTGTCATTTGGAAAGATCAGATTTCTTTTGGGGGGGGGTGTTGGTAGAAGAACTCAGAATTTGGAACGAATTAGTTCAAAGTTAGTGAGAGGCTGATTTTTGGCTTTATATAAGGGAAAACTTCATATTAACTATGGATGTCCAAAAATGGGATGGACTTTTTTTGGGAGGCAATAACTTCTCCATCACTAGAGATTTTGAAGCAGAGGCTGGATAATGACCATTGCTGGGAATCTAAGAATGTTTTAATGTTTTATAAACATTCTTTTATTGAGATATGGGTTGGACTATATGGCTTTAAAGTCCCTTGCAACTCTGAGAATTCGTGATGTTTATTTAAGCCTTAAGTCTCAGACATAAGGGGGACTGATTTCACACACACACACACACACACACACACACACACACACACGTACATATTGTTGTGGCTGTTCATCCTTCCTACTTGAAGAGGACCAAAGTGACATCATGAAGTTGGAATTAATGTACAGTGTGTTGATTGTGGCTGATCAGACCAATATGAGATTGGAAGGCTCCACCGCAGGTCAGGCACAAATAGTCCATTTGAATGTTTGGGATGGGGATATCTCTAGATTTGTGCATCTCATGTTTCTTTTGAGCTACTGTGATTTTGCTTTGCTCACGCAGCACAGCTCCTTTCATGCTGCGGGCCTGCCATCTGAGGGGTCCTGTGCCAGTGTTTCCCATATCTCATAAGCAATACTAAAATTCTTCAGAGAGACCTTGAGAGTGTCCTTCTATCACTTCTTCTGACCTTAGTGTGAGCACTTGCCTTGTGCTAGTTCTCTGTAAAATAGTCTTTCTTTTAATAGTCTTTTAGGCATTCAAACAGTGTGGCCAGCCCATCAGAGTTGTGCTCTCTGTAATAGATTTTGAATGCTTGAAGTTCAGCTCAACTGAGGACCTCAGTGCCCAGTACCTTATCTTGCTAGGTAATCTTCAGAATTTTCCTAAGATAATTTAAATGGAAGTGGTTCATTTTTCTGACATGTCACTGGTTAGACTATCCAAGTTTCTCAGGCATATAACAGTGAAGTCAGCACAATGGCTCTGGAGACCTTTAGTTTGGTATGCAGCCTAATATCTTTCTTCTCCCACACTTTCTTTCAGACCCTCCCAAATGCTGAGCTAACTCTGGCAATGTGGGCATCAACCTCATCATCTATGTGTACATCCCTGAAAAGTATGCTGCCAAGGTAAGTGAACTTATTTACAGCATTCAAAATTTCTCCATTTACTGTAACCAATGGTTCCACATATGGATGATGTGATGCTGGCTGGTGGAGAATCTCTGTTTTCTTGGTGTTAACTGTCAGGCCAAAATTAGCACAAGTGACAGAGAATCGATTTATACACTCTATTGCATCTCAGCCTCAGAGGCTGCATTGAATGCACATTCATCTGTGAACAAAAAGTCACACACCAACTCTCTCTCTATTTGAGTCTTGGCTTGTAGCCTTTTCAAGTTAAATAATTTACTATCAGTGCAGTAGCTGACCTTGATGCTGTTTTCATTCTCATTGAAGGTATCCAACAACATCACTGAAAGCATCATGGTAAAAAGCATGAGAGCAAGCACAGAGCCCTGCTTCACTCCATTAGTGACTGGGAAACTGCGGGTGCATCATCCATTATCCAGAATCCGTGCAAGCATGCCATCATGAAACTGGCATATGATACTGATGAACTTCTCCAGCAACCAAATTTCATTATGATCTTCCACAAACCCTCACAACTGACAGTATCAAAAGCCTCAGTCAGGATGACAAATACATCCTGTAGGGATGCTTTTCCATGTTCTTCTGAAAATCTTGCATTGGTTTCCACTCAATGTTTTTGTGGCCTTCCTCTAAATCTCTTGACATTGTGGAGAGATCACTAGAACACACTGGCCATCCATCAACTATCCCTACCTGTGGCTACATGACTCATTCACCCATTTTAATAATAGGACATATCTCATACTGGACTCTCCAGCAGCCTACTTGTGCCTGCTATGTGCCTCTCAAGGATCAAAATCTTTAAATTTTTTTGGAGACTATATTATTATATGAGATAGAACATTCTGGTGGTACCAGAAGAATACTTATGTTAAAATGGTGGATCTTTGTTTCAAGTAGAAGGCTTGGATGCTGCACATGATACTTTTAGCCAAGATGGCTGCTTGAATGAAATTGGGAGCCTAGTTCCCATAAAGTGACTCCAGCAAAAACCAAAAAAATACCACCAGACCAAATAATGATTGAGAAATCCAATGAGACTCTAGAGTAAATACTTCATTCACCCCAGAACTACACAAAAAATTAGCCAGAAGTCCATGGGCAACAGGAAAGGAGGCATGCTAGAAAAGCTGTCACAACAGCAAGCAAATAATATGAACAGACACCTGTAATCTGCAAAGCTCTCTATCTGGAGGCAGTAAGACCAGAAAAAGGCCCTGACCATTGTAAAAACAAAACAAAATAAAACAAACAAAACAAAGAAACAAGCAAACAATTGTGGATATAGAGATACCCAAAACCTAGAAGAAGAAATTTCACAGCCACAGGCAGAGTCTCAAAAGAAAAAAAAAACACCTGAATTTTCCACAAGGATTACATGAATATCTAGAAGAAATGAAACAAGAGATTTCTAAAATATAAAATAAAACTCTGGAAGAAGGAATTAAAAGGAAAATAAAAAAGCTTAGAACAGAAAGTATCTTACCCAAGTATGGGACTGCCTAAAAGTTTGACAGAAATTAACTGCATGATGCAACAAGATTAAAATACTTAAAAGAAGAAGAAAATGTAATGTATCTGTCATTTTTAAAAAGCTAATCTGGAAAACAGGTCAAGGAGAGACAATTTAAGAATCATTTAATTCTCTGAAAACTATGCTTTTAAACAAAATATATATTATAGTTCAAGAAATCATAGAGATCAACTAGAATCAAAGGAAAAAAGTAAAAATAGAAAGAATACACTGATCATATTCTGAAACTTCCATAGGAAAAGTCCCAGAAATGTTATTGACAAAATCTAGAGTATCTAGATCAAAGAAAAAAAAGAATACTTCAAGCCAAAAGAAAAATAGAGTTCAAGAATTAAGGAATCATGGTTACACAAGACCTTGATGCTTTTACTACAAACAAGAGGAGATCTTGGAACATAAAATTCCAAAAGACAGACAGATAGATATAGCTATGTAGATAGAAAGATAGATAGATAGATAGATAGATAGATAGATAGATAGATAGATAGATACAATCAAGAATATCGTAGCTTGAAAAGCTAAGTATATAATACTATAGGAGGAAAATGGACCTTTAATAGAAGACTTTCAACTATTCATGATGGAAAAGAACAGATGTGAATAGAAACTCTAAACTGCAAAAATAGGAATCAAGAGGAAAATATGTAAAAGAACATATTTATGTGTAAAATACTTTTAAGCAACTGGAAGAGACTAACTGATGAAGTACTTATATTCTAATAATGAGAGAAATATCCCTTCAAAATCAATGTGTTCAAACATCACAGAGGTAATGAAAGAAGACAAACATAGGGAGCAGGTTATTGGTGGTTTTAGGGTTGGTCTTAAAGGGAGGGAAAAAGTAAGAAAAAGGGGGCAGCTAGGTGGTGAAGTGGATAGAGCACTGACCCTGGATTCAGGAGGACTTGAGTTCAAATCCGGCCTCAGACACATAACACTTACCAGCTGTGTGACCCTGGGCAAGTCACTTAACCCCATTACCTAGCCCTCACAAAAATTGAAAAAAAAAAAGTAAGAAAAAGTATATAGTATCTACTATGTCCTGGGTTATGGGAGAAGAATATACAAACATATAGAAAGAGGTGGGGGGAGTAGGCATCACATAAGTCTCATTCTTATTAGAACTGGACAAAGGACAGTTGAACACATTCATATAAAAAGACACAAACTAAGGATTTGGCATGTTGTTCTTGTTTAGTCAATTAGTCATGTCCAACTCTTTGTGGCCCCATTTGGGGTTTTCATGGCAGAGATACTGGAGCGCTTTGCCATTTCCTTCTCCAGCTCATTTTACAGATGAGGAACTGAGGCAAACAGGGTTAAGTGATTTGTGTAGGGTCATACAGCTAGTAAATGTCTGGGGCTGAATTTGAACTCACTCAGTCTATCCACTGTGCCACCTAGCTGCCCCTAAGGATTTGGTACAGTAACACATTAAACTAAATTTTAAAAAAATAATTGGTGTTAGAGAAAGAGGAGGGTTTAAGAGGAAGAGTTTAGTTACAAGCAAAAAACCCAAATCCCCAAACCTAAAACAACCTTTCAACTTTGGAGGGTAGATCATCGTAATGGGATGATGAAAAACAAAGGAAGAAAGTGTGAGAACCACTGATTAGGATCTAGGTAAGGGGGAGAGAGGAAGGGTAGCTTTGTGGGAGTGTAGATTGCTACAATAACAGAATACTAGTGCTGATCATATTCCTTTACTTTGAGTATCTTCTTTGTAAAGAGGGAGACAAAAGGAGATAAAAAAAAGTATAAGAGAATAAGATGAAAGGAAAGACACAATTACTAATCATAATTTTGAATGTGAATGGGATAAACTCACTCATAAAATAGAAGATAACTGAATGGAATAGAAAGCAGAATCCAACACTATGTTGTTTACAAGATATATACTTGAAATATAAAGATTCACACAGAATTAAAGTGGAGGGGGTGGGAGAAGAATTAATTATGTTTCAAATGAACTAAAAAAAATCATGGACAGTAGTGATCATGATCTCAGAAAAGGCAATGTTAAAAATAGGCATGGCTAAAAGAAAAAAATGGAGAAACAATAGTGTGTTTAAAATTCCCACTTACTGTTAAGGGAACCACCATCTTCCCAATCACTCAAGCTCACAACCTAGATGTCATTCTTGACTCACTTTCTCTCATCTCACCACATCCAATCTGTTTGTTAAGGCCTGTTGATTCTTTCTTCTTAACATACGTGGTTCTTTGTCCCCTGTGGCACTGCCACTACTCTGGTACACATCCTGTCTATTGCTATAGCCTGATGGTTGGTTTTCCTGCCACAAGTCTCTCCTCACTGCAATCCATCCTCTACCCTCAGCTATCAAAGTGATTTTCCTAAAACTTAGTTCAAACAATGTCATCTATCTCCCCTCCCCTCCCCTCCCCTCCCCCATTCAATAAACTTCAAGTGTCTCCATGTTGTCTCCAGGACCAAATACAGAATTCTC
The DNA here is from genome assembly GCF_900497805.2 of Vombatus ursinus. Taxonomy (NCBI): domain Eukaryota; kingdom Metazoa; phylum Chordata; class Mammalia; order Diprotodontia; family Vombatidae; genus Vombatus; species Vombatus ursinus. The sequence continues at coordinate 7,502,237 of NW_020949997.1, forward strand.
TATTTGGAATTTAAAGTCTTTAATAACCTTCTCCTTTCCTATCTTTCCAGTCTTTTTATATATTACTCCTTTCCACATATTCCATAATCCAATGATATTGGTCATGTTGCTCTTCCTTCCATAAGACACTCCATATTCCAATTCTGCATTTTCACTGGCTCTCCCCCATGTCTGAAATATCCTTCTTTCTCATCTCTGCATTCTAGCTTCCCTGGCTTCCTTCAATTCTCAGCTAAAATCCACCTCGCCCAAGAAGCTGCTTCTGGTTGCCCTCAATGCTAATGGCTTCTTTCTGAGATTACCTCCAATTTACCCTGTTTGTATCTTACTTGCACATACTTGTTTGCTTGTTGTTTTCTTCACTAGAATGTAGCCTACTTGAGGCCAGGGACTATTTTTGTCTTTCTTTGTATCCCCAGAGTTTAGCAAAGTTCCTGGTACATAATAAAATGCTTAAATGCTTATTAACTTATTTACATTAAAAGTTAATTGAATTATAGGGAAAAAAGACAGTAAAATGATAATAGTATGTAACCTCTTAGACCTAGATAAATCTAACAAAAGTTTAAAAATAAGGAACTTAGGTACCTTAATAGAATTTTAGGAAAGTTAGACAGGCTACATCTCTGGCTATTACTAAATAGAAATAGAAAGGGATATACATATTTCTTAGCTGTATATGGCACCTTTACAAAAACTGACCTTGTGCCTGAGTATAAATAATTCATAAACAAATACAAAAAAGAAGAAAATATTTCAAATCTGGTTCATTGGATACATATAATAAAAATTAAAATCAATATAGAGACTTGGAAGAAAGGAACAAAGTGTAAATGAAAGCTAAATAGCTTAGTCCTAAGAAGTAATGGATCCAAATGTATATCAGACAAACAATGAAACAATGTGCCAGAAACTTTTGGTATGAAACCATAGCAGTTCTATAGTGAAATTTTATTTATGTAAATACAGTCCTCAACTCAAAAGAGAAATAGTAAATCAATGAACTAGATATGTGAATTTAAAAAACTATAAATGCTACAACTAAGAAAACACTTCAACATGATACCTAAATGCAAATCTTGAAAATCAAAGAAGAGATTAGAAAAGTGAAAGCAAAAACCAAAACCAACCTAACAAAAAACTGTTTAATTGAAAAATAAAACTAGGAACTGCTTTTTAAAAAAGAAAAAAACCACCAATATAATAACTCAACCATTGATATTCTGATTTTTTTTAAAAGGAGAGGACAACCAAACTGCCAATATAAAAATGAAAAAGGAGAAATCACAAGAAATGAAGAGGAAATAATGGAAATGATTGCAAATTATTTCCCCAATTAAATATTCACAAAATTGATAAATTGAGTATCATGGATAAATCTTTGCAAAAATATAAAATACCAAGATTAACAAAAAAAAAAATAGAGAACTTATGTAGCCTAATCTCAGGAAAAGAAATAGAACAAACCATAAATAAACTTCCAAAAGGGGAAAAATACTCAAGATGGATTTACAATTGAATTCTATCAAAGATTAATTTCAATATTATATAAACTGTTGGCAAAAATAGAAAAATAAAACATCCTATCAAATTCCTTCTATAATAAAAAAAAATCACATTGATACCTCATCCAGGAACAGACAAAGCAGAGGGGGAAAAATCATAGGGCAATATCCTTAATGAATATGGATGCCAAAATGTAGAAAAAATTTTTAGCAAAGAGGCTATAGCGACATATAAAAAAAGATTATGTGCAATGATCAAGTGAAATTTATACCAGAAGTGCAGAATTGGTTCAAGATTAGGAAAACTGGATACAAAATGGATTGTCTTAATAACAAAAAACAATTAAAATGACACAATTACATCAATAGAAGTAGAAAGTTTTTGACAAAATGTAACACCCCTTTCCATTAAAAACACACACAATAAAGAGCATAGGAATAAATGGATTTTTCCTTAATATGACAGATATTATCTATATAAAATAAATAGCAGTATTATATATATATGTACATACATATGCACACATGTACATATACATATATTCACCCATCTATCTACATAATGGAGAATGTTTAGAGGCCTTTCAGATATCCATTGTGATCACTATTGTTGGACATTGTTCTAGAAATGCTAGCTATAGTGATGGTAAGAAAAAGTAAGTAAATAAGCATTGGCAAAGAGAAAACAAAAGTATTGATTTTGCAGATGATACAATAGTGTACTTAAATAAGCCTAAAGATTCAACTGAGACAGTAATTGAAACAATAACCTCAGCATGGTAGCAGGATATAAATGTAACAATGGTTCTTCAGAACATGTGCAGAGTGTTCAGCCTGCGGCCAGCCCACATGGAAAAGGCTCAGGTGCCTGCTTCCAGAAAGGTATGACAAATAATGGGAGGTCCCTGTTTACTGATTCAGAACATGTGCAGATATTCTGACTGTTTCTGGTCCCCTACCACATGAAGAGGAAGAGTATTTCAACTGGTTGGTGAGCTAAAACTGAGCATGCATTCAAAAAGCACTAATCAACCTTGGATGATGCATGAATGTGTTTGAGGAAGCAAGAGCTAATGGAGGCCTCCCAGGTGGGAGGGAGGGCTTTGAATTTTATCTCCCTACCCATGTGGTCATTAAGTAGTACATGGCCCTGCTACTGGTTTTTTTTTTCCTCTCTCTCTCACATGTCTATTCTTTTCTGCTTTAGGTAAAGGACTATTGAGAGGGCTATAGACTGTTAGCTTTGAAAGGTCAGAATAGTGAGTGAGTGCCAGAAAGCTGGGAGCTAGTGTCCATAACAGGATTTGTTGGGGGCCAAGCATATATGAAGTGAAAACAGAGGCCCCAAAGAGTGAGCTATTTGACCCAGCTCAATGGTAGATGAGATGTCAATTCATCTAGCACCTATGCTGCATTTAAAATGAAATTGGGGGAGCAAATGTTTTGTAGAAACTATTCTGTTTGATCCCATTGTCCTTACAAACAAGGTAGTATATAGGAGAGTGTGCCCCAGGCATTTAAGGGGAAAATGTTCGTAACTTCTCTTCTTCATATATTGTCTCAATTATCATCCCTTTGTAAAACAAAAAAAAAAGCTAATTGATGTTATTTGGCTAAATGATATTGAGATGCTAATCACTGGGTACTGATAATACCAGGAAGATACCAACTGTAATTTTTGATTGATGTTGGGAAGAATATACTGGAATGAGGGTTTGAGCCAATGACATTAAAAGAAGTCATCCTTTGCTCCCACTACCTCATGATTACCCTTAGAACTACGTGGGGGTGATACAGCCCTGCTCTTGGGGGGCACAACTTACTTGTGAGAGTTGGGGTTGGGATTAGGATCCTCAGGGTTTATAAGGACTATATAAAATCAAGGTATAAAAATCATTAGCTTTTCTGCATCTTAACAAAACAAAACAAAAAACTGACCCACCAGCATGAAGAGATAGAGAGATAAATTCCATTTAAAAATGACGAAAGACTATTTAAGTCAACCTACCCAGAAATGAAAAGGAATTATACAAATACAACTACAAAACAATCTTTACAGACAGACCTAAATAATTGGAGAATATTAATTGCTCATGGTTGGGTCATGCCAATAAAATGCAAATGATAATATTATCTAAATTTACTTATTTAGTGTTATACTAAGCAAACTGCTAATAAATTGCTTAATAGAATTGGAAGAACAATATAATAGCAAAATTCATCTGAAGGAAAAGAAAATAAGAATATCAAGGGAAATAATAAAAAAATGTAAAGGAAGGGAATCAAACAGCACTGGATCTCAAACTATACTACAAAAGTAGTAATAATCAATACTATTGGGTACTAGTTAAAAATATAAAAGTTGATCAGTGAGACAGAGTAAGCACACAAAATCTAGAGGCAAATAAACATCATAGCACAGTGTTCGATAAAACCACGGAACTTGACTACTGAGGAAAGGACTGGCTAACTATTTGACAAATGCTGCTAAGAAAACTAGAAATCTGTCTGGCAAAAATTAGGGTTAGACCAATATCTCACATTATTTGCAACTGTGAACTCAAAATGGATACATGACCCAGATATAAAAAGTTACATTATAAACATTAGAAGAAAAGGGAAGGAAATAATCTTTCTCAACTATGGATAAGAGAAGAGCTCTTAACCAAAGAGATAGAGAGAATCACATGAGGTAAAAAGAACAGTTTTGATTATATAAAATTGAAAAGCTTTTTCACAAATGAAGCAAAGAAAGCAAAATTTAAGGGAAAATGTTTATTCAGGGGGAAAAATCTTTGCAGCAAGGTATTCTGAAGAAGAAAAAAAAAGACTGATATTCAAGATACAAGGGGAATTAATTCAAATACATGAAAGTAAGAACTATTTCCTAGTAGATAGATGGTCAAAGGACAGGGATTTTTTCAATCAGTCAGTCATTTCATCTTTTATTCAGTACAGAAGGTTCAATACACATAAAATATTCATAGCAGCAACTTTTGTTGTAGCAAAGAACTGGAAACTAAATGAGTACCCATCAACTGGAGGAATGGCTGGACAAACTATAGTATGTAGGTATAATGAAATATTATTACATCTTAAGAAATTGTGAAAGAGATAGATTCAAAGAAACTTAAGAAGACTTTTATGAATTGATGAAGAGTGAGGCAAGCAGAACCAGAAGAGCTATTCAAAACTGTAAAGAAAAACAACTTTAGAAGACTTAAGGATTCTGATAAATGCAATGACCAACTACCATTCCTTAAGACCAATGATGCACGCTTTCCACCTCTTGAGAGAGAAATGGTGGTCTAGAAATGAAAAAAATGAGACCTACATTTTCAGACATAATCAATGTGTAGATTTGTTATATTTAACTGTGTTAACTTGTTACTAGGATTTTTTTTTTTGAGTGAAGGAGGGAACTAAAGGGTAGAGAAAGACTAGTGATAGCGATGCCTGTTACCTTTCCATCCAAAAAAAAAAAAAAGAGAGGGGGGTATAAAGAAAAGTATCAATGGAACATTTCAAAATACACAGAAGAGATCAGAAGGAGGTTCAGAGGGTAACACAAATAAACAAGACAGCTCTGGAACTAACATACTGAACTGAATGTGTATGTATGTGTGTGTGTATAAGCTGTATGTTAATGAAATTCATAGTTTCATGTACAATATTCTTTTTCTGTTCTTCTTGTACATGGAAATGTTCATGTTTCTTGATATTTTTTGAGTTCAAAAAAATAAAAAGTAAAATAAAATAACCATAAAACAAAAAATTGCAAAGTTTTGAGAAGTTTGAAAAACTAACTTTTGTCTTCAGTGAAAATATAACTAGAGCCAGTTTGGTCCCTCTTAGCTTCCCATCTTCTTCTCTGACTAATTAATGGAATCACAGAATTTCAGAACTTGAAGCAATCTCAGACTCTTGTCCAGGATTTCTTGCCCTCCGATACAACTCTACTTTATTCTTGGTGGGGTCAGATTCCAGACCAAACTCGCAGGCTCCTATCCCAAAGTATTTCTGGGTTGGCCCAAGCTTCTATATTTTTAAGCTCTTCTAGAACTTTCTTCCTAAGTTTTCTTTCTTAGTGTAGGGCTTATATTTAAGGAAAACACTTTTCTACCTGGCTCCAGCAATGTCTGGGCTTCCAACAGTTCTCCGCTGACATTTCAGTGATTATCTTCACCCCTTCCCCTTTCTGGGGTTTTTTTTGGCTCTGGGCCCTTGGGAGTCCAGTCCTTACTTTTTGTCACTGGACGAGAAGATCACTTCTTTATATGGTTACAAAAATATTTCCTTTGGGTTTTAAGTTATCTTACAGTTGCCTCCATTACTGTTTCTAAAAACCTAGATGATTCTGACCCCTGAAGCCCTAAACCTGCCTATGCCCATTTCTGTTGACCAGGGGAGAAAAATCATTAAGTGATTTTTAAGGATGCCTCTGCCATTGTGGTGAAGTTCAACTCCTTAAACTATTATCAAGACAACAGGTTATCATATGTGCCACCTGAGTCATGTGGCCTCTAGGGCAGATGTCAGCATCCTTAAAGTCTGAATTATAGTGTCTTTTCCCCATGACCAAAAGTAGTCTTCCTTTCCTCTTTTCTCACTGGGTTAATTAAAAAAATAAATATGTCTAGGGTTGAAACAATCTTTAACACATTACTATGAAATTATATAGGCTCTCTCTCACTCTCTAAATGGCTTTGGCACCCACTCACAGTTGCACCAAGAGAAAAATGACTCCTTCCCCCCAGTCTTCCTCTATGAATTCAGTGAGGAAACATATCAGGATGATAATTTATAACAATAGCTTAAAAAACATAAACACCGAAAGGAAGCAGAGAATAAGTCAGTCCAAATGTTAAGGGGACAAAATTGGCTTTGGTCACTTCTATGTCTTCTCCTTTGAATCTGTAGGGGGAAAGCAGGTAGTGAAGGAATGAGGAAAAATTGAGAAAATGGCTTCCACCCTTTGGAAGGATGGAGGGGGTTAAAGAAAGGTACTAAGTAGATTGATGTTTCTCATCAGCGCTAGGTTCTGGTGGATCTTATTCCTCCTGGCTTTTATCTTACCCTGCTGGACTTGCAATTTCATCTGACCTGTACCTTTCCCAGCTCTCCTTTCCTTTCTACCTCAGACTTTAAGAACTTCAGTTAAAGCTAGGGTGATGATCACTGGTGTCTACTAAGCTCCCAACTTATATAGTTCAAGATACAGTCTTGGCTCATGCCTTCTCAGTAACCTGTTTTCCCAGCATGGCTGCTAATCCTTCCTCTGATGCCCCTTTGGTTTTTCCTGTGAAATCCATTCAAGGTCAAAACCAAAGACCAATAGAACCTAGGAAATGCTGCTCCAGTGTCTATTCAACCTGGTGGCAGATATCTAGCTCACTAAATTTCCATGGCAATGATTCTGAGGCTAATCCAGGTTACAAACAAGAGAAAGATGTTTTTGAACCCAGAACTTAGATGTCCTGTTAGAGTCAAGCCAAAAAGAAAAGTGGCAAAGCATAGCAAATACAGCACTGGAGTTGGAGACAGGAAAATCCAAGTTCAAAACCAGCCTCAGACACTCATTATATGATCTTGGGCAGTTCACTGAATTTCTCTGGGCCTATTTATAAAATGAGGAAACTGGAGCTGATGGCCACTGAGTTCCTTTTAACTTCTAAATTTATTTTCCTATAATCCAAAAATCAGCCTTAGATCTCAGTTCTTTCATTTAAAACTGGATTCCATAATCTGGTTTTGTTGCCATGTATGATACTGTTGAACCATTCACCCTCTGGCACTACAGAGCTACTTGGCTGTGGTAGCTGGTTGCAGGCAAAGCCCTCTTCTTCCTCCTCCATAAGAAGGAATCCATTTCTGAGAAGTCAGCATGCTGTTTCTGGAGACTGCTCTTTTGTGGTCTATTATTGCAAATTTGTGTGACACAAAAGGCACATGTATATAGTTAGCGTGGGTGAAGCACAATCAGGCCCTGCCCTTGGAAGTTTTCTTTCTTCCTACTCCAAGGCAAGGATTTATTTGATACACTATTAGGGGAAATGAGCAAGCAAATTAAAAAAAAAATAAGTCTATCATCAAAACCCAAGAGCACAGATCCTGGGACCTTTATCAAAAGCTGTCTGAAATAGGGAAGGGCTCAGAAGTTGCCAAAAAAGACAAAGCTAGCACTCATAGCAGCAAGGTGGTACAATGGTTAGAGTGCTGGATCTTGAGTCAGAAAGACATGAGTTCAAATTTGGCCTCAGATACTTACTAGCTGTGTGTCATAGAGCAAATTACTTAACTTTTGTCTGCTTCAGTTTCCTCATCTGCAAAATAAGGATAATAGTATCACCTACCTCTCTCTTGTTATTGTGAGAATAAAATAAAATATTTGTTAAGTGCTTTGAAGACCTAAAAGTGCTATGTAAATGCTAGTAATTATTTATGCTCTTATTTTCTGTTTTTTGTGACCAAGACCTCTGGTAACTTGCACCACAACTTAGCACAAAGACCTTCCTGGGGATACACAAAGCAGGAGTAGATAAAGGCCAAGCCACCCAGGAATACCACATCCATAAGGCTACACTGCTTTACCTTAGAGGTCCCACCTGGATCTTTTGCTCCTCTTCTTTTGAACACTCAGAGCCCTGAAATTATATGGGTTAGTAACAACCAGAAGTTCTGTCTATCCCTGTTTTTAGAGGTTGCTTTCAGGTAGCTTCAGGCTAGAAGAGAGGCTGATGTACTAGTCAGAGCCATTGGCACCATTCCACCTGATACACAGATCAACAGCCTAGCCCTGTAGTAAAATCTATTTGGTGAGATGATTACAAGGCTTAAGAATACATTGCTCACATCTCCAGATCATCCTGTATTATCTTACTGGGGAAAGAATGGGGAGAGAGTTTCACCCTCAATAAAAGGGTAGACACAACTCCAGATCAGGCACTAGAATGGGGTAATATCACAGTTATCACAAACTCTTATGAGGCTTCCAGAAGCATAAGATATATTGGAGAGCCCCAGGACCACTTAGGCATGAAGTGTGTGTGTGAATAAAGAAAATTTTTTCAGATGTAACAACCTGATATTCTTCACTCTCCTCAGAAATCCTGCTGGGGTTGGAATCCAGACTCCCCTGAATGAGGCAGCATGGTGCAGTGGATAGAATAGTGATTTGAAATTAGGAAGCCCTGGACAGTTCCTAGTTATATGTCCATTGGCAAATTACTTAAGCTATTCTGAGCCTCATTTTTCTCATCTGTAAAATGGGGATCATAACATCAAACTTACAAGATTATTGTGAAGCTTGAAAGAGACCTAGTATGTCCAATAGGAAGTTGATCAAGGGTGTCTGATCGGTCTGAGGACTCTCCTTCCTCTCCCTTCCACTAAGGCCCAGTCAACTTTATGAGAGATCACAGGACACAGACGACCTTTATTGGAATGGGGCAGCTCCCACAGAGCTAGGCATTTGTGCTATCCCCTTCCTCAGAGGATACAGGGGACTCCCCTTATTGGTCACTAGTCTCTGAAGGGCCATTTGATCAGTCTTCTATGCCATATCTCAAATGCTTAGCAGAATTTACAGATAAATGTCAGCTATTGTTGAGTTGCAGAGCTCATGTTGTCAGTTCCTGAAGAACTGGAGCTACAATTAGTCATTGAGTTGTTTCATTCACATCTGGCTCTCCATGACTCCATTTGGAGTTTTCTTGGCAAAGATATTGGACTGGTTTGCCATTTCCTTTTCCAGCTCATTTTACAGATGAGGAAACTGAGGCAAACTGGGTTAAGTAACTTGCTCAGGGTTGCACAGCTAGTAGGTGTCTGAGGTAGAATTTGAACTCAGGCTCTCCTGACTCCAAGGCTGGGGTTCTATCCACTTAGCTGCCCCAGAGCTACGATGAACACACACTCAATTACATAAGAGTGTGGAGAAAAGGAGCATGACGCTTACAGTCTCAGGGCTCCACTCTGTTAAGTAGGGTTTCACTCACCTTTGGCACTTTACTACTGCCTATAGTGCTGAGCACACATGAAACCTTTAGCAAGTTGAGTGATTTGAAAACTCTCCCAGAAGCAGGAACAGCCTCTTGCCATAGAAATCTATCCCAAGGTGATGACCCAAAAGTGTATTGGTTACCAGGGTCTGGTATTCTTTTAGTCTGTTGTGCTGTATGTTGGTGTTTTCTTTTCTTCTTAAAGTGAAAAACCAGTGTTCACTCACTGCTTTCAAAGTTAAAGCCAGAAAGAAGGAGCTGGCCTGTAGGGCCAAAACACCTGAGATACTTTCCTCTGCTTAGCTTATGGAGTTTCTAGGTGATTAGCCACCCCCCTGCTGAAGCTGCTGGGGGACCTGATGAACTGGGTAGTGCCTGAGTCACATGGCCAATGCCAGGACTGTTCAGTGAGTCAGACAGGAGGCTCGTTTCTGAGAGATCCTTCTCCATCCAGTAGCTCTGCAAAGGATCCAGGAGCTATATGCTTGACAGCTTCCAAATTCTTGACACATTGCAGGACCCTGGGGCACTATCCCCAGCATATGAGCCCCAGGCCCCTAGGAAGCGGGAGAGCCTCCTCCCAATCTATTCAGGCACCCATCCAATGACAGTTGGCACCCAAATGACAAATTGCGTTTGCTTATGCTTCCAAGATGCAAGTCATAGAATATTGGAATTCAAAGCTGGAGGGTTTCCTAAAGACCATCTAGTTCAGTCCCCTTGTTTTATAGACAAGGAAACTGAGATTCAGAAATAGGAAGAGATTAGTTGGGCTTATACAGCTAGTTAAGGACAGAGTCTCAGAATCACAGAATCTCAGTCAGAAGGGACTTCAGAAGACCTAATTCACCTCATTCTGAAGAATTATTGTTACAACATACCTGGAAAGTCATAATCCAAGTTTTACTTGACAATCTTTAGTGAAGAGAAAGAGCCCAATGCTTCCCTTCCTTCCCCCACTCCCTCAAGCTCCCTGAAGGCAAGGTTCATCTTGCTTGCCTGGCACATATATGTGTGTGTGTGTGTGTGTGTGTGTGTGTGTGTGTGTGTGTGTGTATGTATATATATACATATATATGTATTTCTTCACTAAAGATATATATATATATACACATACATATAGATCTATCCATCCATCTGTCCATCTATCCATCCATCCATCCATCTATCCATCTATCCATCAATTCATCTATCCATCCATCCATCCATTCATCTATCCATCCATCTATCCATCTATCCATCTATCCATCCATCTATCCATCTATCCATCCGTTCATCCATTCATCTATCTATCAATCTATCAATCTATCGATTGATCTAGCTAATCATCTGTTGCTGAAATAGGGTCCTGTGTTTTTATACTTCCTCTCTCTGGGATGAGTAACAGGAAACCAAAGCTGCCCAGTCCATCGTGCTAAGAGCATTATTGCAAGGGACAAACATGTTTCTCATACTTCTGGGAAAGGATCATTATTTTTTCCATTTTTTTTCAGGGGCTCACCCTATAGGCCAGCTCCTTCTTCCTGGCTTTAACCTTGAAAGCAGGGAGTGAGCACTGGTTTTTCACTTCGAGAAGAAAAGAAAAGAAAACATACCAATATACAGTAAAAGAGACTAAAAGAATACCAGACCCTGGTGACCAATGCAGTTATAGAAGAAGAAGAGGTTTTAGCGTTTATTTCATAACCCAGGCCTCAAACCACATAGACCAGGCAACCCAGACTATGCCAAAAACACCTCCATTTCAACCCACAAAAGAAGGAGAACATTCAAAACTTCTTGTCCCTCCAACCCCCCACCCCCATGCCACACACACCCTCTTTCCCAACTTCTCTTCCCAGGAGAGCACATACAAACAGTACTCTCAAAACATGACTTGTGTCATAGTTCTGTCTGCCCCATTGTGTCTACCTCTGAGGTTTCCTACCCATTGTCTCATTTCCCTCTCTGCAACTTTTCTGTTTTTAATGAAATCCTTTCAAATCTCTCTTAATGTGTGAACATATATCTAGTTTTAAAAATATCATGAAAATCAATATTCCTGTTTCCACAAGAGAGAGCTCCTCCTATTGTAGTGAGCAGTGCTGGCAGGATGGGGATGAGAATAGGGAGAGGAGAAATAATTTGGTTTCTTGTGAAGAGAATAGCATAGCTCACTTAGCCTTATCTGCTGCCTCCCTCCCTGCTGAGTAGCAATGGCTCCCCATCCCCAGAGGATCAGAGAGAAGACCACAGTTCAGAAGTGCTTATCCTGGCTCAGCTCCTAGTAGTTAGCTCCTCCTTGCTTCAGGAGTTCTGCCTCAGTGGGGGATGTAGGGTGAGTCCCCAAGAATACAATGCCTACATTCTCAAAGTATAGCTCTCCCCTGTAACATTACCCTACTGTTATCTAATTTGGGTCATATGCTAAAAGTCTCCTATGACAGTGATTAAGGTACTAATCTACCCCTCTAACCACAGCTGGGACTCACGGTGATCTTGATAAGATTTCAGTTGTGGCCAGTTCCATTAATGCAGAAAGGCACACAGGCAGTTGTCTAGCATAAGATTCATAGAGAGCTTTCTGGGAAGGCTGTGCACTCTGAAAGTGAAGGGGCAAGAGCTTCCAGATTCAAAGAGGGACCTTTAGTAAAGCTCTGATAACAGAAAGCAGAGGAGTGTGGCAATGGGTTATAGAGGAGAGAACACTGGAAGTGGAGTCAGAGGTCCTGGGTTCAGATCTTGCCTAGGTGACCCTTGGCAAGCCATCTGACTTCTCTAGGCTTCTGTTTCTTCATCTGTAAAATGGAGAAGCTGGACTAGATGATTTCCAAAGTTTCTTCGATATCCATGAGTCTGTGTTGTTATTTCTGGTGGGGAGCTGCCTAGGGACCTCATAGCATTTAATAGGGGCAGAATTAATGTAAAAAGAAGGAGGTCTGACAACTATATGTGGTCTAATTTAGGAGATACTGCCCCAAGTGGTGGGTGGGAGGGAGGGGTGTGTGTGTGTGTGTGTGTGTGTGTGTGTGTAAGGACAGCTGTGTTGTGCTACACTGAACGAAACAGGATATAATTTAAAGTGACTGTCTATCCTTAAAGTCAGTGGAGTTAGAACCCTAGGCAGGATTGGCATTGGGGCAGAATGAGAGAGAGGTACCAAGGAGTCTAATCCCAGAGAGTCCTCTTAGCCACATATGTGAGTGAGTATTCCTGCCTGTAATAAAAAAAAAAAATTGTAAAAAAAAAAAAAGTGCCTTTGTCCTGTTGTCCAGGAAAGGATTCTAGAGCACGAAACTGCTAAGTGTTGTGAGCTGCTTTGTAAATGACTACTTCAGTGGTTCATTAAAATAATAAAGAATTAAAATTTTACTAATGCTTTTTGTTTTTATTTCACAGTCATTTCTGCATAAACACTCCCACACACCAATTGAACTCTCACTTCAAACAAAGAAAAACATTCAAGCAAACGTACATATACAAGGCACAGTGACTTCCTCTGATTGCACATGCCACATTCCTTGGTAGGTCATTTTAAATATCTTAAAACAGTGGTCTCCAAAGTGGGAGAGCGGGGGGGGGGGGGGGGGGGCGGGGGGTTGAGCCCAGACCCTTGGGATCAACTAATAATCAGATGAATCATGTTCCTTGACTCCCACAGCCAATCATCAGTCTTATATTCAACACAATCACCCCAAGCCTTATTCTCACTATCTCATTATCTAATGAGGTAATATTTGTGAAACACTTAGCAGTGCCTGGCACACAGTAGGCACTATATAAATGCTAAGGTTTTCAATAATAATCATCATCATGATAATTATTATTATTTCTAAACACTCCCCATTTTGTCCTCTCCATTAACTAGCAAGTTCCAACCTCTCTCCTTTTGCAACAGGACTCAACTTGACAGAACAATTATAATCTAAATGTTCCCTGGAGCATTTACTGTTACTGAGTAGTAGCTTCATGGGTGTCAGTGGGAAAATCCTCCATCCCCCACCAGCATAATCTTGGCAGGTGCCTCTCAGAGGGTAGACTCTGGCTCCAGTAAGGCCCAGGGAAATGAGTAAGAGGGCCTTTTCATTTTGCATGAGACAGAGTGAACTGCACGAGATGAGCAGGCATGGCTGGGTTACCCTATGTATTCTAGACATTATATTATCTTTCCCTACAAACTTGCTCCTTTTTACAAATTCCCTGATTTCTTCTGAGAGCATCACCATCTTTCCAGTCACGCAAATTTGCAATCTTGGTGTCGTCTTCAACACTCTCACCCTGAATATATAATTAGGTGCCAAATTTTGTTATTTTTCCCTCCAAATGATCACTTCTATCCATCCATCCCCTTTTCTGTATTCACATAGCCCTCTCTCTGGTTCAAGCCCTCATCACTTTTCTCCTGAACTTTTGCAACAGTTTTCAAATTGGTCCCCCTGCCTCAAGTGTGTTCCTTTCTGAATCATTCTCTATAATTACCAAAAGGATTTTTGAAAGTGCACCTCTGACTCTTTCATTCCTCTATTCAATAAACTTTAGTAGATCCCAATTGACTCGAGAGCTATGAGCTTGTTTTTATTTTTTAATATATATTTTGGTAACTGTATTTCAATATAATTTGTTTCTTTGTAATCCTATGTATTTTATTTTATGCAATTAAAAATATTTTTCTGAGAAGGGACCCATAACCATCACCAGACAACCAAAAGGGTCCATGATACACACAAAAGGCTGAGATCTCCTGGCCTAGGATCAAATATCATTTCATCTTTTATCTCATCCTTTAAAAATTGTTATTTTCTGTATATTTTACAATGTATGTAACTATAATACTTGCACTTGTGTATATAAATATGTAAATGTATGCATATTGGCATATGTAATGAAACATTTTTCATTCATAGGGCTGCACAGTCAAAATATCCAAGACTGACTTAAAATGCTACATAAATGTGAGATGAGGATGCTGACTATACAAAGCCCTCTCATTCAGCTAGTGTGAATATGCTAATTGAGAGAGCAGCCAAGGGAACTTTAAAGTTTCTATGTGGAAGAATCTGAAGCAATCTAATTACTAGCATCTAGGGAGACAGGACTTTCTGATAGGAGTGGGTGATTTTTTTTTCAGCCAAAGACAAGGTTTACTAAAGATCCACCATATTGGCCAGACTTTTAAGGAATCTGAACATTTGTGAGCTATTGGCTAGGTTCTTCAGGAATCTGAGCCAATGTGGGTGATTTTTTTTAAGATTTAGGGAGCATCCCAGCCAAACCAGGAGAAGGTACAAGCCTGCTGAGAATGTGTCAGTGAAAATATTGGAGATTGTTCGTTGTTCATCCTTCATTCTGGAAAAGGACCAACGACATCATAAGTCTTGACTTGCAAGTGAATTGGATTTGTGAGGCAGAGCTGTGTGAAGTCACTAGCGTCACTCCCTCCTCCACAGTCACTGGGGTCCAGTGGCAAGACATAGGTCAGAACAACTGGGGATGGCTCCAGATGCAGCAGGAGACCTTGGCCTTTTTAAGCTTAAGTCTTTCCCATGTCTCAGTTTGTCTGAGTCAATACTCATTCAGTGATTAAGGCTAGGTAAGAAAAGAAAAGATGGTCTAGTTTGCCTTCACAAAAGAATCAATCTGGGAGGGAAAGACCCTCAGAGTTTCTTGTAAGAACAGAAACAATTGCTATTTACACTCACTCTGAGCCATGGGTTGGAGTCAGGGAAGCACTCAAGGCCATATAGTTAATGGGCAGCAGCAGTGACCACTACAAAAATAAGGCTGAACAAAGGGAGAAATTGAAAAGATGTCCCTCTCTCAGACCTGTGGTTCTCCATGGATGGTATAGTTTAGGTATATCGTATAGAAGCTAATGAGAGGTCATAAAAACTTAGGCAAGGGGGTGATTTGACCCCAGGACCCCTGTTTGACCAGTTCTGAGATTCATTCTGCTCAGACCTGGCTCCAAAAGTCAAGAAGAGAGTTGTCCTCCTTACCAGGCCCAGCGTGTGTCTTTCTGTCAGTCTGCTGCATTGCCACTGTTCCGGCCATTGGTGGTGAGGCTTAGCTCGCCTTCCTTGGGACACAGTTCAGTGGGCTCAGGAGGACTGGGGAGACAGGCAGCCCCAAGTTAGAAGTAGAAGGGGCTCTTTTCTTGGCATGTTTTTCTGTTCTTTACTATAGACCAATCTCCCATCAATCTTATCTCACAGAAGAGCCAGGTGGAATGAATCGTCTCTGATTTCTCAACAGAACAAAATACATCTTGGAGGTTCTTAAGGTGGGAATAAAGTGATGACTGAGGGATTGTTTTTAAGAGCTGACAGGGTAGGAGATAGTTACTTTTGAGATTCACGTTTATAATAAGGAACTTGAGTTTGTGGCAATCACAAGGTACTTTCCTCACAGATGAATCACTTGCCCTGGTTTAACCCTTGAATAGTTCAATTTCAGACTCTATAAACAAACAAGAAAAGCCCCAAATTGGCTGCAACTGGCAACCACACGTATACAGACAGCACAGAGCTGTGGGAAAGAGAAAGGAGGTGGGGGATGGGAGTGCTTGGAAATGGACACATTCTGTTGGTTTCTAACATCTCATAACATTTCTTTCACATTTTCATTTGCATAACTTTACAGATGTGTTGTCAAGCTATCTTAAAATATTAGGGTTTGCGTGGATATGTTTGTAGGCCAGATGGGAAGCAAAAAGTTTCCGAGACCCGATTTTTGACTTTCTCCATAACCATACAAGAGTACCATAAAGCCAGCTGGAGGGATTTCACTCCAGTGTTGTTCTCAGTGGCTCAGCCTGGGGGGATATGGGG
>NW_020949997.1:7518557-7603683 GCF_900497805.2 Vombatus ursinus
GAAAAGTTAGAGGAGTTAGTATTGTTTACCTTGATTGAAGCAAGGTTAGGGGTACCTTCATAACTGTCTCCCGGTTTATATTGAAAAACTATTTATAAGGAAGACTGCTGGTCAGCTTTGTCCCTGGAAAAGAGAATTTTTAAAAATGGTACTGAATTACAGCAAGAGAGAACACTGGCTTTGGAGACAAAGGATCTGGGTTGGAATTCTGCCTCTGTCACCAATGAGCCTTGTGACCTTGGGCAAGTCATTTAAACTTAAACTCTCTGGGTCTCAGTTTCCTAATCTGTAAAAGGCAGAGTTTGGACTAGATGGCGCCTAAGTTTCATCTGCCCTACCTTTTCACAGAGAGTTAGCAAAGATGGCTTCTTGAGGTCCATACTACCTTGATGACTATGCTAACATCTTAAGGATGGCTAACCCTGGAATCAGGTGAAGCTCAGAAGTATCCTTCTGAGTGTGTGCTGGGTTTCTTCGTGTTGTAAGACCCTTTGGCCTGTTGTTCTTTAACTTGAGGGAAGAGAAAAGGAAGAGGAATGACTATCACCAACAGCATGACCAGAGCTAAAACAACAGGGCTAATGGGATATTTTAGGATTCAGGGATTACCTCATGGCCTGATTGCCCTCTGTCCTTCTGATAAACTTAGATAAGATCACCTTTGAGACTGAGGGAACCTGCCCAAGAAAGAGTGACTCAGCTAATGCAAGAGATCCAAAGGTTTAGGACAGACTAGCCCAGAAGAACAGGTCATTGGGAGGGACATCCTCTTAAGCTGCCTAACCACTCTTCCAGGAAAATTCACATGTTTCACTTCTCCCTTTGTCCTCCCGCAAATATACCAAGGATTTCACATCACTCCCAATACAAATAAGAATGTCGTTTTAAAGTGTGAAAATAAAAAAGCTTTCCCCTTTATTTTGCAAATTCTTTCCTGTCTCCGACTAACCAATTGCTACTTAGAATTAAGTTATAAACATTGATTCATATCTTATATCATGAGCTCACAGGTTTTTGTTTGCCTTTGTTTTATTCTGCCCATTTCAAGGAAAACCCAATGACCATATAGCAAAACGACCAAATACCAGACACAAGCAAGTAAGGAAAAACCACAAAAAGAGGAAGGCACAGATAAATACCAAGAACTGAGCAATGCGGCACAATGTGCCCTTCGAGGTCTTTGTGGGCACAGATCACATTCTATAACCCATAGTCCTTTGCTATGGTGAATACTAGTAGCCAATGAATAATTTTTCATTGGATGATTAGTGGGTGTTTTGCTAGGAGTTATTTGATGAAAGGGGTTCTAGGTGTTTCCAATAGAATCCTTCCAATTAATTACTCCCAAATCACTAAATGATTACCAAAGAGTAGTGATAATTAAATTCTTAACCAGGGTCATGCCAACATGACACCAAGTTCCAACTGATCCTATGTCCAATACATAGCCTTATTCATTCATTAATTCATTAAAAAAATTATTTAGATCCCACATTCCATACAAGATGCTTTTAGGGGCCATCTCCTACACCTGCCTCAGGGACTAGAGACAATTTTAAATGCTTTCAACTTAACAAGTGAGGGCCAGATACAAGCCCAGAAGATATTTTCAAAGTTCGGGGTTCTAGGGCTATAATCTTTTCCATTGTATGTTTAACATAGGCAGTGACCAAACCTCTGCTACGGTTTACTTCACTGATCTACTCTCTCATCCTCTTCCTCATTCCCCAAGACTCTGAGTTGCTCTTTGCACATTTCTAGAGCTAACACAGGAGTTCTTGAGGAGGTTTGCAGGCTGGGCCTAGTTACTCTTTGTCCTGTTGCAGGTCTGCATTCATTCCACAGAATTATATCATTTCAAACTGGAGGTGGATGGAGGTGGGGGGGACAAGGAAACTCCAGGGTTAGGAGTCCCCAAGCCTTCTCCAGAGGAGGAAGCTATTTTCATTTCCTCAAAGCCTTAAAATCCCGGGAGAGAAGGAGACATGGAAGTCATGCCTTTGTTTCTCTCCTGAGTCTATATCACTAACTTAAAGCCAGAGGACATAATGTGCAGCAAAATCTCTATGTGCTATATCTTCTGCCCATCCCCTTTTCTGTGTCTCTCTTCCTCATCTCTGAATCCTCAGCTCCAACTTAATCTTAGATCTGTTATCTTTTTGCTCTCTTCTTTCTTGGTTTGTCCTTCCCTAGGAGATTTTGTCACTTGGGATGCCAAAGTGGCTACATAAATACATACCCTGCATGGAAGGTGCCCGGGTTCTTTTTATTTGGGATTTGTTCTTTCACCCTAAACAAGTCTACAAACTCATGAAGCAGGCTGCAAGGGTGCTGGGGCTCAGGTGAACAGCACATCATAATGAATTATGCATGGATCTCCTTCAGAGCAGCAGTTTGCCCCCTGGAGTCCTCAGTACCAGGTGCCCTTTTAAGGAAGCACTTGACTGCCCTTGTGGTGACATCATCTACACCTGGCAGAGCTCCATGAGCAGCAAGAAAAGACTCCGTTGCACCTACATGGAACACGTCTGGCCACGGGAAAAAGAATGATCCTGGAGTGGCAAACAATTCTAGGGAGACACTGCATGGTCAGCCTGCTCTAGGGATGTGACCAATATCCTGGTCCTCTTTGAAAACTTCCATCCTTTGTAATTTGTTGCATGAGAAGTACCAGTAAGAAGGCTGAAGCCTCTCCAGTTAAAGAATGAGTAATAAAAATAGCAGCAATTGCTGATATTTGTAGAGCACTTAAAAGAATTCAAAGTATTTCAATATACTGTCTCATCTGAGCCTCATGACAACCCAGTGAGGTGGGCCTTACAGGTGTTATTATCCCCATTTTACAGATAGAGAAACCGAGGCTCAGAGAGGTGAACTGATTGTCCAGGATCACATAACTAAGTGTCAGAGATAGGGTTTAGATGCCAGGTGTCTCCTGACTCCAGCTCTAGTGTGTTAATGTACACCATGCTCGACTGCCTTCTAGTTGCCTCCAAAACGAAAAATGAAATAAAGTGAAAAAAAAACCTACTCCCCTGCTGCTCCCTTCTTTACACTACCTCCAAATATCTACACTGCCCCGTGATTGACCCGCCTCTATAACCTCATGCTGGGCTGACAAGAGAAAGCAAGTTGCTCTCTTAGCTGATGTCCCTGACAATGGTCTGATTACTCCTACCCCTGGAGAATCAGCTGTTCTTGCCACATCCATGAGAAAGGTAGCTGGGCCTAGCAGGTTTTCCTTTCCCTTTCTTTCCATGTGAATAACTTAGCCAGTAGGAATCAAGCGTCTCTCTTCAGCCCCAAGGTAAGATAAGTGCTCTCAAAGAGCCTCAGAGATCGAAGTGATGGCAAAGGCCATTTAATTTGGGGATCCTTGACCTACAATCAATGAATTAAGAAAAAATATTTTTTTGATAACTATACTTCAATATGGGGACAGCTAGGTGGTTCAATGGGTAGAGTACTGGTGCTGGAGCCAGGAGGACCTGAGTTCAAATCCAACCTCAGACACTTACCAGCTGGGTGACCCTGGGCAAGTTACTTAACATTGTTCGCCTCAGTTTCTCTTTGGTAAAAATGAGCCGGAGAAGGAAATGGCAAACCACTCCAGTATCTTTGCCAAGAAAACCCCAAATGGGGTCATGGAGAGTCAGACACAACTGAAACAACTTAACAATAACAAAAATAGCATAATTGGTTTCATTTGTAAACATAGGCATCCTATTTTATACATTTAAAAACCTTATTCTGAGAGGAGTCCTTGGTTTCATGAGATTGCTAAAGGGGGCCACAAGTCAGTAAAGGTTAAGGCTGAGCTTCAATCAGACTCCCTTCCTCCCTTCTACAACAGACCCAAATTTTGCTTGAAGAACTCAAGGGAGGGAAAATCTTCCACATCTGGAGGTGCCCATTGTACTTTGTGAACTTTGCCAGTTGCCACACACTGTTCCTGCCTCCATCTTTCTATGCTTCTCTAACAGGCCTGACTCAGGAGTTCCATTTTTCTGGGGATATACTGATATTTTTCCATGAGGAAAGATAAAAATAGGCAAACTCCCTTCCTTCCTTTCATAGCTACTTCACTCTATATTCCCACCACTGAGACAAGTTAGCTCCCTCTCCTTCTTTATATTCCTTTTCAGATTTAACTTCTTCCTTAAGGTTCTCCTGAGGCATTCATCACAGAACTTTGAGTTTACCAAATCACCTCAATACTATACAAGGCTCTAAACCAGACATGTCAAGCCTACAAACCGCCTCAACACTCCCCAGTGCTTCCCAAACCAGATTAAAATGTAATTGGGAATTATTCAACAAAATAAATAAAATACGATAGAACATAGATAATGTTAATATGTGGTTTTCTAAGTCAATATGCGACAACAGGGATTCTTATGTAGGGTTTGACACCCACTGGTTTATATTATCCGGTCATCTTTCTCTCTGATACTTCTGACCAGCCTATTGATATTGATTATCCCTCTTAAAAAGTCTTTCTTCTGCCTTTGAGCGTACCTTATCATTGTATGAAGCACACAGATCCCACATCATCACTTTACCTCTCTGGACCTCAGTTTCCTTATCTAGGAAATAAGGGGTGAACTGGATCACCTCTAAGGTTTCTTGCAGCCTCGGATCCTCTGAGTAACATTTCCCTTTTCATGGGTATTTATTTGATCTCCTCAATGGGACTGTAGTCTTGTGGACAGGGACCATTATCTTTTAGAAAGGCAATCTGGTGTCATAACTAGAGTGCCGGTCTTAGAATGAGGAAGACCTGGGTTGATATTCTGTCTCAGAGGCTCACTTGTGAGCAAGTTACTCAATCTTAGCAAACTTCCATAAACTGGGGGTAGTGACACCTAGACTGTTTACCTCTTAGGGTCATTGTGAGGCACAAATGATTATAGGATTACAGACTTAGAACTGGAAGGGAACATCAAGATCATTTTGTCCAACATCCCTATTTTGCAGATGAGGAAAGTGAAGACCAGAGATGTTATGTGACCTGTCCAAAGTCATATACAAGGTAGGTGACAGAGCCAGGATTCAAACTTAGGCCCTGTGACTCCAAGTTCATCATTTTTTCCACATGAAGTTCTCTGTACACCTTAAAAAAACCGTACAGGATATTCCTCAAATCTCTAAGGCTTAATAGACTTAAAGCTGCACTAAGACTTTTGGGACACCCTGTATTTATATCAGCTTTTGGTATTTATTATAAGAGGTAGAATGAGGTAGAGGAAAGAATTCGAGATTTGGAGTCATGAAGGCTTGGGTTCAGATCCTGACTCTAGCACTTGCTGAGTGAATATGGGTATGTCACTTAATTTCTCTGAGCCTCAGTTTCCTCATCTGTAAAATGGGGATAATAATACCTGTAACATCTACCTTGAGAACTAACATGACATCACTGAAAAAGGATGACTTTGGAATCAGGAAGAACCAGATTCAAGTCCTGTCTCTGACACACACAAGCCTATAGGCAAGTCTCTAAATGTCAGAGGTCAGGCAATTTTCTAAAACTCTTCATCAAAGAGGAATCACCAATCTGCATAGAAAGAGGTTTCTACAGCAGAGTTTTCCCACATGGAGGAAATCACAGGACCAAACCAAAAAAGAGGAACAAAAAATCCACTTTACAGGTTTGTTGTAAGGCTCAAATGAGATTGTGTATGTAAAATGTTTTGCAAACTTTAAAGAATTAGATGCTAGTTATTATTATTTTAATTATTATTAATAACTGTTGTCTATCCCTCAGCATATCTTATACAGTCTTAGGCCCAAAGCATGTACTTTACAAGTATTTGCTAAAGTGACCTGAATAAATTGGTTTATCAGATTGACTAGCCAGGCCCCGACCAAGGCCCTGTGGGAATGGAACAGAGTACTTTGCATGGTGATTTTCAATGGTGATTTTATAAAATTTTATAAAAACAAAGAAACAAAAAACAACCACAAAAAACCCCAACTCTGGCTACCATAATTTGGGGGTGCACAAATGAATTCAGATAAAAGAAGAATGAACTGGAAACTCAAGCCACTTGTGGGCTTTTGCCCTCAACAAAACTATTCTATGGCTTTTTAACTGGTCCTGAGCCAACATCTTCTAAATCAGTCACAAGAAAGAGCCTTGGGTCCTTTGGTGTAAGAATATCACAGAATAAAAGAAGTGTCACGTGGCCCAGCCCTTTCTTTTGACAAAGAAGGAAGTGAAGTGACTTACCCAACCAAGGTCATACCCATGAACTTCTGAACACTCATCAGAATGAGACTTCTGCTCCTGCTATGGTTAATGCATCGCCAGTCAGAAGATGGCCTTGGCAAAGAACAATAAACAGGAACAGATTTAAAATAATGGTCATTTTCTTATGCCTTCTTAAGTCATTCCTTTTCTTATGTCCTATTCTTTTTTAAATTATAAATTTCTTATTTACTTTAAACAATCTTTTTTAAGTTTCAAGTTCCAAATTTTCTCCCTCCCTCCTACACCTCACCCACCCAATGAGAAGGCAGGCAATAGAATATCACTTACATGTGAAATCGTGCCAAGCATATTTCCATATTAGTGACATCAAAAAAAATAAAGGAAGAAAATTATACTTCAATTTGCAGAGTTCATCAGTTCTATCTCTGGAGATAACTAGCATTTTTTTCATCCTAAGTCCTTTGGAATTGTCTTACCTCATTGAATTTATCAGAGCAGCCACGTCTTTCACAGTTGATCATCATTATAACATTTCTGTAACTATCACAATGATCTCCCAGTTCTTCTTATGTCACTTTGCATCAGTTCATACAGGTCTTCCATGTTTTTTTCTAAAACCACTCCTCTGGTCATTTATTAAAGCACAATTGTGCTCCACTGCAATCACATACCATAATGATAGCCATTCCCCAATTGATGGGCATCCCCTCAATTTCTAGTTCTTTGTTACTACAAAAAGCTGCTATAAGTACTTTTATACATATAGGTCCTTTTCCTTTTCCTATGATATCTTTGGGATATATACCTAGTAGTGGTATTGATGGATCAAAGAGTATACACAGTTTTATAGCCTTTTGGGCATAGCTCCAAATTGTTCTCCAGAATGTTTGAGCCAGTTTACAATCCCACTAACAGCTTACTATCTATTAAATACCTATATAGTATACCTATTTTCCTTGAGCCCAGCATTTGTCATTTCTGAAAGGTGTGAGATGGTACCTTGGAGCTGTTTGAATTTGCATTTCTCTAATTAATAGTGAGTTAGAGCATTTTTTCACATGACGATGGATAGCTTTTATTTCTTCTCCTGAAAACAGCCTGTTTATATCCTTTGACCATTTATAAATTAGGGAATGGTTCTTATTTTTATAAATTTGACTCAGTTCCCTATATGTTTGAGGAATGAAGACTTTATCAGAGAAACTTGCTGTAAACTTTTTTTGATATTGCTTCATTGTCTATGCTACCTTTTAGCAAAATGTAGTTTCCCTGATTATCTCTTTTAATTAGGTCTAGTTTTGCTTTTGCTTTGTCTGAGGTTGTGATTGCCACCCCTGTCTATTTTTACATCAGTTGAAGCATAACAGATTCTGCTTTAGCCCTTTATTTTAACCCTGTGTGTATTTGTTTCAAGTGTGTGTCTTGTAAACAACATATTGCTGGATTCTGGTTTCTAATCCACTCTGCTATCTGCTTCCATTTTATGGGTGAGCTCATTCCATTCACATTCACAGTTATGATTCCTAACTGTGGATTTCCCTCATCCTATTTTCTTCACTTTATTCTTCTGTCTCTCTTTTTATCCTGTCCCTCCTCACTACCTCCCTGAACCTACTGTCTCTTTTACCCCTCCCCCCTCCATTTCTTATCCTCTTTCCTTCCTATTTCCCTACTAAGAGAGATTTCTATACCCAACTGAGTGTGTGTGTGTGTGTGTGTGTGTGTGTGTGTGTGTGTGTGTGGTTCAAAGAGGGAAGAATGTATACATGCATATATATGAAATATAGAAAAATATATTATAAATTTAGTTGAATTCCAATTAATTTATATAAATAAGAATGATTCCCTAATTATATATAAAATATAGAATATACAGGTACATACATAGATACATACATACACACATTATATACATGTGTATGTGTGTGTTTATGTATATGTATGTATGTGTATATACACACATATATATTCTTCCTTGTAAACCAATTCCACTGAGAGTAAAGTTCAAGCATTGCCTGCCATTCGCCTCTACTATAAAAGTTCTCCCTTGAGTGCCTTTTTTATGTGAGAAAAATATCCCTATTTTCCTGATCTCTAGGTGATTAAGCTGAAAATTTTCTCCTATTAATCGAGGGAATACTGTCCAGTGGGTGGCTATCTCTGCATACAGTAGGTGTTTATAAAAGTTTGTTGAAATGAAATGAATTTAACTGATCAGAAATAAGAGACAAGAAATTCCCAGCTCTAGCCTGGAACTCTGCCAGAGGCATGTTTGATGACCTTGGGCCAGTTACTTACCTCATCTATGTATCATTTGCTCCCTCAGAATTAGGGTGGCCATGAAGATAAATGAGGAAGCATTTGTAAAGGTTTGGTGAGTTCCAAGGAGAAAGATGCTACTGTATTTAAATAAGAGAAAGTTCAGTGTAACAATCCTATGCCATAGGCAGATGAGCATAATTGTCCCCATTTCACTGTCTCTTAGAGATCAATAAAGTAGGCCTGGGAGTTGAGAGCTAAGTCTGGGGACCAAATCTTGAAATGCTATGTGATATTACATTGAACAAATCTGATCAAAAGTTAGTGCTTTTTCCACTATTCTATGAGCATTTTCTCTTTGCTCTGTATTCTAAATGAGATTTGTAGGCAATCAATGTCCTCCTCTAATTGGACCTTAGAACAGCCACTCAAGTTATTGGGAGTTTTTTCAGGGGGCAGGGGTGAGGGGAAATGAGTTATGGAATTTACCACAGCTGTTTTCCAATATGAATTCATTTCACATCAAACTATTCTCTCCTCTCCAGCTTCCACATCATCCCTTGAGTACCCAATTCCTTCCTTTCTCCCCAGCCCTGCTGCCTGTCACATGGAAGTCTGGTCAGACTTCACATCAGTTGAAAAAGTCACAAACACAGTAAGTACCATGCTTTCTTTGTTTTTGTCCCCTGAAGGAGAGGTTCTAAAGAGAATGGAAGGTGGGATGAGAAGTCAGTCAGACAATGCAGGAATTAGGTAGTTGAGCACAGGAAATTTGTATTTATTCTATACATGTGTATGCATATATACTTATTGTCTTCATCCATTAAACTGTAATCTCCTTGAGAGCAAGAATTATTTCATTCTCTGTATTTGTAGCCCCAGTGCCTAGCTCAGTGCTGGCACAAAGTAGGTGCTCAATAAATGCTCATTGAGTTGATTGGGCATGGGTCTGACACTGACTATTCACATCAAAATTATAACTTCATGAAACTCCTGCCGGGTATGATGTAACATAACTCACTTTCCTCACTAATAATAACCATAACTCACATTTGCTGTGTAATATGCAACATCTTTTCATTAAAATAACTCTAGGAAGTGGGTGGTACAAATATTAGGAAGTCTCATTTTTGTAGCTCCAGAAACCAAGGCTTAGAGAGGAGAATTGACTTGCCCAGCGTAACACAGCTAGGAAATTTCACAGATGGGACACAGATCTGGGTCTCCTGTCTACACATCCAGGGCTCTTTCCCCTTATGTCACATTGCCTCTCTTTCAATTCCACAAGTATTTACGGAATACCTAGTATGTGCCCTGGCACTACACCAGTTGCCATAGAGCATGAAATAATTCAGTCAATTAACATATATTAAGCACATACAATGTGGCAGGCACTGTGTTAAGTGCTGGAGATACAAAGAAAGGGGCAGTTCCTGCTCTCAGGGGGCTTACAACCTAATGGGAGAGACAACACACAAACAATTACATACAAACAAGCCATACAAAGGATAAATTGGAAATACTCAAGATGCCTCCTGCCCTCAGTAAGCTTAAATAATGATAAGTAACGGTTAAATAACATTTTACATACACTATCTTATTTAAGGGGCAGCTGGGTGGCACAGTGCATAGAGTGCTGGGCCTGGAGTCAGGAAGACTCATCTTCATGAGTTCAAATCCCATCTCAGACACTTATTAGCAGTGTGGCCTTAGGCAAGTCACTTAACCCCATTTGCCTTAGTTTCCTCATCTATAAAATGAACTGGAGAAGGAAATGGCAAAACCACTCCAGTATCTTTGCAAATAAATCCCCATATGGTGTCACAAAGAGCCAGACATGACTGTACAACATCTTATTTAAAACTCACAATGACAACCCTGTGAGCTAAGTAGTACAGGTATCATTTGATATACCCATCTTATAGATATCCCTACTTACCCATTACTTCTGTCACTTAACTAATACATGATAGAGGTAAAACTGAAGCCCAGGCCTTCTGGGCTCTGAGTTCAGCACTCTTTTATCTTGCACCATATAGGAAAATGCAAGACTTAACTGAATAGGAATCAAGCAACATTGGAGAATAGTACAAGGTGTATAAACATGCTTTAGGAGTTCAGATAAGGAAGAGATCTCTGTGACCTGGAGAAAAGAAGGAAGACTCAGAAGGAGAAGAGGTAGAGGTCAGGGGAGGGATGAGGGAAATGTAACAGCACCGGCAAGAGCCCAAACCCTAGGTCTTTTGTCTTTGAAAGCCTTCAGGGCTTGCTGTATTTTTGGATCTGGTGTGGGGTTTCTGGGACTCTTGCCTAAATACCCTGAAGCAACCAAAATGAATATCAACTTTAAGAGACAAAGAGCAATAGAATTGTTTTTTCTGTGATTAAATTGTCTAGTTTATCTCATCCATCTGGTCCTGACTGCTCTAAGTCGTGGCTACTCTGATCTCTAATCCCATTGCCACTGGAGGGAAGAATTTCTAAAACGGGTGAAACTGGGAGAGAAAAGTGGTTATTTTGTGAAAGATGGGGATGAAGAGTGAGCAACTCTTGTTACCCCACAATTAGCCTAGAGATACTGGCCATTAGTTGGAGCCCAACCAGACTCTGGGCAGGAAAAGTAAGACTGGTGAATAAAGTTATGATTTAAAGTGCATTAGGGCAACAAAGCAGACTGTTTGTGTGAATATAATCAAAGCAAGGGGAAAAGATTTGGAAGAGAGACACCAAAGAAAACACAGAGAAAACCGCAGGTCCCAAGACAAGAATTGCCAGTCTCATAATAATGGGGTAGGTTGTGGTGCTAGTGTTTATAGCAGAAGACCCAGAGCACTTTTGTGAGATGTAGCAGCTTTCTTTTGGTAGACCCAGGAAGACCAAATTGGGTGATGGTGCCCTCCTCCGAAGGAGGAGAGCTTGTCAAGTCATTAGAGGTAACAATGGCAGCAGCATGCTGCAACCCCAGGAGTGCTCCACTTGGAGGGAGAGGACCTGATCTTGAATTCCCACTCTACCAACTACCCTAAGCGTGACTTTGGGCAAATCACTTCTCTCTGGACCTCAGTTTCCTCTTCTATAAAATGAGGAGACTGGACAAGATGAACACTAAGGTCCCTTTCACTTCTACATTTATTATAGGTAGCTAAGTGGTCAAGTGGATAAAGCACTAGATTTGAAGTCAGGAAAACCAGAATTCAAATCCTGCTTCAGATACTTGTTAACTGTGTGACCTTGGGCAAATCACTAAACCTTGCCTCAGTTTCCTCATCTGTAACATAGGGATAATAGCAAGTACCTCCCAGGGTTATGCTGATGATCAAATAAGATATTGTAACATACTTAGCACACAGTGCCTGGCACGTAGTACTGCTGTCGTTTACTTGTGTCTGACTCTTCATGACCCCATTTGGGGTTTTCTTGGCAGAGATATTGGGGTGGTTTGCCATTTCCTTCTCCAGCTCATTTTAGAGATGAGGAACTGAGGCAAACACAGTTAATTGATTTGCCCAGGGTCACACAGCTAGTACAGATCTGAGGCCAGATTTGAACTCATGGAGAGGAGTCTTCTTGACTCCAGGCCCAGCACTCTATCCACTGTACCACCTAACTGCCCCACCTGGTACATAGTAGGTGCTTAATGTTGACTGGATTGAATTGAAATGAGAATATTTCTAAAGACTTTAGCACAGTGCCTGACAATAGTAGGTGCTACATATCCCTCCCTCCCTTCCCCATATTTGTTAAACCCAATCAATCAACTGATTGTTTACTGGAACAAATTCAGAAGGACCTTGGCATCACTGAGCTATTCAAACTGATTATTAGAAGTGTTATACAGTTCCAGGATTGAAGCAGGAGGTGCCCAAGACGGAGAACCAAAACACACAGGCTCCATCTAAATCAAACTTCTGGGCAAGGAGAAGATGGTAATGCACGTAGGCACAGCTACAGTTTGGGATCCAGGCATCAGCCTGGGACTGTTGCAGTAAAGATATAAAAAATGGTGGAAGGAGGAAGTAGGAGGAATACCATGGAAAGGAGGATATTAATATCATTCCCCCCCCTAATTTCAACCTGCCTGTTGATATTCTATTCATTTTTTGACTTATGGATTCTGATCACCTCAATAACCAAGCACCATTCTAGAAGAATAGTAATGAAATATGCTAACCACCTTCCAACAGAGAGATGATAGACTTGGGATATAGAATGAAACATTTATTGTTTGAACATGGCTAATGTGGCAATTTGTTTTACTCAATTATGCATATTTGTTATATGAGGCTCCCCCCCCACAGGGGTGACTAGAAAGGAGAGAAAACAGATTTTTGTTCACTGAAACAAAATTAAATTTAATTAAAAAAATAAAAACTATTTTTCAAGGCCTATTCCAAATTCTATATCTTCTATGAAATGTTCTCTGATCCTGTATCTCTAGCCACAACTCCCTAAACTTCCCTTTCTCCCAACACCACTACTGGAAGTGATCAGCAGATTAATAATCTCAGTATACCATTTTCCGTTTATATTTTTCTCATTTTTCATTCATTTACCATACTCTAATTTGGATTACAATTGCTGTGCACATGCCTTATTGCCCCCTACTGGGCTCTAATCATCTAGTAGGGACTTTTTCTTATCTTTGTATCTCCTCTGATAGGTAACAATAGCTAGCATTTTTATAGCAAGTTAAAGTTTGCAAAACTCTTTATAACAATCTTGGGATGTAGGTGCTATTATTATCTTCATTTTTACAGATGAGGAAACTGAGGCTAAGAGAAATTAAGTAACTTGCCTGTGATCACACAGCTGCTGAGTAAATGAAGCAGGATTTGACCTGGGGTTTTTCTGATTCCACAGTACTCTATTAGCTGCCTTTTTTTTTTCTTGGTCTGGGCCTATGTTTTCATCTGTGTAGGGTGTTCCTGGTACGGAAATTCCCATCAGAGATGCATACTGGCAATTTTCCGTGTCACCCAGCCTTAGAGAGTTTCCTGGGGGAACTAAAACCTCAAGTGATTATACAGACAGTATGTATCAGGGCAGGCTTTGAACCTTGGTCTTCCTGGCTTCAAGATCAACCCCTAGGTGCACTACCTCTCACCTTGTATGTAGTATGTGTTTAATAAATGTTTATAGAATGAATGTATGAATAAACAGTACCTATCATTCTTCTCCTTTTTCAACAGCTACCATGTTCAATCAATGTAAATAGTAATTGTTTCTGTTTTGGCCAGAAACCCTGAGGTTCTTCCCCTCCCAGATGAATCTTTTTTTTTTTTAAACTAGGTAAAGAGGACATTCTCTGCCTCATTTCTTATTAACCCTTAATCACTGAATGTTAAATTGAGTCAAACTGAGACTTGTTAAAGACCTCAGCTTGAAAAGGCCAAGGTCTCCCACTGCATCCTGGGCCATCTCCAGTTCTCCAGATCTGTATCTGACCACTGGACCCAGATGGCTCTGGAGGAGAAAGTGAGGCTGGTGTCTTTGCACAGCCCTCCCTCACTTAAATCCAATTCACTTTCATGCTATGGCATCACCTTCCTGATGTCATGGTCCTCCTTGAGAATAAAGGACAAACAACAACAACAACCGTGTTAAAACACCTCAAAGATTCTATGTTAAGCAAAAGTTTAGGGCATAAGGGTGATATTGCTATTTATAAAAGGAAAAAGAGGAACAAAAATCTCAAGTAAGTACCTACTCTGTGTGCCAGGCGTTGTGCTAAATGCTTTACAAATATTTTCTCTTTTGATCCTTACAACAAACTTGTGAGAGAGTTGTGGTTATGATTCCCATTTTACAGTTGAAGAAACCAAGGCAGATAGAAGTTAAGTGACTTGCCAAGGGTCACACAGCCAGTAAGAATCTGAGGCTGGATTTGAACTCAAGTCTTCCTGATTCCAGGCTCAACACTTTATCCACTGTATCACTTATTTGCCTCAAGGATCCTTTTGGATCCTTGTGAAAAAGGAGAGCTGACATCCACGACTAGAGTGATAAAGTTTTTCCTCATCAGTAAGTGTACTATTATTATCCTCATTCATTCATGAAACATTTATTGAGTACCCCTTATCTAATTAATTCTAATTCAATAACTGTACTAGATACCAGGTGTGAAACATCGTCCCAGTCTTCAAAGGATTTCTAATTTAGATGAGGATTGTAAGATTTCTTTGGAAGATGAATTAACTTCTGCATTGTC
This sequence comes from Vombatus ursinus, assembly GCF_900497805.2. Lineage (NCBI taxonomy): Eukaryota > Metazoa > Chordata > Mammalia > Diprotodontia > Vombatidae > Vombatus > Vombatus ursinus. Next base: position 7,533,236 of record NW_020949997.1, read on the forward strand.
AGAATGAAAAACCTTATCTACTTCATTTCCCCAAAAAAGATAAAAAAACTTCCCTGAAAATGCTTTCTGGTTCAGAGGCAGAGGTTATAAAAGAAAAAAATGGGTACACCGTTAGCAGCTTGGATTGTCTTCTGATAGAAGGCTTCTTGTACTCAGAGGAGCTACTAAAGAGGAGGAGTATTCAAAGGAGGGGTCCTTGTCCTTGGAGCGAAGTTGCTTCTACTGGTTCGAACTCATCTCAGTAAAGCCCAAAGATTCTTCCATTTTCCATATTCACTGACTGTGCTAGGTTTCGCCCGTATTAAATGTTGCTTGAAATGTTGCATGGACCTTTGGCTGGGATATGGAAATCATTCTCCTCAGCCAACATTTGTGATTCAGAGTTATAACTAAAATGTTCTTTGACCTGGGCTGGCAGCAATGGTCATTCCAGGGTAGTGAGCAGAACAGGTTGGGACAATGTCAGCAATAAACATTTAAACACCTCCAGAGTACAGAGCTCTGGTCTAAGTGCTATGGGAGAGGCAAAGTTTAGATAAGTCATGGTCACATCCTCATGATGCTTAGTAGAGGGAGAAGCTTAAACAACCATAATACAAAAGACAGAAATAACTGTGGTACAAAATAGCACAAGATAAATGCACGAGAGGTGAAAGCAAAATGGGATATAAAGTCTGAGGAGAGAATGATCTTGACTAACTTGGGGCAGAAGGTGCAGCTAAAGAAAGTTTCATGAAGGAAGGGATATTCAAGATGGATGTTAAAGAACAGCTAGGAATCCAACAGAATGAAACAGAAAACTTCAGGTCTGATTTCAGGTACATGGATCAAATTAGATGAAGGGGTTCCTTGCAGAGGGGTGGATGCATCCTTGAGGATTACAGGACCATAGATTTTGAGCTGGAAGAAAACACCGAGGTCATCTGTAATCTGGCCCTTTCATTTTATAGATGAGGAAGATGAGGCCCAGAATAGCTAAATGACTTGCCCAAAGTCCCCAGGCAGTAAGGAACAGAGTCAGATTTGCACTGAGGTCCTTCGACCCTCCTCCCAGCACCCTTTGCACTACACCACCCTGTCTGGTTCTTAGTCAATCAGAGATGGTTAGAAGCCACAGTGGTAGAAAGCTAGCTCCTAGCCAAGGGCAGGTCTTGGTGTTCTGCAGCCAGCTGTTGGGTTGCTGCTTCCAACTGTTTAGGTAATACCTCCTTTCCCCATGAGCCCTTTCATATACATTCCTGACAGAAGCCAGAGAGTTTGTCTTCACTTTTCCCAGTTCCGCCAAAGACTCATTTATTTTGGGTCCTTTGTGTGCCAGATCTGAAGGTGGTGGCTTTTCTCCCTGTTCAGTGAATATGGCCATTATGGCACGGTATCATTTCTGATACCAAAACCGAGAAAAACTCTCTGAGTCCCAGCAATGAGTTTGAGTGTAATTTTTGAGAATCTGCTTCTCGGTTCCTTATCTGGTTACCTTTGTCTTTACTGTGCAGCTATTTTTGGGCTCTGAGAACCCTGTGGAAACTCCTTTTCCAAGAAATCAGCTAACCATTCAGTGACCATGTTTACTTAATCTTCTGTTTTCTAAAAGCATAAACAGTCATATCTGAAGGGGACCCAACGTCAGAGTTTTTCCAGCACGATTGTGGGTTCCTTGCAGGCTGCCTTTGTGTTTTCTTTATGGTGGAGCTGATTTGTCATTTATCATGTTCCAGCTATGTTGACTAACCACCTCTCACTCTAAAACCTCGAAAGCTTGGGTCATCCTCCCCCTCTTTCTTCTGGAGTCTCTATGTTTAGCCTCCTTCCCCTCATCCCCTTCTTTAAGCCTTGTCTGTGGTCTGAGATGAAGTTTCAGACTCATCAGCCAGAATCTGGAAAGTGGAGTGAGCCAAAGCTCAGCTTCCAGGAAGATATTCCAGCAGGTGGGATTGATCCTCCAGCCTTGCCTACCCTTGATTCTGCAACAGATATTATTCTATGTCAACAAGTCTTGTCAATAGGTGACAAACATTTATTAAGTGCCTACTATGCGCCAGGAACCGTTATAGCGCTTACAATGTCCCAAGCACTGTGCAAATGCCACAGCAAGTTACTCCTTTGTCTACTTTGAAGATACTAAAAGGTTCCATTCTTTGTGTATCATTAACAACAGTCATCAGCTTCAACGGTAAGGACGGAAGGAAACTGAATGAGAGCGTTACCCACTCATTATTTGAAGAAAAGCTGTTCAGTTTAGTAAGTTTTTAGATATAATTCCAAATTGTTTTCCACAATAGCTGGACAAATTAATTCATATCTTCAACAACACATAGACCCTCCAACAGTTGTCACTTGTTTGTGAACTTTACCAACTTAGATAAATGGACACTCATTATTGGGTTCTATCTTTCCCTTGGCGTCTAGACAGGGTCTTACTTTGAATCTTTCTGGAGAGAACTTCCCTTTTTTTGTATTCTGAATTCAGAGAAATAAAGGATGTTAGAGCTGGAAGGGATCTTGGAGATCAGCTAGTCAATCATTTCCTTTGGAAAAATGAAGAAAATGACAAGAGAAGGGAGGTGACCTTAGAAGTGGCGTTAGGTCTCCTGATTTTTAATTCCACTCACTGTCTGACAAAACAATTTGTCTCCCTGAGGCCAAAAACAAGTTTAGCTGAGGATAAGAATGAGCTCTAAAGCACCCTATAGAGAAATTTTTCATCATCATGGTTATGGAAAACCATTTACTGAGTGTTTGATAGCACAGCATGATGCTAGGTTCTATACAAAGAGAACTGCACAGATATATGCCACCCCTTCTAGCAGATAACAATCTAAGATACATATGATCAGGACAGAAAGTCAAACAAAATACATCAAACCTGAGTGGACAATGAAGTCTTTGTGTACATTGGCTAAGCTTTAATGCCACCTCTTTCTTGAAGCCTCCATTAATACCTCCACTGCCAGGTAAAAATGACTCCTTTGATTTCAAAGTACTTTATATCTCTCCTTTAATAATAGCTAGCATTTATATAGTGCTTTATGGTATCTCATTTGATCCTTAAAACAACTCTGAGAAGTAGGTGCTCCCTACTTTGGAGTTAGGTTTACTGATGAGGAAACTGAGGCTGAATGACTTGCCCAGGGTCACACAGCTAGTGAGCATCTGAGGCAGAATTTGAACTCAGGTCTTCCTGACTCTAAGTTTCATGCTCTATACACTGGAGCCCTTACCTTTATACAAACTATCTCACCCTTATGATTGGTAAGGGAGAGAGCAGGGCCTACATCTTATTTCCCTTTTTATTTATCCCAAGGGGATGGGATGGTATAGAGTATTCATCCTATCAGAACTTAATAAATGTTTATTGAATGAATGAGTAGATGGCCAAGTAATCTTTTGGAAACTGAGTCATAAGGCTTATAAACGAGACTAAGCATTCACTAGTGCATTTGCTCAAACTATAAGATAATCAGGACACTGCAGCAAAGAGGAAACCATTGCTGTTCTTCAGGTAGGAATGAATGAGCAGAACTGCTAAATGTGAAGTAATTTAAGTGCTTATGATGTGTGGAGCCCTGTCGTAGGTACAGGGGGATACAAAGATGTCAGAAGACATAGCTTCTGCCTTGGTGGAGCATAGTGTTTGTGAATTGGGGGGCTAAGATGCACCCAAATATCAGTGCACAAGAATGCTCCACATTCAAGAATGGCGCCCGTGAATTTTCTGGGACAGAACCAGCAGAAAGGAGGCAGGAGCTGTCTTTGATACAAATGTGTGGTTGTTTTGAGTACACTGAGCTATGCTTCATAGCTAGCCAGCACAGAGATTCTGGGAAATATGATGATAGATAGACAGGCTGATTTAATGTACAACTTGGGTGCTGCCCTCGCAGGAAAGGTGAAGGTGAGTGACAGGGTGACAGAATGCCACAGAATCCTTGAGAAAAACAACAAGCAGAGTGAGGTCATTATTGTTGCCAACACCATCACCCAGCAACAACAAACATTTACCAGACCCCTACTACACACAGGGGCCCATGCTGGGGGCTGGCATGATAATAATAATACTGGCTGACATTTATATAGCACTTTAAGATTTATAAAATGCTTTACAAAGTCTTGATTCTCACAACAAACAACCCTATGAAGCAGGAGCTATTATTATCCCCATGGTGTTGTTGTTGTTTTGTTGTTTCAGTTATGTCCAACTCTTTGTGACCCCATTTGGGGTTTTCTTGGCAATGATCCTGGAGTGGTTTGCCATTTCCTTCTCCAGCTCATTTGACAGATGAGGAAACTGAGGCAAACTGTGTTAAGTGACTTGCCCAAGTCACACAGCTAATGTCTGAGGCCTGATTGGAACTCAAGTGTTCCTGATTCCAGCCTGCCTGGTAGTCTGTTCACTGTGCCACCTCACTGCCCCCATCCCTATTTTACAGAGGAGGAAATGGAGAGATTTTAAGTGACTTGTTCAACTATTAAGTGTCCAAAGCTGGATTTAAACTCAGGTCTCTGTAACTCCAGGTCCAATATTCTAGTCATTACACAATATAGCTAGTCCTGGGCTAGCCTTTCAAGTATAGTTGATAAACTAGAGCACTCCCCTAAGAAGATTCTTCATGATTCAAACGAATATATACTTACTATAGAATGAGTAGCATGGATACTCTGCGCCACATGAGTTCAGAGGAGATGGTGAGAAGCTGGTTCAAAGAATTGGACTCCCCAAGAGATTTTAGACTGATGGGCTGAATCTAATAGCATAAAATTTGTTGGGGAAAGGTAAAGTCCTATACATGGGCTAAGAGAAGACCAACAGCTACACAGGTATAGGAGGGTGAGATAAAAGAAATCTTTTGAAAAAGACATCGGGGTTTTAATGGACTCTGGGATTTATATGAGTCAGCAGGGACAGCCACCAAATGAGGTGCCTTAATAGCAAGGTAGGGACTAGAGGTAGTTTCACTGTATGCTAAGTCAGTCTAATATCTGGGTCATTGTAGGTAGTGGCAACAAGAAGAAGGAAGATGCAGATGCCAGAGACATTACATAAGAAGACTTGGCAGGACTTGGTGAATGAATGTCCATGTGGAGACAGGAAGAGACAGGAGAGGATAACCCCAGGACTGAGAGCGCAGGTGACTAGGAGAATGACAGTGGGGCCACTGACAGAAATGGGGATTCCCAAAAGGAAGCTGGTCTGGGGTCAATTTTAGACATGACACCTGATGGAACACAGATGAAGGGTAAGACAAATGCAGGGAAGATGATTAAGAAGGGTTACATGTGGGGCAAGTTGGGAAAACAATAGCCTACAAAAGGGAAAACAGAGAATGGAGAAAGGATGTATCATGAACACATTATGGCAGATGGAATAAGCATCAGGAAGATGGATGCTAGGCCTTTGTTATAGGAGTATGATGGAAAGAGTTTTGTCTCTGGAGTCAGAGGACCTGGGTTCAAATCTCACCTCTGCCACCTTCTACCTGTGACCTCCTTGGACCTCAGTCTCCTCATCTATAAAATGGGTGAAGGGAGAGGTTAGTAGTCCATGACCTCTGAGGTTCCTTCTAGCTTTAGACTTGTGATCTGTGTGAAGATTTAGTAAGAGGCAAAAACAGGTAAAGTCTAGTCAGATCAGTTTTTTTACATTTGAATTTGAGCTATTAGCTGGAAATTATATAAAGGACACCCAAAAACCTCAAGTAAGCTGGCTGGACAGCACAAAATTGTTTGATGATGTTCCTTAATTGTACCAATGTACTCCCAAGATCCCTCCTCCATGGTCTAGAAAAGTTATTTGTTCACTAAAATTGTCTCACTGTGTTAGACTATAGCAGATAAGGGGCGAGGATGAAGAAGTGGGATTCAGGTACCACGCCAGACATGGAGAGTGAGAAGTAAGGAAGCCACAAAGCCAGGATGAAGGATGAGATGTTTAATGAGAGAAATGCCTCCTTCTCCCCTCCTCATCTTTTTTTTTAGGTCCCTCCCCCGGTAGTTATAGAAAAAGAGGAAACTCTAGACTTAAGCCACTAGCACCAAATAAACCACAAATTGGTTATGGGGGTGAAAGATAGTGAGAAGTCAAGGATGACGCCAAAGTTTTGAGCCTGAGGGACTGGAAGGATGATGTTGCCCTCAACAGTAATTGGGAAATTGGGAAGGGAATGGGAGGGTTTAGGGGGAAAGATAATGAGTTCAGTTTTGGACATGTTGAATTTAAGACATTTACTGAACATTCAATTCAAGATGTCTAAAAGCAATTGGAGATGCAAGATTGGAGGCCAATAGACAGCTTGGGGCAGGAAAGGTAGATTTGAGAATCATCCGAGATAGTAAATCAATCCATGGGAGCTGATAATATCACTAAGTGAAGCATGTATACAAATGGTCTTACTGACCCACAGTTTAATATTAGAAGGCCTGCCCTTAGTTTCAAGATGTAGGTTAACTATCCTGACTATATGATAAAAGTGATAATTCAAGTCTCAAATCATCTGCCCACTAAGACTGCATAAGACATATAAACATGTGAAAACATGGATATGACCTTAAGAAGACACATCGTAGTCTATCTTTTTGAGATAAAGAAAACAGGAAGAAAGTCTTCCTTCTTTTTGTGGAAGAATTCCACTTTCCCATCAACCACTTTTGATTCACAAGTGGTTTAATTATGGTTGAAACACAAACCTAGATCATAGAATCACAATAGTGCAATAATTCTCAAGCTTTTCAGTCTCAGGACCCCCTTACGCTCTTAAAAATTATTGATCCCCACAAAGAGCCTCTGTTTATGTAGGTTATACCTATTGATATTTATCATATTAGAAATTAATGTTATAAAAATATTTTGACCTTGTGGACCCCTTGAAAAGGTTTTGGTACCCCCAGGGATCCCTAGGCCATACTTTGACAGCCATTCATTTGTATTTAGACTTAATAAATTGGTTTTTAGATTTAAATGTAAGTAGGATCTTAAAGAAATATAAAAGTTATAATGCTACAAGATTTTTGTGGCATGAATTTTTAACAAAGCCCGAACTTTTTCATTAAGAATTAAGGTTAAAATTTCCTCATGAGTCTTAGGATCAAGGGCCAATAAATACATTTCTGTTGTAGATTTTTTCCTTTTAGATTGGAGCACTGCAGTAATATGGTAAACATTACATTTACAATATGTGCAATTATAGAAAATATTACTCTTTTGAATTGGTAAGAGGAACTCACATAAAAGGAATGAGTTGAGGTAGCTACACACATCCTTTAGAGGTAGTTTGTAACCAATGATTCCAAATGTCATCTTAGAGATACTGATTTTGCTGAATGCCAAATGAATTAACAAAATAGTACAAGAGAAAAAGGGTTACCTCGGAGTCAAAGGACCTAGGTTCAAATCTAAGCTCTGCCACTATTACTTGTGGGTCCTAGGTCTGAATTTAATTCAGGTCAATTCAACAAGCCAATTATGTTCAGGGTATCATGTTACCTACTGGGGACACAAAACCAAAAATGAAAACATACCTTCCCTAAAAGAGTTTACATTGCACTGGCTTCAGGATTTGTTCAGTAAATTTTATGGATTCGTTCTGTAAAATTTGGATTCAGTCAAAAGGCCACACTTAAGGACCTAGAAGGCCACATATGGCCTTAAGGCTGCAAGTTCCCCACCCCCGGGCTAGCTACTTAATTTTTTTGAGCTTCATCTATAAAATGAAGAGATTAAACTAGATGACCTTTAAACTTTAAATGTATAAATCTCAAACACAATTCACTCAATACATTTGGTGGTCAGTTCAATCTACTCAGAAAAGGGCCTATTATTGAGAACTAGAAATGCCATCTTTGTAACATAGAATTTCAGAGTTGGAAGGTTATTTGGAAGTCATGTAGTCTAAGTTCTTATGCCATTCAGGAAATCTACTTCAAAGGATGAATGATGAGTAGTCATCCATCTTCTTAAGTAGTTTCAATAATGGGAAGGTCACCATTTCATGAGGAAGCCTGTTCCATTGTTAGATAACTCTAACTGGTAGAACATGCTTTCTTTTATTCAAATACTCAAATGGATTTGTGATCTAATCAATCTGAATGATCCTTCCAATCATGTAGATCACAATTCATCTATCACTGCCTTTCAAGTGCAATCTTAATTCTTGTCCCCCCATAAGCTTGGAGTTATTAAAAGAGTTTTTTTTGGTAGTCATGCAAAACATATCCATAATAGTCATGTTGTGAAAGAAAACAGACAAACAACAACAAAGAATAATAAAGTAAAAAAAGTATGTTTCAATCTATATTCAGACACCATCAATTCTTTCTCTGGGGATGGATAGTACCTTTTGTCATAAGTCCTTCAGAGTTATCTTGCATCATTATATTGCTGAGAATAGCTAAGTCATTCACATCTGATCAACTTACAATATTGTTGTTACTTTGCACATTAAAAGAGTTTTGCAAATAAGGAATTCAGTCAACTCTCCTCCTTAGTTTGGGGTTCAATTTGTTTTCCAGCTTTTGGGGTAAGACCTTACTCTTCAATAAAAACTGTAGGGAAAACTGGAAAGTAGTCTGGCAGAAACTAAACATAGATGAACATCTTATACCATAAAGCAAGATAAGATCAAAATGAGTATATGATTTAGGTGTAAGGGGAAACATCATATGCAAATTCACAGAGCATGGAAGAAATTACCTATCAGATCTATGGATTAAGGAAGAGTTCATAATCTAACAAGAGACAAAGAGCTTATAGGATATAAGATGGACAATTTTGCTTACATAAAACTTAAAAGGTTTTGCATAAACAAAACCAATGCAACTAAAATTTGAAGGAAAGCAGGAAGATATCTTTGTAGCAAATTTCTGTGATAAAGGTTTCATTTCTAAAATATATAGGGAACTGATTCAAATTTACAATTAAGAGCTATTCCCCAATTAATAAATGGTGAAAAGGATAAAAACAGGTAATTTTCAGAAGAAGAAATCCAAGCTATCACTAGTCATCTGAAAAAAAAAAAACAGATCTGGAAATCACTAATAAATAGAGAAACACAAATTAAAACAACTCAAGATACCACTCATACCATCAGATTGGCTAAGATGACCAAAAGGAAAAGGACAAATGCTGAAGGGGATACAGGAGAGCAGGTGCACCAATATAGTGTTGTTGGGAGCTGTCAACTAGTCCAACTATTCTGGAAAGCCATTTGGAACTATGCTCTAAAAGTTATTAACCTGTGCATACCCTATGACCTAGTGATACTGATATTTGGTTTACATCTCAAAGGGATCAAAGAAAGAGGAAAAGGTAGAGTACTGGCCCTGGAGTCAGGAGGACACAAGTTCAAATCCGGTCTAAGACCAGACACTTAACACTTACTAGCCATGTGACCCTGGGCAAGTCAGTTAACCCCAATTGCCTCACCAGAAGAAAAAAAAATAGAAGAAAGAGGAAAAGGGCAATACAAAAGTGTTTATAGCAGTTCTTTTTGGTAGTAACAAGGATTGGAAACCAAGAGGATGTCCACCAATTTGGGAATTGATAAACAAGTTTTGGTAAATGATTGAGATGAAATACTATAACTGTAAGAAATTAGAAACATGGGAAGACTTTGTATGAACTGATGCAAAGTGAAGTGAGCAGAACCAGGAGAACAATTTATATAGTAACAGTAGCATTGTAAAGATAATCAACTTTGAAAGACTCAAATGGACTTAAATAAGACTTAAAAGGATAGTCAACTTGAAAGACGACTATGAACAACCACAGTTTTAAAGGACTGATGATGAAACACGCAATCTACCTCCAGATAGAGAGCTGAAAGACACTCTCTCACTCTCTCTCACTCTCTCTCTCTCTCTCTCTCTCTCTCTCTCTCTCTCTCTCTTTCGGACACAGCTAATGTGGGAATTTCTTTTGCATGATTATGCATATATATAACAGCTTTTGTTTTTCATGCTTTCTTCTTGGGTGGAAGAGGGGAAGAGAATTTAGAACTGAAAAAAAATAAAATTGAACTAAAAAAAACTGAATTAGAACCCAGATGTCCAGACTCCAGGTCCATGACATTTCCATCACTATATATGGTCTCCTTTTTGTTCTTCCCCTTTACTTACCAAACTTTCTTCAGACATTCAGTTAGTTTCCTGAATGATTTTTTTTTTTTTTTGCTGGGATAAGAATCTACTAACCAGAAAACACAAGCATCTGGGTCCACTCAGCATTTGTGTTTCTAATTGTAAATGAAAAAAATCCTCATTCTCATATATAATTCTATCTTTATGAATTGAATTATTGTGACTCAGTCCTCAGAACCTGAACACCCCAGGGTAAACTGATAAAATTGAGTCTTTAAATCAGCAAAGCTAAAGACCAAATCCTGGAGCCACAATGATCCTCAGGTAGGTACAGACTTGCTCTGAGGCCTAGCCAGAGAAAATGGTTATCTGGATCCTCCCTTTCCCCTCTCTCTTCTCCCATCTCCTTTCTGCTTGCCTCTCCTCCCATTAACTGAAACATTAATGACTTCAACTTTAGGACGAATGAGGATAGAATTCAGAGCTAAGGATTTTTCTCCCTCCCTCTTTTAAAATGTTTTATGATTTAACTAAAAGTCCATGAACTAAACTGCAAAGAATAGCATGAGAACCTAGAAACAGCATATGGGAGTTTTTGTGTGTGATCAAGCAGTTTAGGAGATCTGGGTTTAAATCTTGCCTCAGACCCCTAGTAGCTCAGTGATCATAGGCAAGTCAACTAACTTCTCACAGCCTTCATTACTCAAATCTGCTTGTAAGGTGGGGAGCAAGGAGCCCCTGAAAATGTTTTTTTTTAATTTAATGCCAAAAAAGAGCATTTCCACACACACTGCAGAATATGAAGAGAGGATTCTTTATGAACCTGAATCTCTAATTCAGACCACATGATATATGTGTATATATGTAGATATATAAATACATAAATTGTACATATATAGATAACAAATTTTACATATTATTTTCAAAACTGTTCTGTAAACTTCTGCTCTCTTCTGTGCATTACAACAATGTTCAACAACTGTCTTTTTTTTTTATCCATAATGCTAACTTTCTTTCTAGCCACATCTCCTCCCTCTTCTTTGCCTTTTCCCCCAATTAATCAAGAAAAAGAAAGGGAAATAAGCATAGCCACATAGCATCCAAGCTTAAAAATATTTATTTCTTCACCTTGTTCTGTCATCTCTCTGACAGGAGGGAGGCAACATGCTTCAGCATATGTCTTTTGGAAATAGGTTTGGTCTTTGCACTGAATAGATTTATGGGGCAGCTAGGTGACATAGTGAGCATGGAATGCCCAGCCTGGAGTCAGGAAGATTTGAGTTCAAATCTGGCTTCAGAAAGCAACTAGCTGTGTGACCCTGGACAAGTCACTTAGGCCTTCCTGACTCCAGGCACAGCACTCCATCCACTGTACCTCCCAGCCTTGAAGGCTATAGGTGTCCCATCTCTGGTCTGACTGGTACTCACTTTTCTGGGGGAAGGGATAACTTTCCTATTGACCTTGAACTTCTGACTAACTTTCTATACTGTTCTGGGGGTAGAACCAAGGGTATTCTGAAGCTAACTCAAACCCAGCTCTAGAGAGTAAATTGTTAAAATTTCAGTGTGTTTACACTTTGGGAAACACTACAAATCAGGGCTTAATTTATTATTGTAGGTTGTTGTTGCTTTCAATTTCTATACTTAAGAAACTGAAGGAGAAAATGTTAATATTTCAGGGTAGTTACGTGTTGTATGGATGGAGTGCCACACCTGGAGTCAGGAGACCTGAGTTCAAATCTGACCTCAGGTACTTACTAGCCGTGTGACCCTGGGTTAATCCCTTAATCTCTGTCTGCCCCAGTTTCCTGAGCTGTAAAATGGGGATAATAACACCTACTTACCTACTTCCCAGGATAACAACACCTACTTCTATTGTGGTGAGGACCAAATGAGATAATAATTGTGATGCTCTTAGCACAGTGCCTTGCACATAGTAAGCACTATATAAATGTTAGTTATTATTAGTATTATATTATATTAGTATCATACATTTACGTTTTTACCCGCAGAGAGCCAGTTGTTAAACTTTTACCAGTACACTCCTGGGCGGAAGATGTCACTTACTGCAATTTCTCATTGGATTTCTTGATCACTGTTCAGTCTGGTAGAAACCTCTGAGTGTTGGTGGAGTTGGAGTAGAGACCCTAGGCAGTTCACCTCCTGTTCTGATAGCCATCTTGGCAGGAAGTCTGATGACTGCCCCTAACCAATTTGATGAGTCTCCCACTTTTAGCACATGGCCCTCGTGTAACCATCCGAAGGCTACTTTCCATGAAAGTAGACTTCAGCATTGATAGTTAACTGGCTGGGGCTGTCTTCTGATGACTGTCTGAGTGAGGCTCGGGAGGATGGACTCTTGACTCAGAGGAGCTGCGCTCTCTGTGGTCTGAGATCAGACTTGCCCTTTTTATTTTCCTGGACTTTTGTCTTCACTGCACATTCAAACCATAGTGCAGCAAAGGCGTCTTTGGGCATTCCTGTAAACTCCCTTTGCTCTCTCCTTCCTTTTCTGTCCCCAGCAGGAAATGGCAACGTGCAGCAGAAGTACATGGTGAACAGCCCATGGTGAACACCTGGGTTCAAGTGACCCTGAAAGCTTAGTTTTCAGACCTTAAGTCCCAGTTACCATCCTCTGCCTTTCTCTTTGGTTTTCTGAGCACAGGTCAGACACTAACAGATAGACATTACCAGCCTTGGTAGGTATCTTGTGGGTAATCCTGAGTTGAAGAATTGTGGTTTTATAAGTTCCTGAGTTTCAAAGTTAGGCATCAAAGAGATTTCCTTAACAGTGAACTTCTCAGAGGTGAAGAGACTCCTTTCTCAAGAATCAGCCAGCATCAGAAGGACGAAAGCCACGCCATGAGGGGGCAGGCCTTCCAGAAGAAGTCTAAGGGGCTGTTTGAACGTTTTATGTTTCTGCATTTGTTTTTGAGTCTTTTGGATTTTCTATAGTGAGTGAAATAAAAGACCATGCTGCACTTGATATCTTTGCTGTATATTAGATGCCTAACTTATATACAATGTTGATGACCCTGTACATACTTTTGGGAAACCTGGATACAAGTTATATTTAAGATGTATTTTAGAGATTTTCCTGGAGGCCTTTAGGAGGTAGCATAATGAGTTAACAAGATATGATGACGCTCGTGAAAGTCAGGTGCCCACCATTAAACTGAGGTCTGCCTGAGTGCAGTGTTCCTGCGGAGGATAAAGGGTGAGGAATAAACATCTACTCTGTGCCAGGCACTGTGCCCAGGGCTTTACAAACATTATTCCACTTGATCCCTGCATCACCCTTGTGAGACAGGTGCTATATCATCCCCATTTTACAGTTGAGGAAACTAAGGCAGTCTTCCTGACTGCAAGACCAGAGTTCTATCCACTCTTGGGCCATGAATCATGTCAAATGGGGGAAATACAACTTGTACCACTATAATACCTGATGTCAGGGTTGGTTTGAGGAAAATGCTTTGTAAGTCTTAAAGTACTGCACATATGTAAACAGTTATTATTACCAAGTACCAGGAACACGCAGACATCTATAGTATGTATCTGCATGTGTTACGGCTATTTGTCTTGGGGTAACATGAGGGAAAGCACCTTAATTTTTGGTGGTTATTATTTTATAAAGGGATATCCTTGGGATAATTCCTTCTGTTTGTACATATAGTACAATTATTATTGTTATTGCTCTTTTTATTTCCTAAAGGTTAAATCATGTCCTCTGTAGCATCAGTTACACAGAGTATTGGGAAAGATGCCTTCTCATTGTTTCTGGTTAGTTCAGCCAACAACAAAAGCACTCTAACCCTTTATAAAAACTTAAAATATTGGGGATTATATGAAAAACATTAGGAGTAGTTCATGGTATAACACAAAAAACTTAATTGTTTTAAAAGTTAGCTACACATTTCTATGATGCTATTGATTTGACTATTTGAACATGTATAAATTGGTTTCCTGATGACTGACAAAAATTTCATGCTGGAAAAGAACAAAAATTGGTTTCATTCCCAGACTTTTTTTTTTTTTAAGGATATGGTCTTCTTAACAAAATAACTAAGCCTACTTAGTTAGAATAATAAATTTACTGCTTAAAATGTTGCCAATGCTAACTGAAAGTTGCAATTTCAGCAGATATTACTTCTTCTTTGGGTTGGTAGAAAAGGAAGGGAGAGAGTTAAGTGGATAACTGACTCTTCAGTGTTATCATAAGATTCTGGCAATAAGAAAGATAGGAAGAAAAAAAAGGATCCAAAACTTCTACCTTTTCAATCTAGAGGTTTTTATACTGTTCTGAGAATGTTTACCATAATCTTGGAAGAAAATCAGGGACATTTGTAAACCTGAAAAATTAGTTACATAAGTTGGTTAATTAACAAATTCGCATATTTTGGAAATCTCCAATATTTAGGTATGGATGTAATAAGTAATTTCCCCTGCCCCTCCCCCCCCATATAATTTATAACCTACCAGCGGAGAAACAGTGGGCAGCTAGGTGGCCCAGTAGATACAGTGCAGGGCCTAGAGGCAAGAGGACTCCTCTTCCTGAATTCAAATCCAGCCTCAGACACTTACTAGCTATGTGACCCTGGGCAAGTCACTTCACTCTGTGTGCCTCAGTTTCCTCATCTGTCAAATGAGCTGAAGAAGGAAATGGCAAACCACTCCAGCATCTTTGCCAAGAAAACTCCAGATGGGGGCTCAGGGAGAGTAGGACAGGACTGAAATGACTGAACAAAAACAACTGAAAGTCGAGAAACAAATTATAAAAGTAAGTGAATAGTTTAGTACTGAGTGAGTGCTGGGTTTTAAAATGAGAGGGCTGACTGGGTCTGCCAGCTGTAGTCCCTGTTACTGGGAAGGGTGAGGCTAGTGGGTCTTTTGAGCTCCAGAGTTCATTGCCAGGTATCCTCACTAAGTTCAGCCACCAACATTTTGAATCCCTGGGATCAGGTGATCACCAGGTGGCCTAAGAAGGTGTGATCCTGCCCAGGTCAGAAACAGAGTAGGTCAAAACTCTCTTGTCAATCAGCAATGAGTTTAGACTCAGACATCAGAGTCAGTGGCCTCTGGTCTTCTAGATTGGGCAAGAAAGGAAGACCCAGTTTCAAAACAAAATAAACAAAACAACGAGCAAAAAAGAGGACTTGAGATTAATTCCAGGCTCTGTCATTTATCACCCATGTGATCTTGGGCCAGTAATTTCACTTTTCTTGGCCTCAGTTTTCTCAACTATAAAACAAGAGGGTTGGACTAGATGATCTCTAGTTTAGTAACTTCTGTCTCTAAGAGATCCTACGGAAGGTATTTAAGCAGCCCATATTTTATTTTATTTATTTATTTATTTATTTATTAGGCAATTGGGGTTAAGTGACTTGCCCAGGGTCACACAGCTAGTAAGTGTCAAGTGTTTGGTCTGAGGCTGGATTTGAACTCAGGTCCTCCTGACTTCAGGGCCGGCGCTCTATCCACTGCGCCACCTAGCTGCCCCAGCCACACATTTTTTTGGCTAGGCAATGGGGGTAAGTGGGTTGCCCAGGGTCACACAGCTAGTAAGTGTTATGTGGCTGAGTTTGGATTTGAACTCAGGTCCTCCTGAATCCAGGGCCAGTGCTCTATCCGCTGTGCCACCTAGCTGCCCCGAGCAGCCCATATTTTAAATAGAATATTCACATGATGCATGTGTTACTTAACACATTAATTAGATTAAAAATTGTTTTAGTTTCACTACTTTCATGTACACTTTTAAAATATCCTAACACTAACTGCTCATATAATATATCCAAGAGGAAGCCTTGGCAGATAAACTTTAGTGGATGAAATTCATTTGTAATTAGCAGGAAAAAAAAAGGGGGGGGGGAAGAAATGAAGTCCCTAAAATACTTTGTTCTCCACAGAAGGTTAAAATGTGCCCCCTGCTCTCTTATCTTTACTAGTCATCTGCCCAGATAATTCCTTCTTTTGTAGGTTATGCAACCCAAGACAGCACCCTGGTCCAGGCCTAATAATGACAAATTCTGAATAGGTGGAGCCAAAGTTAATGAGGTTTTATTACTTGAATATATTTACAGAGAGAGCAAGAGAAAGACAGCCCCGTCTATTTACCATATAAATTCCCCTTTCTCATTGTTTACACTTCATGTTGTAGGAACATATGCCACTAATCTGTAAAGCTTTGGCAGATATCTGGGTAGTGCACGTGGTAATTAACTCACTAGTGACTTAAAATTTTATGGGAACTCTGCAGAAATTGTTTGGGCTACATCACTTGTTGAAAGTTTTAAGTGTTGTAGTCTCAAACCCTGCTTTTCTAGCCCTGCCTGACCCCTGATGTTGGCTAGAGTGACATCTGGTAGTCTCTTTTGTCTTCTTGGTTCCAAAAAAAATCCCTTATCCTCAATTTCTTCTTCAGTACTGTGTGCCTATGGTCACTTAGGAAGTACAATATAATTATTATTATGGTTATTGTTATGTTTTCCAAGTCAAATCATAGTAGACCTGATATAACACAGTTGCTGCTAGTTTTATTTCCTGACTCTCTCCAACACTATAAATCACTTCCTTTCCCTTGTAGAGAGGATGGTATCACTCAAAATATCACATATCAAGCCACTTTCAGTCAGAAGAAGATATTGTCTCATCAAGAGACTCAGAAATTTTTAAACACTCATAGCCTTCCCTTCCCAGTCCTCCTTCCTTCCCTCTCATAGAAAGAAATTGAATTGGGAGTCAGGAAACCTGGATTTTCGTCCCATTTTGGTTCACTATGTGATCCTGGGCAAGTCACTTCAACTCTCTTCTAATCTGTAGAATGGGGGTTTGGAATACTGGATTAGAATGATTTCTGTTCTAACATTCTGATGTTGCCAGAACTCCCTTTGAAGTAACATAGAACTCTGTTTAGAAGAGATCAAGAGAGATGTTTGTTTTTTTTTTTGTTGGGGGGGAGGGCGAAAGGGGATGGGGGAGCTGGGACTTTGCCATTATGAAGTGTTCCCACTGTGGAATCTCTCTTCACTGATACAGACCAATTAATTTAATCACTATAATATATCACTATCGCATATTCTTGAAGGGCAGCTAGGTGGCACAGTGGATAGAGCACTGGGCTGGAAATCCGGAAGACTCATTTCTGTGAGTTCAAATCTAGCCTCAGGCCCTAGCTGTGTGACTCTGGGCAAGTCACTTAACCCTGTTTGCCTCAGTTTCCTCATCTGTAAAATGAGCTTGAGAAGGAAATGGCAAACCACTTGAGTATCTTTGCCAAGAAAACCCCAAATGGGGTCATGAAATATCAGACATTACTGAACAACAACAACAACAACATATTCTTAAATAGTTACCTGTGGCACTGAGAGGTTAAGAGATTTTTACCCAGTCATATAGCTAGTATATGTCGGTGACAGGATATGAATCCAGGTCTTACTGACTCCAAGGCTGTTCCTTTATCTACTATGACATTCTGGCCCTCAGATTTAAATATGTGGAATTGAAAAGTAGGTCAATTCACATTAATGAAGAACACAACATTCAGCTAACTTAAATTTCCATAATCTTTGACATAGATAGTTTAGGTAGAAAACGAGGAATCCAACTTTCCAGTTGGATTTAGTTAGTTTGATGACCCTAGCTATTACTTTTCTTAATGTAACTATCATCACTTTCACTTTTCAATGGTTAAAATAAACCCTGACATGAATGCTTAAATAGAAGGGATGAGTATTTTTTATTGATAATCATTCTGTGTCTCTGGAAAACAGCAAATTTTAATAAAGAAACCTAACTGGTACTTCCAAGAAGATGGCTGAGTCAGAGGTCAAAGAAAGCATTGTAGAATAGAAAGAATACTGTATTTAGAAGTCAGAGAATTCTGGGTTTGAATCCCAGCTCAGCCTGAGTGTACATGAGCAAGTCACTTAACTTCCCTTGGTCTTACAGTTTCCTCATATGTAAAATGAAGCTGGACTAGACAACCTCTAAAGCTCCCTTTTTAGCTCAAAAACTATGATATTATGATATGTGTGTATATATATATATACATATATACACACACACTTATGTGTACATATGTATGAACTTCAATAAAAAATAGAAATACTGAAAAGAAATAAAAATTGCTAGAAATATTCAAAATAAAATGAAAACTCACCAAAAAGATGAGTGACCAAACTAAGGAATATGGGTGTACTAAAACAAGTTTTAGGATAATCAAAACAAAGGAAAAGATAAGTGAGGAAATACTCACTGTACCAATTCCACAAATAGCATGAGAAATAATGCAAGAAATTTCAAGAGAAACATTTAAATAAAGATAATGGAATTAAAGAAGTATGAAAATCAGCAAGACAAATCACGAAAAGAATTATAAGACTGAACACAACTGAAAACAATCCAGGAAAAGTTTAAGGAAGAATTGGATGCAGCTAAAAATAGAGAGGAAATGATGACAAAACCCATTAAAAACAGATAAAACCTATAATACAGAGAATTCAAAAATATAAAACAACCAAAAGTAGTACAAACACTGTAGAAGCAGATGTTACAGAAAAGATAAGCTCAGAAAATAATTGAATTGGGGAAAATGGGAGTTGTACCGGTGAAGGTAATGTATTCAGAAGACATGACAAAGAAAAAGTTATCAGGGTCCCAGAAAACATTAAAGAAGAAAATAAATCACTGTATTTTATGAAACTGTTTAAGAAAATTTCCAGAATTACAAAACAACCATCACCATTACCACCACCATGACAAAATTCTGCAAATGAGAAAGACTCTGCAAAACTATAATAGAGAAATTTAAAATTCCAATTATCCAAACACGTCATTATCAAGCTTCAAACCTGTAGTGACAAACCCAAACTAATAGAATGAAAGAAGAAAGGCATCACATACAAAGACAGATGAATCCATGTCTTAATAGATTTTTCTACCCAAATTGCCGGGGTCTGTAATTTTTTACAAAAATTAGAAATATCTGGAGTTGGTGTATTATATTTGTGAAATGTGTGTTTGTGTGTATGTAAATGTAAAAACTTGGCCTTGATCCCAAAATCAGCTTCCCAACAAATCTAAGCAGTCTATTGAGAAAGCAAGAGATAGATTTTAACTAAATCAAAGAATCCATGGAGAAACACACACACATACACTTCAAAAGAACCTGTGGAACTAGGCTAGAGAAATGCCTGGGTGAGCTGAGTACTTTAGAACAAAAGACACTTTTCAACTGTGATTATCTAGTTATCTTAATGTAAGAGTCTCTGATAAAAAAATAATCACCCTATTGTATTGGTTAGATTACCGAATGATACAATTGGACCTGAAAAAGAGTAGAAGAGGCAGATAAGGGAGAGAAATAGTAGAAATTTGAGCATATAATTAAAGAGGCTTTTCAGATAAACAAAGAAGAAAAATTCAGTTAAAAAAAAGATTTGGAAAAGGGAGAGGTCTGACAGTCTCAAGGAAAAAGTACCTTTGACAAAGGTGGTCCTGGGGGTCAGCAAATTTAGAGATACTTATGAAAGGGGGCATCAAATTCAGTGACATTGAATTAATAGCATAAAATATAATAATTCTGTTAAGTACTGTTTTTCTAATAGAAATACTGAAATAAAAGTATATTTGTGTTACCTTTGGATAAGTAAAGGGACTTAATGAATAATTTAATGAATAATTTAATAATTTATCAATTGTATCCTTAAATGCAAATGGATTAAACTCCCCCATAAAAAAGAAAAGCATGATAGAAGTAATTGAAAACTAGATTTTAACAAATTGCAATTTGTGGGATACACACACATACATACTCATGAAAGGAGATATACACAGTTTTAAATGGAAAGGTTAGAATAACATTTATCATGATACAATTCAAGGAAATCTGGGATTATTTTTATTCTATCTAATAACATTCTATTCATGGGGTCAAAAGATTTAAAAGGAACCTTAAATTCTCCTAGCCTAACTCACTTTATTTTATAGAAAAGTGAAGTAACATTTTCAAGTTCACATAGGCAGTAAGAAGCAGAGATGGGATTTGAATGTAAGTACTCTGACTCCAAATCAAGTTTCAAATCATGTAGCATTAAGTGAAACATTAAATAAGGAAATGATGTCATGCTTAAATGCACCATTGAAAAGGAAAGCATATCATGGATGGATATTCAAGAACTAAGTAATAGAGTATTTGAATTTAGAAAGGAAATGATCCCAGTCCTCTATGAAAAACATTAGTAATTATAGACTTCAGTTCTATAATATCATAGTACATCAATTTCAAAAAAGATGAATTTTTTTTAAAAGTTGCAGACTTAAACAGAGTTTTGACTGGATTTAACAAATGCATGGAAAGAATGAGAAAAGCAAGGGAAATGTATTTTGTCAAATACATAAGGAACATTTATAAAATTTAGTCATATTCTTCATCATAGAAATGTCCCAGGTAAATTTAGAAAGGCAGAATTTTTAAATATTTCACTTATTGCATAATAAAATGATAGATAGCATGATCAAAGTTGCAAGACTATATGGAAATTTTTTAATGCCTTGATTAAAGAAGAAATTAAAAATGTAACAACAGATTACCTAAAAGATAAATATGGACACAACATATCAAAATCTCTGAATTGTAGCTGAAGTAGTACTAAGAGATAATGTTAAAAGGGAGAGAAAAACTGCCTTATGGACATTATTTAGACAAGTGACAAAGTGATACACTTAAAGAAAATATAAAAATTATTAATACCTGGAGGAAAATTATTAAAATGTAGAAATAAGATAAAAATATGATTTTTAAGTTTAATAAAAATGATGAAATATTGATTAGTTATTTTTCAGTCTTGTCTAACTCTTTGTGACCCATTTGTTTTTGTTTTTTTTTATTTTTTGGCCAGGCAATGGTGTGAAGTGACTTGCCCAGGGTCACGTAGCTAGTAAGTGTCAAGTGTCTGAGGTCAAATTTGAACTCAGGTCTTCCTGAATCCAGGGCCAGTGCTCTATCTACCATGCCATCTAGTTGCCGCCATTTGGGATTTTCTTAGCAAAGACACTGGAGTAGTTTGCCATTTCCTTCTCCAGCTCATTTTATGGAAGAGGAAATTGAGGCAAACAAGGTTAAGTGATTTGCTCAGGTTCACACAGTTAATAAGTATCTAAGGGGGACATTTTGAACTCAGGTGTTCCTGACTCAAAGCCTGGAGCTCTATCCTAGCTGCCCCTGTTCAAATTTAGTAAATTCAATTCGTAAAAGGAAATAGAAAACTTAGTGATCTTTTCATTGCCTAATCTAATGACTTTTTCTCATTCCTCATTCAAAGCTAGATGGCATGATAGTTAGGGCGCTGGGCCTGAAGTCTCAAAGAACTGAGTTCAAAATGGCCCCTCAGACACTTATCAGCTGTGTGATCCTGGGCAAGTCACTTAACCGCAGTCTGCCCAAGGTTCCTTAACTGTAAAACAAGGACAGTAATAGCATGTACCTCGCAAGATTGCTGTGAGAATTACATAAGTATTATTTGTAAAGTGCTTGGCACAATACCTGGCACATGTACTTGAAAAATATGTATTCCTTTCTTTCCTTCCTTCCTGACTTTATACAAGCTTTGACAAGGTTAATCACCCTTTACTTCTGAATATTCTCTACTCTAACTTTTCACATGCTGCTCTCTTCTGGTTTTCCTCCTACCTGACCATTCCTTCTCAGACTTTTTTTATTTAATCTTTACCCAGATCATGCCCACTAACCACTGGGGTCCTCCAAAAGCATTGTTTTGGGGCATTTTCTCTCATCTCTCTAAACTAGCTGGGTGATTTCATAAGCTTTCATGGGTTCAACTATCATCTCTAGGCTGATGATTCACAGATCTATACAATCTCTTTTGAGCTCCAGTCCTGACTCATCAACTTCATTTTGAATATCTTGAATTACATCTCCTGTAGGCATCTCAAACTCAAGAATTTCCAGAAGTAGAACTCATTATCTTCCTCCTCCCCACCCCGCAACCCTCGTCTTTTCCTAACTTCCTTATTCCTTTTAAAGGCACAAAATCTTGTCATCAGCCTCAAATCTTCACACTCACTGATCTCATATATTCAAACTTTTGTCAAATCCTATCAAATCTTGTCATTTCAACATGTCTCATATACACACCCTTCTCTCTCCTCATCCAACCACAACCCCGGCAGGACTCTCCTCACTTCTCAATCACCTTGTAGTTGTCCTCTCTGCCTCAAGTCTCTTTCCACCCCAATTCATCTTCTACTCAGCTGCCAAAGTGGTATTCTCAAAACATGTTTGATCCTGTCTCCTGCTCTCCCCCATTCAATAAATTCCAGTGGCTCCCTATCACTTCTCTGATCATATACAAAATCCTCTGTGTGACATTTAAAGCTCTTTATGACCTGGCCCCTTCCTATCTTTTCAGTCTTCTTACACTTTGCTCCTCTATACTCTATCATCCAAATATATGGACCTACCTCTTCTCTCCCATGTACTCTCATCTCCCTACTCCATGTCCTCCGTGCCTAGAATGTTTCCCCTCCTCAATCCACTCTCCTAGTATCCCTGGATTCCTTTGAGACTAAGCTCAAATCTGACTTTTCATCATCATCATCATCATCATCACTAACATCTATATAGTGCTTACTATGAGCTAGATATTAAGCATTTAGAATCATTTTTTCATTTGATCCCCACAACAACCCTGGGAGGTAGGTGCTATTATTAGCTTCATTTTACAAATAAGGAAACTGAGGCAAATAGCAGTTAAGTGACTTGCTCAGGGTCTTACACAGCTAGAAAGTGTCTGAAGCTGGATTTGAACTCAGGTCTTCCTCACTCCAGGGCCTAGTATTCTATCCACTGCACCACCTAGCTGCCATAGGTAGTCTTTCCCAGTCTCTCCCCTATCTGTATCCTCCAGTGCCTTCTCTTTGAAGTTACCTTCAAGGTATACCTGGTGTATATATTGTTAGTGCATAGTCACTTGAGAATAGGGATTACGGGTTTGTTTGTTTTTTTATCCCCAGAACTTAGTACAGTGCTTGGCACACAATAAATGTTTAATAAATACTTGTTGCCTGAGAAAGGAAACATTACATTGACTGCAAAAGAAAATAAGAAAATTTTCAGGGAATATGATAGATTTATTTTAATTACTTTAAGAGCTTTTAAAAACTGGATGCCTAACTTTAGAAGGAAGTACATGATGCCAAGAATGGTGAAACAGGGAAAAAGATAACTTAAATAGATCAATCTCATAAGGAGAAATGAGACAAGTCATTAATAACCAGTTCCAGAAAAAGGCTATAGGAACAAATATATTCATGAGCTAATTATTCTATGCTATCTAAGAACCAGTGCATTACGTAGACTTTTTAAAAAAGAGAAATAAGATGTCAATTTTTTAAAATTAGGTAAATGTAGTTTTAATTCCCAGTGAAAAAGAATATTAAAGCCAAACTCATAAATGAATATCAAAGCAACTCTTTTAAATAAAATATTGGGAAATAAAATTATATGTTTTAAAATATGCATTAGGGCTAAGCAGTAATTATATTAGGAATGAGAGGGCTGTGATAAATCATATCAATAATAGCATTCATGAAAGTTAGATGAGTTCATCAATAGAAGCAGGAAAGGTCTTTTAATCAGTCAAAAAGTATTTATTAAATACCTACTGTGTTCTAGGCACTGAGCTAAACAATGTAGGTACAAAGAAAAAGCAAAAACAGTACCTACCTTCAAGAAACTTCCATTCTAGTGAGGGAAACAACCTAGATGGGTATTTTTGTCTTTGTATCTTTGGTATCTTGTGTGGCACATTGCACATAGTAGGGGCTTGATGGAAACTTCTTGAATTGAAATGAATTCAGACAAACACTAATACAGAAACTTCCTCAGCAGATAAAGAAGTATCTATCTATTTCAAAACAATCCCACAAATTAACCTTATATGTGAAAGAGAAATATTAAAGCCATTCCCAAAAAGACAGACATGATACAGAATTATCCAGTCATTAATTCTAGTTACCATTGTTTTTAAAACCTTAGATTCAGCAATAAAGCATGAAAAAAGATATTAGACTACTAAATATTGGAAAAGAAGTGGCTAGGATGACCTGACTGTTTGTATATTGTTGTTTTTCTTTTATTTCAGTCATGTTTGACTCTTCGTGAACCCAGATGGGATTTTTTGGGCAAAGATATTGGAGCGGTTTGTCATTTCATTTTCTAGCTCATTTTACACAGGAGGAAACTGAGGCAAACAGAGTTAAATGATTTGCACAGAGCCAAACACCTAGTATGTGTCTGAGGCCAGATTTGAACTCAGGTATTCTAGACTCTAGGCTCAGTGCTCTATCCACTGCGCTACTTAGCTGTCCCACTGTGTGTATATAGTAAGGGCATAATAAATGCTTGATGAACTGAATTAATACACAGCACCTGCAAATGGAAATTATATGTGTGTATGTTCTGTTAATCTTTTTTTTAGTGATGTATAAAAATATAGGTTATTTTTCTGGGTTTGTCTTATATAACACTATCTTGCTAATATAAATTATTACATATTTTTACATGTTTCTAGATATACGTAAATACATATGCATATGTTGTTGTTTGTCCTTTGTTTCTGAAGAGGACCAAGGACATCACAGAGTGACACCTTGACTTTCCTGTAAATTGGATTTAAGTGTGGCAGAGTTATACAAAGTCGTCAGCCTCACTCTATCTTCCAGAATTATTGAAGTCAAGGGGCAAGACAAAAATCAGGATGACTGGTAACGGCCCCGGATGCTGTGGATGACCTTGGCATCTTCAATGTCTGACCAAGCTCTAAGTGCTCCATAGCACCTGCTTCAGCTGCCTTCCTGGCCTTCAGAAAAAAATTGTTCTCATCCACCCATTCTGCTGGGGGATGTCTTCACATGGTTGGGGAAGACATCCCCCTAATTCACTGATGGGTTTGAGGCCTGTCAGTTACCATCAACCTGGTTTAGTCTGTCTGCTGAGATGGTTTTTCTAGGGTGTGGTCTCTGCACATTTCCAGCTTTGTGGAGGCACAGGTGAGAGGTGGGTGACAGGTGGACACCAGAGGTAGGTGAGCATCCCTGAAAAGGGCTCAGCAAGCCATCACACCAGAAGTGCTAGTCCTCCCTGAACACATTCATACATCTGATATGTGTATATACATGTATATGTATGCATGTAATCAGAATTGTTATTTGCCCTAGAAGGGTAGCGCTACCATGAGCTCCCACATGTAATGTACATTAAGTCCCCCACTTTGGTTGCATGAAAAGTAGAAGAAATAACAAATCTGAAATGAGGTTATGTGGATAAGTACAGCCTGTGCAGATGAGGTATCAAGCTGATCTATGCACCTATTCAGGTACAGGGAGAGTTCTCAGCTTGCGGCCAGCCGTGATAAATTGCAGCCAAACTGTCTTAGGGTATAATGGCCAGCCTCACAGCTCCAATGCTCCCAGAATTCCCCAACTGTGCATGAACGGATAATGTTCTCCATGTTTCTTAAAGGATCAGGTCCTTCCCCCCCCCCAATTCTGTCTTTGCCAGTGTTAAACACCCAACTAGAATTTAGACCTTTTACATTTATCAAGCACTCTGGATATGCTTAAAAATGTAAAAGAAGTACAGTCATGAAGAAAACAATTTAAGCACTGACTGTTTTTGAAAAACCAATTGAGGGGCCAAATCTCTGTGTCTCCAGTCTCCTCCTCCTAGAATGGAACAGGAAACTGGGTGGAGCCAGTAGCCAGCAGACCATAGTTCAGATGATTATTAGGGACCATGAGAAGCAAAGCACCTAGTCAGCCTCAGCAGTTACAACCCTCCATCATACCAGTCCACTCCTGATGGTGGCCCATCAGCTCTGATCACCATCACTACCCTCCAATAGGCAGCTTCCAGTTTCTTGGAGGAAGCAGGGCCAAGGATCTGGTAGCCACAGAGGAGCTTACAGACCTTCAAAGGAATGGTGTGCAAGCAGTAATTTTTTCCAGTTTCTCCTTTTCAGAAGTCTCAGAGCTCATTTCAAAAATATCATCAAACTGGTGAATTCTAGAACAGCATCTATTAAAGCCATTTCTGGAGTCCAGTGTCTATATGACCATGCCTGCCAGACAGAGGACTAGGAGCTGAAAGTAGTGATACATAACACAACCCTCCTCTCCTCAAAATTAGCTGCAGCTAGATGGTACAATGATAGAGGGCCAGGCTTCGAGTCAGGAAGACCCAAGTTCAAATCTGATTTCAGACACTTAATACTGTGTGACCCTGGGCAAGTCATTTAACCTCAGTTTCCTCATTGTAAAATGGGGAATATAATAAGAACCTACCCCTAGGGTTGTTGTAAGGATTAAATGGGATAATAATTCTAATTATCATTAATAATTAGCACAGTGCTTTGCACATGATAATCATTATATAAATGGTCGCTATTATTATTACTAGCATATCTCAAAAACAATTAAAGATTGATAGAAAAATTCCATTTATAATCACAGATTATACTAAACATTTGTCCACTAGTCCAGTAAGACACATGAGACTTATTAGCAGATAACTTCAAAACAATATTTTGAAAAAAGACTAAGTGAACATATGGAATGATATTCTTTGTACTCAGGTCAAACCAAAGTAGTAAAATTGTCAATACCACCCAAATAAATGCATAGATCAACTTAAAGCAATATCTGTCTATATGCAACTGGATTTTCTTAAATTTGAAAACTAGATGAAAAAAATTTACATGGAAAAATGGACAAGAATGTAGAGATGAGCTATAAAAATCCAGATGAAGGGTATTCATTTTACGGAGCCTGGAATTCTTGTCATTGAAGAAGAATAGGGGGATGTTCATGGGATTCAATTGGTCTGGAGAACTAGGCACATAAAAAGCCTAGGGAACGGGGGTTCCTGAGGTCTGGCAGAATTCCTATCCTCCTGCACATTATCTTTTTGATCCAATCTTGCTGCCGTGGCAAATGTGGATTTTGAAGGGAGCAGTATATACTTTTAATCACCTTATTCCTTTTCATCTTTTATTATAAGTATTTACTGCATGTGATGGTCCATGACTTTCAGTGTATTCCAATCCTGAGCCTGGATCACTGGACTGGTCAGAGTTAAGCCTGTCCAAAAATCGCAAAGGTTTGAACCTGTGTGGTGAAACCTCAGTGGGTTGGCCTGTCTGGGTCACAGTTGTAGTGGTTAATCAGAATGAGTGCATTGTGGAGATAGATATGAGTTCTTTGGAGTCAGTACCTGTGTAGGTGGTTACAGAAACTTCTAAGAAAAGAGCACATATATACTATAATGAATTCTAATTAGATAAATGGTTTACATGCATAAAAAAAGAAATGGCATGAAGGGGAAATGAAATTATTTCAATTGCTTATCCCAATTGTAAAAGAAAATTAAATGAGTCATTAATAGAATCAAAGGGTCTAAGAGATTAGTGTTGGAGAAACTCAAGATGATAGAAAAAATTGAAGAAAGGAATCATTATTAGGAAAATTAAGTTGGAAAGTGTTATTACAAAAAAAGTAAGCGTAGGTCCATACCATGTGCCATTTATGATAGTGAATTTTAATAGTCTCAATGGCTTAAATGTTAAGAAAGAAAAAAAGAAATGTACTAAGGCAGAAACTATTTATCAGCTGTGATTGAAGAATGTTCATCATCTTGCTAATAAGTGGAAGAGTTTGTTGTGTTTAAAATAGATTTAATTGAATAAAAATAAAACTATTTTATAACAAAAAGCAATGCATTCATGATAAGAGAAGCAACAAATTGAAAAATATTCTTTTTTGCTGTATTTACATGAATACACATGTGGCACAATGGATAGAGTTTTAGGCCTGGGGTCAGAAAGACCTGAGTTCAAATTTGGCCTCAGACACTTATTAGCTATATGGACTTGGGCAAGTCACTTAACCCTGTTGACCTCAGTTTCTTCATCTGTAAAATGAGCTGGAGAAGGAAATGGCAAACCACTCCAGTATCTCTGCCAAAAAAAAAAAAAAATCCCCAACTGGGGTCATGAAGAGTTGAACACAACTGAAATGAATGAATAACAGCACGTGATAAAAACCTGAGTATCAGAATCTACATGGAGCTAATTCAAATTTAAAAGAATAAAACTCATTGTCCAGTGCATAAAGGGTCAGAGCAAAGAACAGATTATTCTCTAAAGAGAAAATGTAAATTGTTAATAATTGAATGGCTTGAAAATTTAGTCTAATTTAATCAGAGAAATTAAAATTAAAACAGCTATGAAGGTCCACCTTGCAATCATGAAAAGATAAAATTTAATACCGATGATATTGTGAGGAAACAGGCTTTCTCTTAAATCGTTGGTAGAATTATAAATTTGTACAATCTTTTTGTAGACTAATCTGGCAATAGGTAAGAATCACAAAACTACTCATGCTTTGGTTCAGTGATTTTTTTTTATTATAGGACCATGTTCTATGAATGTTATTAAAAGGAAGAAAAGATATATTTACATGATAACAATAATAGCTAGTATTTATATAATGAATTAAGGTTTGCAAAGTATTTTCACATTTGATCCTCACAACAATCCTGTGGAGTAGGTGTTAATATGTCCCTAGTTTACAGATGAGGAAGTTGAAGTTGAGAGAGGTAATATACTTGCCCAGGATCACACAGCTAGTATTTTTCTTAGGCAGGATTTAAATTCAGGTTTTCCTGTTTAATACTGTCTCCACTGTATACACTACTGCCCCATAATATTCCTAGCTGCTTTATTTATAACGGCTTCAAACTGGAAATGGTCTACATGTTTAACCACTGAGGAATGACTGAATAAAATGGGGTATATCAATACAGTTATGAGTCAGGAACCAAGGTTCAAGTCTGACCTATGTCACATACCGACCCTAGCAAAGCATTGAACTTGTCAGTGCCCCAAGCCCCTCTCAATACAATAAGCTGAAGCAATAGGTGAGGATCTACATTGTAGGGAAAGTCCCCTGCCAGAATCTCCCTACAATGATGAAATTACAGGTCTAGCAAAAAAAAAAAAAAGATCAAAATGAAAACAGTTTGGATTTTTCAATGTCACACTAAATGTTATTCCTTATTTTGTTTATTGCTTGTAATTAAGATTGTTAAAGTTTTGCTTTTGTCTGTATATGCTCAGCGGCCAGTACAGTGCCTGACCCATAGTTGGTGTTTAATAAATGATTATCAAATTGAATTGTTTAAAAGAAAAACCATCATAGAGCTTTGCTGTGGATAGTATTAATCATATAATTACATTTCTAACCCTCATTCTGTGTTAGTGGATATTTTATTTATAATGAAGATACACCTGGAGAAAGGTGAGAGCTGTCATGGGAGATGCAGGGCTAATACACATCTCACCCCTGACTCCTCTCAGGACGACTGCCCACTGAGTACTCAGAACCATCTGTTCATACAGCCAACATGATGAGAAAAGGCACTAAATGGGGGTGGGCGTGGGGGGAGTAGTCACAGATCACAAGATAGTGATCAGATTGACTCATGAAATGAAAAGAAAAAACAGGCCAAGGTAGCCTGGCCGGGTTGTAATTCAACTTGGGGCTCCCAGTGACAACACGAGCTCCACTCTGATGTCTCACAACATCATGAGAACCTCTGAATGAAATTATAGCTTCCCAGCTCATAACTCACACAGTTCCCTGTTATTTATTCTTGGCTACAATGTTGCTGGACACACATATTTCACTGGGAGATGACATAAAATCTCTGGGCTGACATCAGAGCTATAAATATGGCGACCTCAAATGGAAGACGCTCAGCCAGTCTATTTCCAATCAGCAGAGTTCTACTAGGTCTTGCTTTTTTTTTTTTAATTTATACTAGCCATGTTCAAAGGAATACTCTTGTATCTCTCTCTCTCTCTCTCTCTCTCTCTCTCTCTCTCTCTTTTTAATTAATTAATTTATTTGTATAGGTCTTGCTTTGTGGATAAAACTTGTGGGAATGTCTTCCTAAGGACCCAAGAAGTACTACTCACAGGAGATTTCTGGGACTTTGCCAGTTTGGATCTTGGTAGAGAATGCTGATAAAGGGAGTATAAACTGACTCCTCTCAAGTAGGGTTATCAGGAATTTCCTAAATGTATTTGCCATTGTTATGTTTTTGACCCTTTGGGGTTCCATAGTTGTCTTATGTTTGAATAGGTATATATTCAATTCAATTTGATTCAACAAACATTTATTTATTAACGGGGAGCTATTTACCAAGCTCTGGCATATAAAGATGGAACAAATAGCAGTCCCTTACTCTCAAGGAACTAGAATTCTATTGGAGGGATACAACATGCATTCAAATAAATAACTACAAATTATATGAATATCAAAAGGCAGAAAATGTTATGTAATCACATGGTTCAGTCCCTAAGATTTAAGTTTACATAGACTGGCTTCAATCTTGGGGGTTTTTTACAAATCACGGTCTGGGGCTTCTGTTGCTCCTATCCAAATTCCCTTGGGACTCTAAGAATTTAAGAATTTGGCTTATTTCCCCCTATCCAGGGATTCCTGTGGGGAATATGGGGGAGTCTCAGAATATGGCAAGGATTGTATTATAAGTCATGAGGACCTTAGTGTCCCTGAGGGGAAGGCAGAATTCACCAGAGAGGGGATGAAAATTGCATCACTGTTTCTGGGCTACTGTAAGTCCTTTGTGTGAATTTTTATTGTGTGTGGGGTGAAATAAAGGCTGTACTGTATCCAATATTGTGAGCCGAATACAAGCATAGGAACTGGGACCCTTTTACCGACATCTATCCATATACACTTGGTCATGAGCTGTATTCTAGGCTTGACAGGACTCTCTGGATGGTGAGGAAAGGAGTAAATTCT
Organism: Vombatus ursinus; assembly: GCF_900497805.2. Lineage (NCBI taxonomy): Eukaryota > Metazoa > Chordata > Mammalia > Diprotodontia > Vombatidae > Vombatus > Vombatus ursinus. Next base: position 7,564,205 of record NW_020949997.1, read on the forward strand.
GAAGTTCCTAAGAAACCTGGGTGAGAGCAAAAAGAAGTCCAAGAGTGTGATTTGTAAGACTCTTTTAAATGTGATTCCAGGATTCTGGGCCAAGGTTACAAGGCAATGACACTTCCAGTTTCTCTTGGTCCCAGTTAACTTTACAAGCAAGTTAGTTACTTGGAACACTGTCAGATCACTTGATCTCTGATTAACAATGTCTATTTTGTCAATACTTCTCTTTACCTTCCCCATTCAGTCAAGGACTATAATCCCACATGCTCAGTGCTTATGATTAGCCACTACGTTCCTCAGAAATAGCAAAAGCTTTGAGGGCTTACTATTCCCCAGCAAGAAGAAATTTGTTCCTTGGGGAAACAAGAAGTTTTAGTCAAAAATGCCAGCAAAGAATGTAAGCGGGCCTGGACAAAGCTAAACCAAACTTGAAGCCTGAAATAACTGGAAAATTCCCTTTTCATGGAGGGGATTACATTCAATACCAAAATTATAGGCTCTAAGTCCCTAAATTTAATATTTTTAAAAAGCCTAGAGATACTTTTTGTCTATGAGGGGTCAAGAGGGGATGGATGATTGCCATGTAAAGTTTTTTTAAACTGAGACATTATCTCAGTTCCAACTAGAAACTGTTCTTTGTTTCATTTTTGTATGCCAGAGCCTGGCACACAGCAGCTACTTCATAATCTGGCAACTCTTGATACCATATATTCCATTCACTTGTAATGAACAAGGTCCATCCAATGAGGGGGGAAAATCAGAAAAAGAAATAAGACATGACTATGGAATTTCATAGATGATACCCTGAGAAAAGCAGAATTAAAGTTTTTCTTCATCTCCCTAATTGTTAGTACTTTTTCTCTCTTTCTTCAAATTTTATATACACATTTGTATGACTCTTGCATAGTCCCAAACAAATGTACGTATTTTATACTTTGTATATTATTATATTATTTATATTTTATATCAAGGAAAACATTTACATTTCCTTGGGAAAAGGGCCTGGGCTTTTTGTTTGTTTGTAATCTACATATCTAGCTCAGTGCCTCGCACACAGCTGGTATTTAATAAATGGCTATTGAATTGAATTAAATAAAAGCAGTACAAGATTCTTGGGTATCCTTGAAATCGCAAAGGCAGCTAGAAGTGAAGAAAACCAAATAGAAATTATACATTCTTTTTTTGGCTGGAAAACCCAAAATAAACCCTTGTGGCCAAAGATCTCCATTTTGATTTTTCACTTGAACCTTGAAACAAATCATATCTATCTGTTGTTTAATGGGTTCTCATGTGCCCAAACCTGAGAGTAAATAACCAATACTTACTGGGCAGTTAGATGGCGCAGTAGAGTGCCAGGCCTGGAGTCAGAAAGACCTGAGTTCAAATCCGACCTCAGATACTTACTAGCTGTGTGACACTGGGAAAGTCACTTAACCCTGTTTGCCTCAGTCTCCTCAACTGTAAAATGAGAAGGAAGGGACAAACCACTCTGGTATCTTTGCCAAGAAAACCCCAAATGGGCCACAAAGAATTGAATATGACTGAAACAACTGAACAAAAATTAAACACAATTCTAGGCACATTGCTGCTTAGGAGACAGGCAAAATAATTCATTGAATTAAAGCGTCAAGGACACATTAACTCCTCTTTTTTTTGCCTTTCTATAAAGAATTCTAGTGTCTTTATCCCTCGCCTTATTATTAGTGCTTTGGAGCATTAATTTTTTTTTTACATTTATGGAATAAAATAAGCATTTCCATAATATAGTATAATAAAAAAGATTGCGCATGAAACTGCAAATCTATTATGTACAACTTGCTATTCCTTTTAAATGTATAATAAAGTTATCATGTAAATTTCTTTTTTTTTTCTTCCTTCCCCTCCTCACCCTAGAGATGGCTACCATTAGACAGACACATTCACACACACTCACATGCACACACATGCATATATATACATATATATGTAATATATATAATATATAATTATTCTATATATATTTCTATTTATCAATTTTTTCTCTGGATACAGATAGCATCTTTCTTCATATGTCCTTTAGAGTTAATTTGGGTATTTATAATAGTAAAAAATAGCATTTTATCTCATCATACATTTTGCCCATATACCTATTAAAGAATGGCAGACAACTTCAAAAAATTGAAAATGTACAAAAGAAAACAAATTGTCTTTTTATTTTGATTTTATTCACCAGTAATAAGAATATCTGACATCTCTATAGTGATTTAAAATGTACACAATGCATTACAGACTTTATCTTATCGGTACCTCACAACCACCCTATGAGAGAGGTACCACAAGCATCATTTTTATAGAGGAGGAAATTGAGTCTCAGGTTAAGTGATGTGCTCATAGGTTTATAATTAATAAGCATCAGCAGCAAAATAGCAGTCCAGGTATTCCTGACTCCAAGTCCAGTTCTCTGTGTCATCAGGGCAACAAAAAGGCACAGAACCCATTTCACCAAGTAAACTCTGGTTCCCTGGTAAGGGAGGTGGTAGAGTTGACTGATCATCAGATCTGAAGTCAGGAAGATATGACTTCAAATCTCACCTCACACACTTAGTTGATGTGTGACTGTGGGCAAGTTATTGAGTCTCTGTCTGCCTCAGTTTCCTTATCAGTAAAATGGGGTTAATAAGAGCATCTACCTCCCAGGGTTGTTGTGAAGATGAAGTGAGATATTTGTAAGGTGCTTTCCAAGCCTTAAAGCACTATATAAATGCTAGTTAACATTATCTCTTTTTCAAGGCTAAAGATATGGAAGATAACAACAATTTCAGCATAAACTCGTTTGAAAAACAGATGGATAGTAGAAGATAATTGGTAGTTTTGCCTTCAAAAACAATTGTGGGTGGGGGGATGAGTCTGTAGAAAAGTTAGTTTGAGATACAGCTAAGTTAGCCAAGAATACTGGTGTATGACATGCGGAGAAACACCAGTAATAGATATGAAATGCAACAGATTTGCTAGAATTTCTATCGCAGATGTTATCTTCCAGGTTTTTTGCCTTCTCAGCTAAATTCCTTGGAAAATCTACCTACATTCAGTGCTTCCATTTTCTTTCTTCCCTCTTCTTCTTCTTCTTTTTTTTTTAGTGGTACCTTTTTCTCATTTGTTTTCATTTACATTTTCTTTTTTTTTAAATTTATTTATTTTTAGTTTTCAACATTTACTTCCACAAGATTTTGAGTTCCAAATTTTCACTCCATCTCACCCCTCCCCCCTTTTCTCTCTTCTAAACCTTCTGAAAACTATCTTCTGACTTCATTACACAACTGAAACCTTTCTTTAAAGTTACCAATGATCTCTTAATTGCCAAATCTAATGGGGATTAAATTGTTTTCCTCATTCATTCCTTCTTTCTTCTTTTCCTCTTGAGTCAGAAGAAAAAGCGTTCCTCATCTTTCTTTTCTTGCCTCTTTAATCTCCTTTTGCTACACAGATGCTTAAATTTCCTCTGCCCTTAAAGAAGTCACTCTTTGACACTGCCATATACTCTTATTTCAAACTATCATTCATTTTTTTCCTTTCATTCTGTTACCAAACTTTTCCAAATAGTGGGCTACACCATTGCCTTCACACTCATTCATTCCTTAACTACTTGCAATCTGATTTCTAAATTCTACCTCTCAATTGAAATTTCTCCACCAGAGGCAGCTCCATCCAGGTGCAGCGGATAGAGCACTGGCCCTGGATTCAGGAGGACCTGAGTTCAAATCCAGCCTTAGACACATAGCACTCACTAGCTGTGTGACCCTGGGCAAGTCACTTAACTCCATTGCCTAGCCAAAAAAAAAAATTATCCACCAAAGGTCGCCAATGAACTACTAATTTCTAAATCCAACAGTCTATGGAATAATGGACTAAGCTCAACTTTTTTTTTTTTTCCAAGTTCCAGATGCCTGCTGGAACCTTCCAACTGGCTGTCTCTTTAAAAATGATCAAACCAAAGTTAGGATCATATTCTTTCCCAAATCTGCTACTCTTTCATCTGACTTCACTCAGAGTTATCTTTAAATCTACCCCTCTCCTTGTCTCCTATATATGTTCAAGTTCTAAATCCTGTAACCAGTTAACACACCTTCGTAATATCTTTTGAACCCATGCCTTCATTTCTACCCCATCTGTGTCATCATAATTAAGACACTTATTATTTCTATTACTGCAATAATCTCCTAATTGGTTTCTCTACCTCCAGTCTCTGCCCCTTCTAATCTATCATAAACAGTATATTAATCCTAGTAAAGCAGTACCTCTTCTCATATCAACTTAAAGCTCAAAAACATTCAATGGCTCCCCACTGCCTATCAAATAAATTTCAAACTCCTTAGCTTGATATTCAATGTTCTTTATAAAACTGGATTCAACTTATGTTTCCATCTATTTCATACTGCTTCCTATATATTTGCTATGCTTCAGACTGACCTATGTCTTCGCCTAAACATATCTTACTTTTTGCCATCTCAGTAACTTTGTCCTTGAAATCCCTTCCTCTTAGAATTCTCACTGATCCTTTTCTCCCCATTCAACATCTGTACCTAACAAATATCTACCCATATTTCAAAACCCAGATTAAATATCATCTCCTCTATCAACCTTACCTCAACTCCTCTCCCATCTTCTCTAGCCAGAAGTTGTTTGTCTCTCCTCTAGACTCTGCTTTCACTTTCCCATATAATGCCTTGTACTGTAGTTATTTGCATCCATGTCTTCTCTTCCATTAGTTGACTGTAAGTTTGGTGAGGGCAACAATTATCTTTCTATCCCCATGGCACCTACTATAGTACCATATGTATCACAAGAGTTCTTTAAATATTTGTTCAGTGAAGGAAGGTGGGAGAAATTCCCTTCATTATTTGAAGGCACAGATATTCTCCTTGGCCGGGAAGTGTAAAACTAGGTAGACCGAGGAGAGTGAATGAGGGGAAGATGCAGCTGGGGAGACTTAGGCTTAGCATAACAACAGTTTTCTAGCAATTAGCACCAACCATCAGGAGCTACCATAAGAAGTAGTCGGTTTTCCCCTCCCTGAAGTGAAGGAGAATGGCTACTTCTCAGTAAGTTCCCTGTTAAGGACACTCCATTTCCCACCTGTGCCTCTGCACAGACTGTAGCCCATGCCTGAAACGCTTTCCCTCCTTGTTTTTCCCTCTTGGATTCCCTAGTTCCCTTCAAGACTCATATCAAGGTGGAAGGTGAAGGGAAGGGAAGGAAAAAGTTTATTTATTTATTTGTTAAATGCTTAACATTTGTTAAATGTGTTACGCCAGGTACTGTGTTAAGAGCTTTACAAATATTATCTCATTTGATCCTTATTTGAACTCAGGCATCATCTCCTTCAATAGGCCTTCCCTGATTTCCCCAGTTTTTTAGTAGTTCCATTCTCCCAAATCACTATTTAAAAATATGTCCCATATTTACTTATCTGTGAATGTATTATTTCCTCTAGTAGAACATAAGCTCCTTGAGAGCAAAAATCATCTCACTTTTATGCCTAGTATAGTACTTGGGACATTGTATGTGCTTAAAAAAATGTTTGTTCATTGACAGATTGCTTTTGAGGACAGAATTCCTGTTTGGGGTGGGTCGGACCATGCCCTCCAAGGCTTCTCTCAACTTTGATGTTTTATGATTCTGAAATCAACTGGCTAAACGAATTCATGCTTATGCCAGCTAACTTGTGGAAGATAGTGATCACATCAGATGAGATTTTGGAAGTATACAGTAATCATCCAAAACAATTGTAGTCATGGGTCCTGAGATAGAAAGTAAACACGAGCTTCCCCTTACTCTAACTGTTTTGTCCTAGGTCCCATCTGGCTTACAGTAAGTCAACTGAAAACAAGAGGGTAATTCCAGATTGTGTGTTCTAAGATGTTACCAAAGTCAGCCTCCATAGACCAGTGGATGGTACGTGTACTGTCAACAATCCTTTGGGAAAAAAAAGTCTTAGTAAAAGGATAATAATGCTTCTTCAGGGAAACTTACAGCTGACAAAGAGACAGACAGACAGAGAGAGACACAGAGAGAGAGGAGTCTTTTTGAAAATTATATTTAGTGTCTCCGTTTTTTACTAGAATAGCTTTTTATTTTATGATTGCTTTTTTTCATTCTATAGAAAAAATGATCTTTGTTTAAATCCACTTGTTAGCACTTGGTAGTTAACATGCCTAAATAGAGAACAGTGCTGGTAAACTGCATGTCACTGGTCCAACTGCCTGCTCGTTTGGCCCACTGTAAGGAAGAACTATTTATTCCATGACTACAAGCCCTACCCTTCTTCTGGGCCAGACGTGCACTGAGTACATACCTTTGGTCACAAGTGACCACCAGTGAAGAAGGGGTAGAAAACAACTGGAAAGTAAGCAGGAAAGACAACCCTAAAGGCATGTCCTCATGGAGGTGGGTCTCACTATCCAGCATATATCCAGAGAGGCAGAATGTCAGTGGATAGAGAGCTGACTTTGACATCAGGAAGACAACAAATACTATTGTGCAACCCTGGGCCAGTTACTTAGAGACGCAGATAACACTGTAAGACTCTAAACTGCAGAAATGGTGCTGATAGGGAATTTCCTCACCTAGAAATTCTTTATATCAAAGAAGTCACAGATCCAGTCCCTAATATACCTACTGAGGGTGGGTAGCATCATCATCATCATGCAGAAAATATGGAAGTAAGAGAAGGGGCATTACAATAATAATAACATACTCTTCTAGCATTCTATAGTTGGCACGTGTCAGTGGCAGTAAAGGAGAATGAAGACCCATTAGATTCCTATGGCATAAAGGCAAGGAAATGAACAGTATACTAGAATTCTGGATCTTTGGAGGAATACCTAAAAACACTGTTGCTTTAGGGGTAGAATAGTAAAGGGGAGAGGAGTGAAGAAATGGAAGAGGTATCGTTGGAAGTAGAGAAAATGGTAATTAACTATAAGGTATTTTAGGTAACTTTAGGCTATATTTGCAGTATATTTGCACTGGAATTCTAGATGGTTTAACACTATTCTGCAATGGATGAAGTAGTGCTATGAGCATACAAAAATGAGTCTTCTGAGAGTATGAAGGGATCTTGAGAGAAGTAAGCTAATGTCCTAGTGGTTTCTGGGGGTTTTTATTCTCATGTGTAAATTCTCTGCAACTCCTAAATCTCTCGTTTGCTTCAAAAGGATGCCTGGGGGTTTGTTTTGTGTTGTATATTCGTGTTTGGGGAACTAGCCAGGGGAGTGCCACTTTTCTTATTAGTTCACTGCTATGGGGGCAAGCAGTGTAGAGATTAGGGCAAGCAAATACCCCAGGGGAATCAACCAGTGACGGTAAGAGTGCCTTCAGATTCCAGCCACCTGCCCTGTGTTTGCTCTTCCTGGGGCCTCCCTTATCTGCTTGAAGGACTCCAGGCTCAGCCTCTGACAACAAAGTGCTTGGCTTTACTCACTAGAAGATAGGGAGTCCAAATGTTATTATCACTCCCATTTTACAAAAAGGAAACCAAGGCCCAGAGAGGTTAAATAATTTGCTCAAGGTCACTTGAACTGAGGCATTCCAAAGTCAAGTCTAAGGGTCTCTCCATGTGATCACCTGGTCTTTCCAGAAGCAGGAGCAAACAGGATTGGTTGGGAGGAGCTTTAGATAACTAGAAGTAGGAGGAGGGGCCCAACCTTCAGGGAATGACCACGTGAGGAGTGGCAATCTCCTCTCCTTTATATGCTGTGCTGTGTGGTCTGCTCGAGATTTACAAACACAGAACCCTGTGCCACCAACTGCTCACCCCATCCAAACAACTGAGTCTCTTCAAAGTGCCAGTGAGTCTTTAATATATCCCTTGTGCAAGTGTTTGGTCTTTGTTTACTCTTCCCTAAAGGCAGATCAAATAGGCTATCTTTACATATCTAACTCAATTAAGCAGTTCACTCTTAAGTCAATAAAAACATGAAATGTTTAGTCAAGTAAAGGCACTCAGAACTGGGGCAAATAGTCACGAGGAATCGTATTACCATAAAATCTCTTAAGACCAAGAATCCACTGGCGCCAAAACACTATAGAATTCCAACCAATAAGCTATTGGAGAACAACCTATACCAAAGAACACTCTGTTGCCCGGTGGGCTGTGTTTGTAGGTCTCAAACAGACACAGCTCAGCAAATGTGAGTGGGGATGGCCACCACTCATGCAGGCATGCCTCCAAAGATCTGGCCCACATGCAGGTTCTTAGCTGGAGCTGAGGACATGGGACTCACTCAGTAAGTATTGGCTGACTTAATTTGACTTGAGAATTACTATTTAATAACGTAAATGATAGCGCATAACCTAATCTCACTGCTAAACACTCATTGGCATACTTCTTAGAAATGGAATTTCCCAGTGTTCTATAGTTTAACATATAAAGCTACATGCAGATTACAATGGAATGGAAACCTTGGGAAGTAAAAACACGAGAGAAATCAAGAACAAATACTTCATAAATGTAAACATATATAAATTATATATTTATATAAATATGAATAGAACCAAGTGAACCAGACTCCCTTCCTTACCTCATTCATCACATGTTCACATCTCTGAAAATTTGTACTCAAATAACCCAACCTTATGACATAACACATATTCCTTCAAGTATAACTGTAGCAATAGAAACCCTTAGGATCATAGGATTTAGAACTAGGAGGGATCTCAGAAATAATTTTATACAATCCCTTCATTTTACAGATGAGGGAACTGAAGTTGGTTGGAGGAGCATTGGGTGGGAGATAAGAGTGATATGGTAATATTACTTAATTATTATTTATGGTAATATGATTCCAAGCTCACATTGCTAACAATAAGCAGCAGAGCAGTGAACCCGTCACACTCCATGCATTGAGGTGTGAGCCCTACTCTCAATCCAGTGCTCTGTCTTTTATACCTGAACATCTTTTCAGGTTATAATCCAAATGTCACTAACCCCCATAAATTTCCTTTTCTTTTCCTTTAACTGAGAGGCATTATGGTTGAATAGATAACAGTGAGGGACTTAGAGCCAGGAAGATCTGACTTAAGCCTTACTTCTAACCAGTACTAGCTGAATGACCATGGGCAAGTCACTTAACTTTTCAAATCTCAGGCAACTCCTTATGACTTAAATAGTAAGCTACAGACTGCAATCTGCCTTAGTGGAGGAAGTTCCCACATTTATGAGGAAACCACAGATTTTCCTAGCATTGAACTTGGTCTATTCCATTAGTTATTTTTGTATTCTGCAATTCCTGAATCTCAGCAGTGAACAAAATTCCCCTAAGGACTCACCTAAGTGTTTTATAAAAATAGAGGCACCCATTAGACTGTGAGATCAGGGACTACCTTTTGCTTTTTTTTTGGTAACCAATTCCTGGCACACAGTAGGCATTTAATAAATACATATTGACTGACTGACAGAAGGTAGAAACCCTCAAAAAAGTTTACTGATTCTTCCCAATGATACCACTGATAGCCGTATACCCCAAGGAGATTAAGTACAGTGAGAAAGATAACAAATACATAAAAATATTTATATCAGTGCTTTTTCATAGTAGTAAATAACTTGAAGAAAAGTGGATATCCATTTACCGGGGAACGGCTGAACAAATTGTGGTATGTGAATAAAAATGGAATATTAGTATACCAAAAAATACCACCAAATATGTAGAATTCAGAGAAACTTTGGCAGTTTTTTATGAACCGATATAGAACAAAGTAAGCAGAACCAGAACAATGTATCCAAAGGACACACTAACATAAAGAAAACAATAGTGAAAGAATTCAGAATTCTACTCAATGCAATGAACCATAATGACTTCTGAGGACCAAGAGCAAAGTATGTTTCTTGTCTCTAGGTAGAAACGGGGAAGGCTATAGGTATAGAATAAGGCATATGTTGTCAGATATGGCCAATGTATTGGGTTGTTTGTTTGTTTGTTTGTTTAAGTGTACTTCTTCAATACAAGGCAGGGTTTTATGGGGAAGTTATCAGGAAGTGGAAGCTGTATTAAAAAAGAACATCAACAAAGCATTAAAATACTCCAGTTAAAGTGCTGGTTACTGTGGATCTGAGATGCTTACAATATTCGTGATCATATAATGACTGCTGAGTAGGTAGACCCCTGAGCACTCAGCTCCCCCTATTAATTCTCATTCCAAATTGTTTAATTACCTTGGTAGATATGGATATTTGGTATAGCCTTGAGATCAAGTTAAAGACGACCCAGTCTCTGGCTTCAATAAACCTCGTCTTTGAAAAACACCAAGTCAACAAAGAAACAAATATTTATTATTTGCTACAATTATTCTGGTGGCTTCTGAGCTTCTAAATCTACTTCTGCCTCATTCCTCCTAAAATTATGCTTTGTCCTTGCCACAATCTGAAGCTCCTCTACCCCTCTGTTCTCTCAGTCCATCTTTCACTGACTCACTCAAACAGCAGTCATTTCTTAAGGACCTACTATGTGCAATGGGCTAAGTGGAAGGAATACAAAGATTAAAAAAAAAATCTCTGAACTGAGGATGCTTCCATTTTATTGGGGAAGAAGACATTCACATACATAAATATGTACAGAATAAATATAGAATAGGCACAAAATAGGCACAAGATGGTTGAATAAAAGATAGGAGGGATAGCATTACCATTTGGAGAATCAGGAAAGGAATTAGGTAAGAGGTGATACCTGAGCTTCATCTTGAAGAAAGTTAGTGATTTCTGTGAGGTGGAGGGGAGAAAGGAGTATATTCTAGGCATGGAGTGTGGTTAATACAAAGGCAAGGAGAGGGAAATAGAGTACCATGTGGAGAACAGAGAGAAGTACCGTTTGGCTAGAGTACAGGGGTGGGGAACCTGTGGCCTTGAGGCCATATGCTAGGCCCTCAAGTGCGGCCCTTTGACTGAATCCAAACTTCACAGAACAAATGTCCTCAATAAAAGAATTTGTTCTGTAAAACTTGAACTTAGACAAAAGACCACACCCAAGGACCTAGAAGGCTACATGTGACCTTGAGGCCACTGGTGCTAGACTATAGAGATTAGGAAGGGGAGTAATATATAACAAGGTTAGAAAGGTAGGTTGGAACCAAGTTGTAAAGGGCTTTCAAAGGCAGAAAGAGGATCTGGTATTTTGTCCTAGAAACAATATGGAGAGCAAGGAGGTGAGAATAGTGTTAAGGTTACAAACCTGGGACACTGGAAGAAGAGTGGTGCCTTCTGCAGAAATTGGGAAATTTAATAGGGGAGTGAGTTTTAGGGGAAAATTAATGACTTCTGTTTTGGACATGTTGTGTTTGAGATGAATCAATCCAAAATATCTAACAGACAATTTAGTACAGAAATAACAATTCCTCAGAGCTCATCTTACATGGCCACTGGCCAGTTAACTCCCCAAGAAAGATGGCTTAAGCATTCCCAGGGTTGTAGAGGATAAATCCATCAGTGGCTATCTTCCTAAACATTAGCTCAAGAGCCCCCACTGGTGTTCTTGAAATTCCAAAGTAGATTGATGATACTTTCTTTGGATGTAAAAATCTAAGATTATATCTGAGATTACAAATGCCTATGGGGGATGATAGTGGTCATATGTTAGTACAATATTGAACACTGTGGTTGGTGTGAAAGAATAGTTAATTGTATTTGTAAAAGTCATTTAATTTTATTCTTAAATTAATGAATAAGAAAAAATAGCATTTCAGTACACAAAGTGAAACAGGACAACATGTGAAAACACAAATTTTCATTACATACAGCTTGCTCTTCCTTTAAGGATATAATACATTCAAAATGTTACTTTAAAAAAACATTTTTTCTGATGAAGATAATTATCTCATTAATTTTAGAACAAAGATTTTTTTTTCAGAAAAAGATGGCTATCATTTCTCAAATACAGAGAGAACTGAGTCAAATTTATAAGAATATGAGTCATTCTCCAACAGATAAAAGGTCAAAGGATATGAAGAAGCAGTTTTCAGAAAAAGAAATCAAAGCTATCTATAGTCATATGAAAAAATGTTCTAAATCACTATTGATTAGAGAAATGCAAATTAAAACTACTTTGAAAAACTTCTGTACACCTATCAGATGGGCTAATGTCACAGAAAAGGAAAATGACAAATGTTGGAGGGGATGTGGAAGAATAGGGACACTAATGCATTGTTGGTAGAGTTGTGAAATGATCTAACCCTTCTGGAAAGAAATTTGGAACTATGCCCTAAGGACTATAAGGCTGCACATCCTTTGACCCAGCAATACCATTACTAGGTCTGTACCTCAAAGTGATCTAAGAAAAAGGAAAGAGACCTATAGGTACAAGAATATTTATAGCAACTCTTTTTGTGGTTGCAAAGAATTGGAAATTGACGGGACGCCCATCAACTGGGGAATGCCTGAAGAAGTTATGTTATATAATTGTGATGGATTATTGTTGTGCTATAAGAAATGATGAACAAGATAGTTTCAGAAAAACCTGGGAAGACTTACATGAACTGATGCAAAATGAAGTAAGTAAAACCAGGAGAACATTCTGCACAGTAACAGCAATGTTATACAATAATTGGCTGTGAATGACTTAGCTCAATGATCTAAGACAATTCCAAAGGACTTATGATGAAAAAAATGCTATCCACTCCCAGAGAAAGAACTGATGGCACTTGAAACATACTTTTAAACCTTTGTTATCCATGTTTTTCCGATCTGCATTTGGTCTTTCTTTTGCAACAAAGACTAATATGGAAATGTTTTGCATGACTGTATCAAATTGCTTGCCTTCTCAAGGAGGGGGGCAGTGGAGAGAGGGAATAGAACTTAGAACTCAAAATTTTAAAAAAACAATTGTTAAAAATTTCTGTTTACATATAATTGAGAAAAAATAAAATTAAAATTAAATGTAAAAACAAAAAAGAAAAAGATGACTAACTGAAGTTAGAGAGGGTAGTACTTACCAGTTTACTAGGTTGATACTACCAATTCATATGATTTACTTTGATACTATCTTTTCCAGAAAGCTCAGACCTTCTCTTCCCCATATCTCTGTAAGTTACCTTGTCACCTCCCTACATCATTCTTAGCACATGTTCTCTCCTCCTACTTTACTGAAAGAAGATGAAGGCCATCTTACATGATTCCCTTCAAGTTCTTTCTTCTGTAAGTCAAAAGATTTCTGTATCTTCATCCATCTTTTCTTACTTCTTTCTTGTCTAAGAGGAAGATGTATTCCTTGTCCTTTCCAGTTACAACCCTTTCCCCCTATGCCTTTGATTCTCTCCCCTCTACTCCAACCTCCTACAGAACCTTGTTCTATCAATTATTTTTTTCTTTCTTTTCCATTTTAAGTCTCCCTTTTTCCATTGGCTCCATCCCCTCTGCCTACAGCCTTATCTCTCTCCTATACAACTTCTTTCAGTCTTGCCATACCTTTGAGCAATACCTCATCTTTCCTTATCTTAACTGTCAAATTTCTTTAAAAAAAAAAGGGCAACACTTACTGTCTCCATTTTCTTCCTTAACCCTTTGCAATCTATGTTCTTTTACTGCCATTCTCCTGAACCTGAGTTTTCAAAGATTTCCTTATTACCATATCCAATGGCCTTTTATTAATCACCATCCTTCTTGTCTTCTTTGCAGTGTTTGACACTATTGGCCACCTTTCCCCTCTTTAAATTCCTTTCACCCTTGGATTTTTATAGTACAACTTTCCTGGTTCACCTATTTTTCTTGTTTTTACCACTGATCATTCTTCCTACTTCTGTTCTCTAAATGTAGGGATTCCTCAAGACTTTTTCCTTGACTGTTCCCTTTTCCTCCTATATATGCTCTCCTTTGGTGATTTTACCTACTCCATTGTCTTACACTCTGACCTGAATGTGGATAACTCCCAGATCTACATGGTTACAACTCCTTCTTTATCCTGAGCATCATACCCACAGTTCCAGCTGGGTGTTCAAATAATATTTGCAACTGAGTATGTCCCAAATTGAATTCAGTATCTCCCCATTTCCCACCTCTCCAAATGAGCTCCTCATCTTCACCTTCCTCGTTTATGTTAATTGCATGGCCATTCTCTAAGTCACTTAAGCTTCACAATTTATAGCTATCTTCAAATTTTCCCTTACCTTTTAAACCAACATCTGACATGCTACCACATAGACTTTACCACCTCAAATCTCTCTCTTCCTTCCCATTTCCACCACAATTGCTCTGGTTCAGGGTCTCACTGCTTCCTGCTTACATAAAGGTTGCACCTCTCGGTTCTTTGGGTTTAAATGTTCTTGAGCCCTTTAATCACTTCTTAAAGTCTGTAAGCATTTTTGATTTTGTTCTGGATTTTTTTTTAACAGAAGTACTCTTTTTTTTAAGTTTTATTTTAAAGCATTTATCTCTTTCTCTCTAGCATGAAAGCCAGCCAGCAAAGAGCAACTTTCTATGCCAGTCTTGCTCTCTCTCTCTCTCCCTCTCTCCCTCCCCCCCAACTTGGATCTAGTTCAGCATTTCCTAATTCCTAATTCCAAGACAACTTATTATTATTCCAAGACAAACTTATAAATTTATGCCCCCTTAAGGGACATCAGAAAGTTATCCCCAACTTCCTCTGTACTGATTTGCCCACTGATTCAATGGGCAAAAGGTACACTAATACAGGGCAGAAAGGAAGAGGAGTAGAAATAGAAATGGACCTTTGCAATGAATAGATCTGACTACTATGTTGGTCTGCCCCTGGGATTTCACTGATATGGGGAACTCCTGCTATGGAAATTACCCATGCCAATAAAGACTATTATAATGAATATAAACAAGAGAAGCCCAATGATTACTGAGCTGCCATAGGAAATGAGATATCATAAAATGGCTGTATCTACAGCAAAACCTAAGCAGGCTGACCACTTGAGAGGGTGAAGGAAAAGATACATATATTACCAGCAGAATGAGGGAAATCACAGAGCGCAGAAGTAGTCCATCAGATGCAAGAGCTGCTAGGAAAATCTGGTTTCCTTGGGCCTAAAGTTGGGTCTTCTCCATGAACCTCCAGGTCCTGACATGATAAACAGGAAATCCTAGTTGTGCCCTTAGCCATCGGCTTCATCCTCCCATCCTCTACTCCCCAACTCCTTAATGAAGGACAGCACAATGTAGAGAAATGAGGGCCAGACTTGGAATCAATGGATGTAGGTTATAGTCCCAGCTCTGTGACTTGATAGCTGTGATTTAGGTCAGGTCCCTTAGTTTTTCTGAACCTCTGTTTTCTTATCTGTAAAATGGGCATAATCACACTTGTATTACTTGCCTCACAGAGTTACAGTGAGAATTCAATGAGATAAATGTACGTGAAAGTAGATTTGTACCATAAAGCACTAGATAAATTACTATTGCTATCATCACCAGCATGCTGATCATACTCTTTCTGCTAAGTCTAGTATTTTCAGAACTTCCCAGCTCCATACATCAATGCCTCATTACTGAAAACCAGGTGGTATAAAGCATAGAGCACTGAGTCAGGAGCCAGGAAGACCTCAATTCAAATTCAGCCTTAGATACTTACTAGCATGGTGACCCAAGCAAGTCGCTTAAACTGCTGTTGTTTGTCTTAGCTTCCTTATCTGTAAAATGGGGATTTCAGTACCTCTGCCTCCAGGGCTGTTGAGGACAAAATGAGATAGTATTTGTAAAGTGCTTTGTAAACTTTAAAGAAGTATGTAAAGATTAGCTATTATTGTGGTGGTTGTTGTTGTTAAAGGTCCATCTACTTGTGATCTTTGTTTTCTGCCCCTGGCAAAAGAAAAAAAAAAATCCATGAGGAACCAAGGAAGGGTGAACCAAGTAAGAAACCAAAGTGGAAGTGTCTTCAGCTGGAAAAGGGGGGACCAGGAAGAGTCGTGTGGATCATGTGACAGAACCAGCCGTGCCACTTCTTATACGTCAAAGATGGCAGGGAGGTAGATGATGAAAACTGGCTGGTGAAAGGAAGCCAAAGAGGAAAAAGGAACCAGTTACTCCAAATAAAAAAGGACAGATAGGCTGCCAAACATACTGTAGAAAAGTGCCGGTGACTCTGTTAAGAGGCAGTGTGATAGCATGGGAAGAACACTGAACTTGGAGTCTGAGGACCCGAGTTCATATGCCTCTTTGGCTATCTCATAGCTGTGTGACCTTGTTGATTTAGGTTATTTCACTCCTCTATAAAATGAGAGAGTTTAGTTCAAATCCTGAGTCAGGCACTAACTAGCTCTGTGAACATGGGCAAGTCACTGACCATCTTCCAGCCCCAGTTTCCTCATCTGTTTACATATATATATATATATATATATCTCCTGATCTCGGGATAATAATAGCACTTACCTCACAGGGTAGTTGTTAGGCTCAAATGAGATTATCTAAAGCACCTTGTGAACTTTAAAGCTCTATATAAATGCTAGCCATCCTAAAGTCTCTTCCAGTTCTAAATCCATAATCCCATGACCAGAAGATTTTAGGGTAACTAAGCTACTTTAATAAGTCACTGAAAATTAAGGCAAGATTATAGTCGGAAAATACTCTGAGACTAAAAAGATTCTTTTTTCATTCCTTCTGTCTTCTTCCCTCTCATCTCCCCTCCACAAATAAAGGGAAACAACCCATCTTTAAAAGAAATAGTTAATAATTATAGTTAACTAGTGCCCAGACGGTAGAAGAAGGAGTAAATTTGAATAGCCAGGAGAATAAAACTCCAATCTCTTGCAAAGAATTTCTAACAGTGCTGAAAATAGAGACAGGCACTGACCTGTGGGATGGATAAACAGCAGTGGGGAATGGTCTGACAGTGACTGCTGAGAACCAAAAACCGGGCGATGGGGAGAGGAGCTAGGCAACCATAATCACAGGCCCTGCATAGAAGGATCAGGGAATCATTTGAGAAAGACACCATTTGAGGGAGAAGATGAGGTCATGGCTAGTTTCACAAAAGGCAGTGTATGTGTATGTATACATACACACATACGTATATACAAATACATATATACACATATCTCATATATACATAAATCATATGTATATGATTATATAAAAGGAAGAAGATCAAGGGAGAATAATTTCAATGATAAATGTGTTAACAGACCTATGGTATTTAGCAAACAGTTGAGAAATTAGGTCCTCCTTTTTTCTTCCTGGGAAAGGAAAAGTTGATGAAGTACCGGCTAACACAATATACAGAAAAGAACAGAAAAAAAGGTGCCCAGAGTTAGTAAATGGAAGTCATATCTCTGAACTGTTAATCTCAAATTAAGTGAAGAGTAGGCATGATACTCAAGAATTCCAATAGCATTTCTTAAGATGCTGATTGTCCAGGGAACAAATGTTGGACATCTGAGTACAGAAGAAGAGGATTCAGGGATTCACAATAAATCTGGATCCAAATCTTTGTGAGATTGTGACAACTGATAAATGAATGAGAGAGAATGATTAGAAGGAACATTCTGGTTTGTCTTTCCTATGGCTCCTACAACAAAGCTTTGACACTTTTTAGAGATAATAGACTTCTCCCTTCTTTTCCACCAAATTAATCCAGGAGAAAGACTACAAAAGACTCTCAAAGCCCAATCCAGAGTTCACTAGATTTCTTGTCATTTAATCTTTTAATCTCAGAGTGTATAAAATCCATGCCCTAACTACTCTCACTAAATTCACACATAGGTCAATGATAGCCAACCAAACCTGTTTTAGAACACAGAAAGGATAATTTGGCCAGAAAGCCAACTTGAGTCAATTGCTCCAGGATGCCTTTCTTGACCGTTTTAGTCCACTTCTTATGCTATAAAAGGGATTGGATTTAGTCAGGAGACTTTGGCTTGAGTTCTGTTTTGCCACTTAATAACCTCTGTGAACCTGGGCAAGTCACTTAAATTCCCTGGGAAGTTAGTTTAATTGTACCACATGAGAGAATTGAACTAAGCGGCCCTCTGGGACCCCTTCCAGTTCTAACTCCACGATCCAAGGATCCTAAAACACTTCCCTTTTCTGAGCCTCAGTTTCCCCATCTGTATTTAATCCTAGGTTAAAGAGCTCCTCCAAGAGATGTTAGTTATAATACCTTTCAGAGAGAAAGAATTGCATCTTGGGGACTTAGAATTAACCGTCATATTTTAGAAATTGCATGTGAAGCACTGAGGACTAAGAACCTCTTTGATGAGGACACCTGGAGAGTTAATTCTCATGGAGAAGGAGTCGGTGAGAGACTAGAGTGAATTGGGATGATAGAACTAGTCTGTGAGGGACTCAGTGAATTTACTGTCATCTCTGAGAGAATCTGAAGAGTTCATTTAACTCATTCTGTGGAGAACGCCTGAGGAGAAAGCCTGAGAGGCATTAGCTCTCACTCTGAGACAACTAACAGATAAATGTGGTTCTAGCGTTTTTTTTTTTGACAGGTTAGCAGTTGCAGCTGTTGATTAAAAACAAATCCCCTCCTTCCCCCACCTCAAAAAACAAAGAAGCGACTATGATTTTTCTCGCAGACAACACATCATTGAAATACTTATCTATGTCTTGGTATTATTTGTTATTATTAATAAATTATGTAGCTAATAACAGTTGTGTTTGTTTAAGCCTATAAATTTGGGACTTGAGACAAAGAGGAGAGAGAGCTTTTTGGAAAAGACTCCCTAGTTTTACAGGGGAGATGAAGAGAAAGCTTAGGAATAATTAACTAATTAATAAGGGACATTTTGCACGTTTCATTACTTTCTGTGATAATTCCCATTCATATCTCTTAGGTAGCCTTTGTACCTTGTGAGAGAATTAATAGGGTAATAAACCAGTAGCAAAGCTGAAGTGTTGGAATTTGGTGTGTTTGTACTTGAGAACACGTGAGAAGTATTACTTTCCCCTTGAAAAGCACACACCCATACCTTCATTTATGGGGTTGCTACAAGTGGGTTAGCAAAAACCCTGCAATATATAAGATGAGGCAATTGTTCAGTGGTATCAAACCCAAACTGTACATAAGGGCCCCTGGGGGCCTCATGTTGACACAGATAACTGAATATTATCTATGTTTTGTTTAATTTCTTTATTTAAATTTCTTTCATTAATTCATTATTTTGTCAAATATTTTCCAATTAAATTTTAATATGTTTTGGACCTCTCTTGAGAGTGTTTTACAGGTGGCCACCAGGCTACGTGTTGGACATTTCTGTACTAGGTGATCTCTATGGTCCTATCTCTAAGTTTTATGATCTTACTGTGATCTTTCTCCTTCCACTTTTACTTTCTGTGCCTTTCATTAATTTTGTTCTGATCATATAATTCTTTGCATCCTATTTAGTTTGTATGTCTGAGGACAGGGATTTCTGATTATGCATCCCTCATAGAACTTAACACAATGATGTATACAAATTAGCTGTTTCATTGATGTTTTGTTGATTGATAATCTTGTCAGGCTCAGATCGAACGCTGAAAATGTGGGTTTTGGAGAATAAGTTAGAGTCAAGAATCGATCTGACAAGGAGCCCTATATGCCTTTCCAGCATGAGCTAGGACAGACAAGTTTTCCACACAATTAACTTCACTAATCTTGGTGTTGGAAACAACAAAAACAGACTTTAAGTGTGGAAAACAGTAAAACGTGGGGAACACTGCTGGAGGGAGCTTGACTGAGGCTTTCCTAATTTGAATATTACACATCAAAATAGAGCCAGGAAAGGCAGGTCTCAGTTTGACATAGAAACCACTGTGGTGCTCTCCCCGGGAGAAGATATATGTCAGTTGGTAATGTTAACAGCCTCATTTGTGATATTACCTGGAAAACCGGTTTTACTGGCTTCTGTCGGGGGTCACTGAATGTGCCTCCCATCAGGCTGTCTTCCTGGAGTCTCCCCAGAGGGTTCATTCTCGGGGCCAGGGGGAGCTAGGGTTAAGGGAACTTCAATGAACTGGGCTCCTGGATCATTCAAAGATGTCCATTTCACTCGTCAAAGTAATTCTGAAGGAAAGAAGAAATACAAGAATCAGTCAAGCTCTAACCCTCAGGTCCTGAACTCAAAGCACATCCTCAGCTTCCAGGGAGCTTAACAAATAACACCTGCCCTGTCATTGGCTTCAGACTTAACTCAAAGCCAAAGCTACTGAATGTACATGTAATTAAAGCCGGAGACGCAGCTCTAGCTTCCTACTAGAGTCCTGATTGAGGGAGAGGTTGAATTTTCTATCATATTGTTTTCTTTTGCTTTCCCCTAGTGTATGAATCCAATGAGGATTGGTAAGGAAAGGTTAAAGGACTTGGAGGTATTTAACTTGGAGAAGAAAAAGCTAAATGATAACTTAATAAACATCTTATAGCATAGCTAGGTGGCAAAGTGGATAGAATGTTGGGCTTGGATTCAGGAAGACTCATCTTCCCAAATTCAAATCTGGCCTCAGACACTTACTAGCTGTGGGACCTGGGCAAGTCACTTAACTCTGTTTCCCTCAGTTTCCTCATCTGTAAAATGAGCTGGAGAAGGCAATGGCAAACCACTCCAGTATCTCAGCCAAGAAAACCCAAATAGGGGAGTCAGACATGGCTAAAAATGAATGTGTAACAAGAGCACAGCAGGAATTTTAAGAGGCCACTGATCAATTTTCCCCCCCATTTTTAACAGCAAGAGATTGTTCAGTGAGAACCAGCTACCATTTTGGACCATTGAGGGTAATGAAACCCAATGTTTTACACAGAGAAGGCAACTGGTAAATATTTGGTGCTATTGTGAAACACTGAGCATGTACTCTAAGAAGTCATGGAATGCCATTGACATATTTGAAGGCTAAAGTGTCCTACTTGAGGGTCAGCTAGGTGGCGCAGTGCATAAAGCACTGACCCTGAAGTCAGGAGGACCTTAGTTCAAATTCGGCCTCAGACCAAACACTTGACACTAGCTGTGTGACCCTGGGCAATTCACTTAACCCCAATTACCTTAAACAATAATAATAATAAAGTGCCCTATTTGATACAAGTGAAGCCACCTGATGGAAGGAGGCTGAAGTGGAAGACCTACAGAAATCTTTTTCACCTCTGGCTATAGGATAGTTTTTCCTTACTAAAATGTCAGTTCTAGAGCCAAGTGTAGTTGTAAGCAGAATTCAACCAATTTCATTCAATAAGTATTTATTAAACACCTACCACATGCAAAACACTGTGTTTGCTGCTGGAGTTTCAAAGACAAAAATGAATACTAAAGGATGTATTAAAGGAGCTTGCATTCACCTTGGGAGATACGTCATCATGTGTACATACAGGTAAATATAAGGCCATTTAAAAAGGGAGTGAGCATTAACCGGGGTGGAGAAGATGACGTGGAGAGATTCCTCACAGGAGATGACACTTGAGTTGAGGCAGAGATGAGGTGGGAGTGCACCTTTGGCATGGGCCATAGATAACCTATGGAGTCTTCTTACCTTTGATTTATCCCTTTGCTATATCCAGTATATCCCCAAACCTGTTGATTTTTCTTTGCAAATGTTTCTCAGAACCAGTCCTTTTCCATTCTCACCTGTTCAAGACTGCCTTGATGCTCAAGTTGTCCCCCTTGCTTAGAATGACCTAGTCCTCTCTGCCTCTCCAAATTTAATCAGTTCTTCAAGGGTCAGCTAAGTTCCACCTCCTCAAGGAAGTCCTTCCTGGTTATTCCAACCCATAGTGACCCGTCTTTTCTTCTGTGATTACAATCTCTATCACACAATGATTTATTTTCTTGTTTGGTTCATTTTTGTGTCATTTGAGAAGGAGTGTGGCACAATAGATGGGTGAGGGGAGGCTATTGGACACATGGAGGACTTGCGAAGTCGGGACGGGATGAATTTAGCTTTCCTGGAGGTCGACAGTACCATAGTTTAGAGCAAGGAAGAGTATGAAAGCCCATTTGAACATAAAGGGTATCCTATCACACCACATAGGGAAAATGAAATATCTTACTCAATCTGGTCTGATGAGTGTTCATTGAAAAAGAGAAGGTTGGACTTCTGTGGGCCCTCACATTTCCCCCCATTCTTCAAGATTTTGGTTTAGGCAAGCTTAAAGCCTCATTTTACCTCATCTGGAGCTCTCCCAATCAATCTGTATTTCCTTGTTACATTTTTCTAATTTTTTTTTCATGTGCTTTTGGTCATTTCTAGGGAATGTGCCATCCCCAGTATCCCCAGTATTGTTTTTGATGTTTGCAGAGAAGGGGCTTCTTTCTTTTCTGCTTTATAACCTTTCATTTAATTCCCAAAGACAAATCCCTAAGCTCCATTTTCCATTCAATCCATTTACCATTTCCTGGTTCATAAGGTCAAGTCCCAGCCTAACTTTCAGTTCCTTGCAGTGATACACCCACTACTTCAGTATAATACCAGCAAAAGGAGAATAATAAGCAACAGAATGTTCAAAACAGTATGAGCCCAAGTTTTGAAACAGCTTTGTTTTTTTTTTTTTCACCTAGCTGGTTCATCTCCTTTCTCTCCATGCTGATAGATATACATAATGTGCTTTCTGTTTTGAAAAACATTTGTGCAGATGGTGAAGAACAGGCATTTAAGATATAAATACCATAAGAAGCTGTATGGGAACACACATACAGTGACTTAAAAATAATCTTCAAAACATAACTAGCAATTGCCAAACTTCTGCCGAGAAGCTCATTTGGCATCTGCCTAACCTCTGCTATCCCCAGTTAAGTTTTATATAGAGACTTGTTCCCATGCTCTGCAGATAACCCACTTTCTTGGTCTTTCTAACAGTCTCTGAAGCCTTCTTTTGAGAATGTTCTTCCCAGTTTTACTAGACATTTCTCTCTAGAGCATAGGGGCTCTTAACCATTGTAGTGTCACTGATCCCTTTGGCAATATGGAACCCTTTCTAGAAAAATGTTTTTACAACCATAAAATGAAATCTGAAGAATTAGAAAAGAAACCAATTATTTTGAAGTAAAGATGTATATTTTCCCATCCAAGGTAATGGACCTTCTAAAATTGGTCCACAGATCACTCATGGAGTAGTCGAGGTCTCTGGATCTTAGGTGAATGATCTCTGCTCTAGTATTATAAAGAAAATCTTCTGGTTCCCGACCACCTCTGTAGGAACCATAGGTAGAGCTCTAAGGAGTCTCTTGGACCTGCTCTGAAAAGCTCTGAACCTTTATCACCTTAATAAATCACCTCACTTCAGAACCTTGCTGTGGCATGGGAATGGCCCTTAGATTCTCAAAGGCTTTACTAGTGCAACATAAACTCTGGCAGGACCTACCAAGCTACAGATATTGTGGACTACAGACCCAGTGATAGTTCATACGTGTGTTACCTCAACATAGCCCTAGCTAAGCTCTGGGAGCACCTAGAACATGTTGAGCATACGGTGAGATTTCATACATACATATATACACATTTAAACTAAGAAGTATAGAGGCTCATAAGCGAGGGTTGTGTGCTGAAAATGACAAATGGGTTTGTCTAGAACTTTGATTTAAAGTCAAAGGACCTGGGTTTGAATCCTTGACCTACTACTTACTATGTGACCTTGAACATCCATCTCTCCTTTCTTAGCCATAGGTTCTTCAGATCTGCAAAATGAGGACATTGGACTGGATGATCCCTAAGGTTCCTTAACATCTTTACTCATTCATGTCTAATGTCAGAGGTGGTAGAGACAAAGGAAGCACAAGGCTGGGAATTTGGATTCAATGTGAAAGCTAATGAGGAGGTCTCAATATGAGTTAAAGGCACGTTGGGGAGGCTGCCAGTCCACTGACAAAGCTCTGATGGCTATTCTACAATACCAAAGAAGGTAGGGGAGAAGAATTCAGAAGTCTGGGTATTAGTCTAGACCTACAGAAGCCCCTAGATAGTGTAGGATAATGGCTGTGATTATTTTTTCCCATTTCCTTGGGCTTAAAGAGATCATTGGACTTTGAATGAAAGAGAACTGGCTTTGAGTCCTAACTCTGATGCTTATTAGCTCTGTAAACTCTCTGAACTACATGTGACCTAGTACCCCAATCTCTGTGCCTACATGGACTGGGTTCAGTACTGGATGGAGAAGAAAGGACTGCTCAACCATCTTGTGCTCAAGAGGCTGGCATTGCCCTGAAATTCTCCCGAGAAGGCCAGCATCCTGAACTTTTCAGAGTCTTGGCATTTTCCAGGATATCCTCCCTCCTCTAAGAAGTTTGGTCATATGGCTTCAACCTTTGCAAGGGGCTATATGGTGGGGAGATTCTGCTCCTGTTTCTCACTGCCATTGGAAACTCCAGGCATGTGGGAGGAGGCTCTTCAAAATCCCAGCCTCTCCTCTTTTCCCCTCGGCTCTGCTGATCTCAGGACCTCCATCCCCAAAAGGGGAAAATAAAAGATGACTTTGAGACTGACTGCCCCCTTTTTTTTTTTTTTTTAAAAATAGGTTCTCATACCAAGGGTTGGATATGAGCTATACTGGAGAAGGAAATGGCAAACCACTCCAGTATCTTAGCCAAGAAAACCCCAAATGGGGTCATGGAGAGTCAGACAGGACTGAAACCACCGAACAACAACCTGAACTCAACAACAGCTTGGGCTGTTGGCCAAGCCACTCAATTCATCTCTAGTGGCTAAAACTTGATTACAGATCATCAGTGGGGTTTACAAGGATTGACATATACCCAAGCCCAAGAGGTGGAAACTGGTTTTCTCCTAGTGGGCAGTCCACTCCTTCCATAGGGAGATACAATTAAAGACTTATCTCCCTACAACCACACCATATTGATACAAATCATAGTCCTTCCCCAATCAACCCTGTAGACCTACAAGATGTGGGTGGTGGAGGATACTTAGAGGCCTTCATAATTTGGTTTTAATTTCTCTTCCCCAGCTTTATTTTACATGACTTTCCTTCATTTATGCTATTTGATGCAAACCAGACTATCCGTTCTTCCCCAGTGGTGACCTCACCATTCTAGGCCTTCACAAGCTGTTGCCAAAGTTTGTACCACTCTCTAGGCCTTTCTCATTTCCACTGCTCAGGATCATTATCTTTAAAACTCTGTTCAGATATCACCACCTCTATGAAGCACTTGTCCTCGATCCTCCCTGATCACAGGGGATAGCTAGGTGATATAATGCATAGAACATTGGACCTGGAGTCCAGAAGACCCGAGTTCAAATCTGCCCTCAGACATTTACTAGTTGTGTGACCTTCAATGAGTCACTGGTGACTTAACTTTCTGACTCAGTTTCCTTATTTGTAAAATGGGGACCCAGGGTTGTTATGAGAATCAAATGAAATAGTATATGTAAAATGCTTTGTAAATTTTAAAGCACTTGATAAGTGTTATTGTTATTATTTTTCCCTCACAACAACTCTGAGAGGTAGGTGCTATTATTATCCCCATTTTACAGTTGAGGAAACTAAGGCAGACAGAGGTTAAGTTATTTGCCCAGGATGCCTGTTAGTAAAATGTCATAGCTAAGACCTGAACTCAGATAATCCTAATTCCAAGTCTAGCAAAGGATCCATTATGTCACCCAGCTGCTTTGTATACCGTAAGGCATTAAAAAGACGTGAGCTGTTGTCACGACCATTATTCTTTTTCATCAAGCTCAGAGGCAATACGGAGTATTAGAAAGAATACAAGATTTTGAGGCAGAGGAGTGGGTTCAAATACCAGTTCAGCTGCTGACTGCTTTGAACAAGTCATCTCACCTCTCGGCTACACTCTGCTCACCTATAATATAGATCCTGGAGGCAACCCCAACTCACACTCAGGCTCCCAAGACAAGACTCCTTCCTAGGTTCAGTCAACAAGCATTTGTTAAGAAGTGACTGTGTGTTACGTCCTTATTAAAGCTCTCTATTTCTCTAGCTTACGATCAGAAAGTCTGTGTAATTCACTGCTTAATTAATTTCTTTTTAAAAATTTATGGGCCTGCATCCAGTCAGAACCCTAACTTATCAGCCTGAACCACTGTGCAGTATTTCTTTTCTAGTCAGTCAGAGGATAAATTAATTAAAATCAAAAGTGTTTCATGAACTGGCAGAGAAAGAAATGAAATAATAAAACATTTCACCCATAAACTTAAGGGCTGGCCTTTTGCAAAAACACACACCAAAAGTGAGGAACAGATGCTTGTTGAGTACATAAGGAGAGAAGAATGCCTAAAAGGGACATGTGTGGGCAGGGTGTACAAGGACCTCTCACCCTGCAACGGTGATGTCATTACACTGCTGTTCCTCAGTGGTCTAGACTGCAGTGCATTCTCTGCTGGGTCTCTAGTCTCTCTCAGACCTGTAATCCGCTGAGCGTTGCTCCCTACCCGTCTCCTGTTTCTACTGCTCAGCGTAGCTGTCCTGGTCCCCTGTCACCCCCAGAGCTGGCGCCATTAGCCACCTAACTGCAGTTTCCCTCCGTTTCTAGCTTCAGCTGAAATGCTATATTTTTCTCTATAGTGCCACAGCTCTTTTAGGTTAAAGCCGCAAGGCTTCCCTTGCTATAGCTCTTTTTATAAAGAGGAAACCTGAATATACCCAATCATGACTAATAAAAAAGTCCTTCTTGAGGAACAGCCTGTCAGCTTCTCCTGGCCTTGGCTAGGATGGGCTTTCTTTTCCAGAGAGAGAGTCTTTGCCCTAGGCAATAAGCTCTTTGGGACACAGAATAAATCTGTTCCTGGATTACAAGTGCTCAGAGGCTTAGATCTATTTTTTGAATGGTATTTTCTGGTCACTGAAGCCTTCTGTCAGTCACTCAGTCAAGAAACATTTATTAAGAAGTGACGGTGTTAGGGTTGTGTCTTTATTAAAGCTCTCAATTTCTCTAGTTTAGGATTAGAAAGTCTGAGTGATTCACTGCTTAATTTCTTTTTAAAATTTTTTTATTGTATTCTGAAGTTAGGAAATAAAACAAGCATTTTCATAATAGTAGAATAGAAAAAACATCGCATGAAACTGCGAATCTATTATGTACAACTTGCTATTTCTTTTAAATATATAACAAAGTTACCATGCAACTTTCTTTGTTTTTTCCTTTTTTTCTTCCCCTCCTACCATTAGACGCAAATATGTGTATGTATGTATACATGTATACATGCATACATATATATGTAAACTCATTCTAGACACACTTTTATTTATCAGTTCTTTCCCTGGATGCAGATAGTGTCTTTCTTAATAGGTCCTTTGTAGTTGATTTGGGTATTTATAATAGTCAAAATGACTTGGTTGCTCAAAGCTGTTCTTAAAACAATATTGCTGTTACCGTATACAATGTTCTCTTGGTTCCGCTCATTTCACTCTTCGTTATTTCATGTAAATCTATCCGTGTTTTTCCAAGATCATTGAGCTCATCATTTCTTATAACACAGTAATGTTCTATTACAATCATATACCACAACTTGTTCAGCCATTCCAATGCTTAATTTCTGACTGAGGGTACTGTGCCCTGAAATTCATGTCAAGGGAGCTTTGCCACAGAGATTGGAGGGGGGGGTCTGCTCCCTTGCTGCAGGTAGTTTGGGGCCCAACAACATGCTTTTTATCTGCTTTGCAAATGAATCTAAACAAGCACAAAAGCTGAGCCTAGAGGGCAAGGTCATCAACCAGACATATCCTTGACCTTTTCTGTGTACATTCATCAGCAAAGCCATTTAAGCCTTTGGGTCTACCCTCTGAAAAATAAGGGGGTTGTAATATTCTTAGCATTGCATTTTAGGGAAAAAAAACCACTGATAAGCTGGAGAGTGTCCAGAGGAAAGTGACCAAGATGTTGAAGAGTCTTAAGTTTGTACCATATGTTGTTCATTCTTTTCAGTCATGTCTTACTCTTTGTGACCACAATTGGGGTAGTTTGCCATTTCCTTCTCCAGATCATTTATAGATGTGAGGAAACTGAGGCAAACAGGGTTAAATGACTTGCTCAGGATTGTACACCTACTAAGTGTCTGAGGCCAGATTTGAGCTCAGGAAGATGAGTCTTCCTGACTTCAGGCCCAATACTTCATCCACTGAGGATTGGCTAGAGAAATTGGGGGTTTTAGCTTAGAGAAGCTTCGGAGAGAGCTGTCAGTTTTCTCCTAAGTACCTGAAGGGCTGCCACGCAGAAAGGGAGGATTAGATTATTCCTGCTTGACACCACAGGGCAGATTTGGCAGCAATGGGTTGGAGGTTATGGAAAGGTCAATTTTAGATTTAAGAAATTTAGTTATAAAATGTAGAAATAACAAAACACAGTCCCACAGTGGAACGGGCTGCCTCTGAAGACAGTGCTTTTCTGATTCTGGGAGGTCTTCTAGGAAAGGCTGTATGGTCACTTACTAGTGTGTAGATAGATTCTTTTTCAGCTTTGGGATGGACCAGATCGACTAGCTGAGGTCTCTTCTAACCCTGAAATTCTATGATTCTGAATATCTAGGTAGTTTCTAAGGTCCCTTCCTTCTAGCTCTAAATTCAATTTTAAAAGATTTTATTAAACACTTCCAATGGGCCAGGATCCATGATAGGCACTGGGGTGCAAAGAAAAAGAAAACAAAACAATCCTTGGCCTCAAGAAACATACATTCCATTGGGGAGTCAGGGAGAGGAGGCAAAAGATAACATATTAGATTAAATATATAATATATAAAATTTAATATTTAATATGTACAAAGTAATCTCTTAGGTGGAAGGCACACAGATCTAATATGAAGGATAGTTAGGGGGTGCAGTGGATAGAATATTGGACCTGGAGTTAGGAAGACTCATGTCTGTGAGTTCAAATCTGGCCTCAGACATTTACTAGCTGAGTGACCGTGGGCAAGTTACTTTACCTTGTATGCCTCAGTTCCTCATCTCAGAATCATGGGTATGGTCATGCCCTTCACAATCGCAATGATAATATTACTCAAACATCATTCCTTGAGTAAGAGGGGTAGGCAGCAAGTACTTGAAGTAGCAGAGTAGATGATGAGTCTCTGTTTCTTCCTGGCTGCTAGCCAAGGCAGGCCTTCTTGGAGTCCTGGTGACTGGAAGGTTATAGAAAGATGACGTTATTTTGAGTACTTACTATCTAATCTTTACCACGATCAGCTCTGCTTCTGGGTTCATGTCATTGTTGAACAGATTATTAGAGGGATAGTGGCTTGGGTGGAGGGGCCAAGGTGGCAAGAGGACACCGCTCTAGTCTTCTTACATAGCATGGTGTCAAGCCAGAGTCAAGCTAGGATTAGGTCAATATGCTCTTGGTAGGAGTTTCTGAGGTTTGCTGGGCACTTATTCCAGACAATGAGTACCACCTCTCATTTGGTTTCCTACCAACTCATTCACTCACTCAATTAACAAACGTACATTAAGCACCTATATTACATGCCAGGCACTGTGATAAGTGCTAGGGACATAAAGAGAGCAAAAAGACAGTCCTTACCTTCAAGGAGTTTACGATCTAATGGAATATTCCACTCTTTCCAATTTACTTAACCAAATGGAAGGAAATCTAGAACTATATAATTGGTGGGTCTATAAAAAGTAATGATACTTCTAAATGAATACTATAGAACACAGAGCTGCAAGAGATCTCTGAATCCCGGCCTCCTCTCACCCCCATATTTTACGAATGAGGAAATGAGCCAAGAAAAGTTTAGCATCTTGTCTAAAGCCACACAGGTAAAAAACAGCGGAGCTGAGATTCAAACCTAGGCACTTTTATCTACAAATAAACACATTTTCTTTCATACATGTTGCTTCCATAAGTGTGCATGTATATACATATGAATTCATATATATATCACATATTATACATATGTAATACACATATGCACATAGCTAATTCCGATTGGGGGGGCTAGGGGCATGGCCCTCTTATACCCCACAATCTGGAAAATTTGCATAAAATTTTTGGGGGCCCCCCATACCAGAGAAGAAGTCTGAATTTTTTCTTTTTCTTTTATGGGGTGTTTACAGCACCTTATTGTAAAATTTGGTTTGACATTATACAATACTACACATATATTTTATGCATTTCTGAGTTTTGAAATTTTTTTCTGTGTTGTCTGCTGCCTCTGCACGTCGTCTGCGGCTTCCCCAAAACTCCTCCAAAATTCCCATTTAATTTTTTATGTCAACCCATGATATATTGAAACCTCAATGGGGAAAGTGGTAGTGTGGAAGGGATAACTGTATATGATTTTGGCTGAGTGGATACAAATGCATTGGGCAAGTCATTGTACCTCCCTGGGCCTGGTTTTTTTCAGTCTGCAAAATGAAAGGGTGGAACTAGATGGTCCTTGAGGTTCCCTTCTGAGGCTGGACTCACAGTTCTGCCTCATTTAAATCCAATTCATTTGCAAGACATCACCCTGTGATGTCACTGGTCTTTGAAAAGGAAGGACAGACAAAAACAAAGGCAGCCACAGCAAATCCCTGTTCCTGTCCAGAGCCTGTGGCTTTTCTCCTTTCATTTTCTTAGCAGTGGCAAATCTGAAGGCGGGTTTGCTATTTTGCCAACACCCTAATATGTAAGAACCAATCCCAATGTGTTTAAAATAACCAGAAGTAGCCTCCAGAGTGTTGGGTGCTGTTTATGGAAAGACATAGGCATGAATAACATCATGAGGAGGGGTTATCATTTACATCAGGGGAGAGAGTTCCCAAATCAGTGAGAACCTGCGTGCATGAACTGATGATGGCATTTCTACATCCAAATTAAGAAATACCTTCCCTTAAAGGTAGTTCATTAGGAAGGCCACACACTGCACTTGATATAGCCATTTTCCTGGCTGTTTTTGGAAATGCTTTTAGAACCTATGGCATCCTCTTTCATTTCTTCATCGCAAATCTTCACAGTTTGAGTAGGGATTAAATTTTCTTGGAAACAATTTAAAATCCTTCAGAGACCAGAACAGCAGGTAAACAAGGGGTGTGGTCAATTTCAGTCAAATTTAAATGAGGCATGGCCAAAGTCATGAGATTCATTTCTGTGGTATGGTTAATAACCTGCATCTGAAGGCAATTCCAAAACAAATCAAACAAACCCCAAAACCCAGCCTCTGCCTGACCCTTTTCGGTTAATGACAGCATCACTGAAATAAGTCCACAACCACTCCAGGTGACTATTTTGAAAGGCAAGACCCATCTGGATGTATTCTAGTTGGTGAAATCAGCTCCACAAATAGATTGAGGACAGTTATGGTGAGCAGGTTTACTTATCAGTAAATTCATTCCAATCTAACAGCCTTTATCAAGTATTTGTTATGGTCAAGGCACTGCACTGGGGAAGGAGGAAGATAAAAAATTAACATGCCCCGTGATCTCAAAGAGCTTATATTCTACTGTAAGAGAGCAATCTAGCTGATAATATTCAGAGAAGTATAAGGGAAAGAGCTTTGGAGGCTTGGGTCTTACTTAGCTCAGCCACTAATTAGTTGTGTGACCCTGGACAAATTTCCTCATCTATAAAATGAAGGGTATTTGAAATAGGTCAGTTCTTATAGCCAGCTTGAAATATCTAAATTCTATTCTTCCTTAGTTTACAGGACAACCATTGAACTGGAGGCAACCGGACCACTTCTCCCTTTCCCAGGATGCTTCACTGCTCCCCTCCCAACAAGATTGAAGCTCCTCGTCCCCCTCTGGTCTCACACTCCCAAAGGTGCCCCAGTTTCTCATGGCAGTGACCCCCAACATAAGAAAAGCTCAGTTATATGGGCTGAGTTTCATTCTGACTTTTCTGGAGGTCATTTGCACCTGAAAGTCAGAGTGAAACTTAGAGGGTTGGGAACCCACGCTGACTGCCCCCGTGTCCTGTGGCCCTCCTCCTTGCTCCTCCCCTATTGACACATTTTTTTCTCTCTGACAAATTTAACCAGGTTTCTGCAAAACAAAACTCTGCCTCCTCCTCCGTATATGCATGCTTATATTGTCTCTCTCTTTCCTCACTCTTACTTCCTATCTCCCCTACTGAGGCAGCCTCCTTGAAGCTCTGTCTCCTGCAAATATCATGGTGCTCCTCCTAGTCGGTACCCTGAACCTCCATGCCTCCCCCGGCTGTTCTTATTTTCCTTCCCTATACTTCAGGGAAACTGCCCAACTTAGAGGAACTGCTCCAAAATTAGGTTTGGTTTCATGCCCTTTTGACTGCAAAAAGATCACTTTTGTTTACCTTTCCCCTCCTGTCTCACCTTCTGGGGCTAAGGGCAGTTGCACTGCCCGGACCGAAAAGATCTGACTTTTTTTGAATGAGTTATAGGAATGGCCAAGGCCTAGCAATTGAAGGGCACCGTCAGGTCACTGCCACCCACAACTCCTTACTGGCATTTGATTATTATTATTTGAGGGGAGGAGGCTGGGAAAGACAGATGAAAGGAATCCCTTCCCCCCCAGCCCAGCTTACAATACACTGTAACTCAATGTGTGTGGATAGGAACTTAGCCATGGGCAGCCGCCAAAGAGCTCCAAGTTTTCACAGGATGTACTTGGAAAAAAACAATATATTATTGAAAAGGGCTTGTCAGTTAGCCAGCCGGCCTCTGTCCCGTCCTAACATTGCATCCTCTCCTCTCCCCCAGCCTCAATCTGTATCCCTGGCCTCCAACAGTCTCATTCCTTCTCACTGTTTTAGTAAGAGTTGCATAGGAGTAGTTTTCACTTAGGAACGAGGATATTTAAAAGACCTGAAAATAGAACTGTAAGAGTAGCTGATTTAGAAGAGATTGCCCATTTCAGTGATCAAATGCTGTGAAACAGTTGGCTCTCTGAACCTAGGGAATCTCTGAACCCAAGGCTGCCAGGTCAGCCTGACCTGAACTTGACTAGGTAGGCAGGTGGAAGGGTGATACATTCCCTTAGCTCAACTTCCCTTTTTTAGCTTGGGCTTTTTGTTTTTTTAACCCAAGCAGTGAGCTTTTGTTGTAGTATTTTGAGAAATAGGAGGTGATGACAGGTATGAAATGAGGATGGTGGGGACAGCAAACTGACCCACTGAACTAACAGGGGCCCCTTTGGGAAGTTTGCAGTAAAAACAGACCTGGATTTGGGAAGCAGAAAATTCTGATTTCAGGTTCCAGCTCTGCCACTTATTTTACTGTGGAACTTCTGGCAAATTATGTTGCCACTATGAGCTTCCTCAGTTTCCTTCTCGGTACAATGAGAGAGTTAGATCATGTGATCTCCAGGGCTCTTTCCAGTTCTGATCCTATGAACTTTTAACTTGGATAGTTTCATAACAGCAGAAAGTGCTGCCCTGCTAAACAGTGATATTAGGGGGGATATTGTAGCAAGATGGAAGCAAGATAAGACCCTTTTTTATTTTCTTAACTAAGTCTTGTTAGGACCAAGTTAATAGTAGGGCTCTTGCCAAGTTACATGGAAATATCAGGGGAAAGGATCCCCATTCTCCCAACCCCAGACCCATATCACTTATACTACTCAAAATGTTGAGTCTGATGTTAGGAGGTGAGGCAGATAAAATACAGGAATTGGAGTTAGGAAAACCCATGTTAAATTCTACTTCTGACTCTTAATAGGTGTGTGACCATGGGCAATTTTCTCTCTCTCTCTGTGTCACTCTCTTTTTAATTTAATTTTTAAAACATTTCTCTCATGTAACAGTATTTTTTTTTCCAATTACATGTAAAGATAGTTTTCAACATTCACTTTTACAAGATTTTGAGTTCCAAATTTTTTTCTCCCTTCCTTCTCTCCTCCCTTCCCCAAGATGGCAAGCAATCTGATATAGGCTGTACACGTGCAATTATATTAAACATATTTCACAATTACATTAAACTTATTTCCACGTTAGTCGTGTTGTGAAAGAAGGATCAGAACAAAAGGGAAAAACCATGTCTCTCTCTTTTTCTCTGGACCCCATGTAATTCCTAAAAAGTCTCCTATTAAATTAGATATGGGTGGTGATCTTTATTAGTGGAGGGTATTCCTATTCTGAGGAAGTCACATATCTTGACATGATCTCTGGCAAATCACTTCATCTCAAGTCTCAGTTTCCTGGATTGTATAACGTGGTTACATTAGATGTAACCTTTCAACTCTTTTATTCTATGACTATGACTTCAGTCTCTTAGAATAGAATTCACATGGTTGTTTACCCTCAAAGTTATCTCATGCTTCTTAAAGGTCCCTGATTCAATAACAGATGGATTTCAATTCCTCCCCTCAAGTTCTGAGTCAGTGGGAAAATACAGTCCAGGTTGTTAGCATTAGGCAGAAACATGGAGGCCAGCAGTTTCTGTACTACTTGATCCCATCAATGTGCAAATCACCTCATAATTTACAAATGATTTTCATGGTTCCCAGGATAAAAAAATGGCCATTTCTTGCCTTGATTCAAGCTTTGTTTATCTTACATATATTCTGTAATATTTTCCCTCTGCTGTGAATCAGAGAGAACATTTGTAATAGTGATTGGGCTGTGTTAGTCATTGTCCTTCATTATTGCTGTAAAGCCTAATTATGCTTGCCTGGAAAGTGCTGAGTTCAGCCCTGTGCAAAAGGAATTCTGTAAACTTTAGAAATCAGAGGAGCTTCTTTAGTCCTATTAAGCAAGGTGGGAATAAAAAGTAGCAGAGTTGTAAATGGGGCCCAGCTCTCAGCTTTCAAAGCAGAGGTTCTGAACCTGGGACATGTGATTTTGATTTTAAAAACAATTTGATAATTGTATTTCAGTATAACTGGATTCCTCTGTAATCCTATTTTTAAATTTTATGCATTTAAAAATATTCCAAGAAGGAGTCCAGAGGCTTTACCAGACTTCCAACAGCATCCATCACATAAAAAAAGGTTCTAAATCCTGCTCTTGAGTGCCACCATAGAGGCTGGAGGAGGCTGCTTCCTTGTTCTTAGTGATTGCTATCCCTGTACCTTATCTCATGGCCTTCCGGTGGGACACTCCCACTTCACCCTCCTTGAAGGTTTCTTGCCATACCACCCCTCTTCTAGGGTCTGTTCCCCTTCCCCATAACAAGGGATGAAGGTCAGACCCTCTGTGGGACAAAGTACTCCTCCCTAAAATTGGACTCTCCTGCCTTGCTCCTCCTCCCTGGAATGAATATGCCCCAGATAGGGTTGAAGCTAGTTATGCCTCTGAAGAACAGTATCAAATGGGAGAATGCATGTACAACAGCACTAAGAAATAATGATGGTGATGATGTTGATAAAAACAACAGCCCTCTTAAAATATAACTCATCATCTATGCCAAGTGGGAGTCTTAAGAGTGACAGCCAGGGTATTGTACACTGGGGACTTCATGTGTTCTTAGACTATTATGGTAGCTATGAAGACCTGGCAGGAACCTAGAATTGCTGGCAAATTGGGACCTTTAGATGCCACTGATTGGGTTAGCACCTCTGCTAAATAGCTCTTAAGAGCCAAAGAAATAAGTGAGATGGCATAGAATACAGGCTGACCCTACTTGAAACAAAAACAGAGGAAAAGCCCTGTAAAAACCAGGCACTTATGGAGGAACTTTCTAACGACATTGGCTTGATCTGGATGGAGGCTTCCATGATCCTAATTAGAGTAGTTACTTTCACTCAGACTACCTCTGGGTATACAACCTGGAGAATATAATAGATCTCCTAGCAGTTATAAGAGATAAGGCAGCTCCACTGGTCAACTGAGTTGTAGCCACGGTCACGACTGATTAAATGGGCTGATAGCCCTGCTGGCATGGTTGACAGAGGTTACCATGATAGCTGAAATTGAGAGGGAGAGAATCTGTTTATATTGTCTGTCTTTCTATATAGTCTTCCTAAAATTCCTACACTAGGTAACAGCAGAAGCTGTAATACATCATTGAGTATCTACTGAATATTTAGCAAGACAAGACCTGAATTCACTGTTTTTCCTGGACTGACAGAGGAAAAATCTCTCTCCTACAAACATGGACCTCAAAATATACTGGAGAGCTCAACCAACAAACTATACTGGAATTGGAGCATTATCACAGACCAAACTGCGGCCTCCCAATAGCTCACTTGGGCATGACGTTGACCCACAAATATTTAAGAACAACAGTGTTTTTAATAGGCATTGCCATCCCAAATATTCATAATTTACAAGCTTCGTGGGATGAAACCTGAAAAATAGAGACCTGTTAGAAGAAATTAAAAAAATTACGTGATAACCGTCTGAGGTAGGTATACAAATCATCCTCATCTGCCCCTAGAGTTGTACTGGGGGTGCTGTCAGTGCACCTGTAGGAAATGAGCTTATAGCCTAATATTAACTACAAAATGTGGTTATTTTATCCACCTGTCTTATAGTTCAAAAAGCACTAAACATGTGTTTGAATATAAAATATTAACAGATTAGATGTCAAATATGAAAAAAGAAGAGCAGGATAAGCCTTGTTTTAGAACTGCTTCCATCAGAATCCTATCCCCCAAGTTTATGCCAAGGTCACCCACTGAATCCCAGGCCATGGCCAGTTGTCCTAACTTCTATCTTGCCACTGGACTTCAATAGCTCTGGCAGAAAGAGGGAGGCTGACAACTTGGTCCAACTTTGTCTCACTTAAATCCAGTTCACTCGTCAAGTCAACAATGGTCCTCTTCGAAATGAAAGAAAAACATCCACCAAGTTTAGAATGAGACAACAACAACTGATATTTTAGGTAGCCATTTAGAGACTTTCAAAATACTTTCATGCATAATTTCATTTGATCCTCCCAACAGTGCTATGCTATTGAGGTTCCCATTTTAAAGAAGAGAAGACCATAAATTCCCAGCTAGAAGAGAGGTCCAGCCCAACTCTCTCATTTTATAGATGAGATGGAGTCTACAGAAGGCTAAATGACCTGTCCAGGGTCATGCAAAAGAGCAAATGCCTGAGACAGGATTCAAACCCAGGTCTGTTGGATTCCAAGTCCAGCATTTATTTTGAATGAATAAATCCATTTATTCAGCTATTCATTTATTTGGTTTATTTGAATTATTAGGAGAAGGCAGTGAGCTGAAGGATAACTCAACATTTCCAGATTCAAACTCTGCATATTTTAAAATTAATTTCCAGTTGTGCCTATGGACAACAGCCTCTTTCTACTGTCTGACTTTGTCAGCAGGCAGTCATCTCACAAGAAATACTCCATGTTAGAAAATAAACATGACCTTTGAATGAAAGCCCTCTGCATGAGAATCACAAAACTTTAGACAGCTCAAAGTCTGGGACTGACCACTTGAGGACAAGACTCTATGTCTCCATTCCCACTTCCTAGAACACAGCAGTTTCCCTAGCCGTCCCATTCTCAGTGAGGCAACTCATCCAGGCCTCCTCTCCTTCCTCTTTACCTAGTGAAGGTCGAATCTACCACTTCCAGGGCAGGCCCAAAGGGGTTAGTGTATCCTCACTCCCATAGCATTAGCCTGTGTTTAGTAATGATGGCTGTTCTGGCCTAACCACATTGAAGACTCACATGATTGTACTCCTGAGACCTTCTAATGAGGTACAGTGGAAAGAGCATTGAATTTGAAGTCAGAGAGAACCTAGGTTTGAATTTCAGTTCAGTGACTATCTGGGTGCTTTTGACCTTAATCTCACTAGCCTTCAGTTTCCTCATCTGCAAATGGGGATAAAAATGGCACCTACCTCCCAGAATTGTCACTGTTTACCATCCCCATCTGTAAAATGGGGATAAGAGTAGCAAGCTACTTCTCAGGACTGTTATGAGAATAAAATCAGATAACATTTATGAAGTGCTTTTCAAATCTTTGTTTCTGTATCACTTAGCACAGTACCTGGCACATAGCAAACACTTAATAAATGCTTGTTGACCGTGTGGAGCTGTTTTTTTTTAAGTACAAAGCAATTTCATATTCAGATTCATAAAAAACACAGGGCACAAAGCTAGGAATAGTATATCAAGTATGATGGTATGACCGAAATCTCTCTAGAGTGAAACCCACTTTGGATCGACATGAAGACAAACACTTAAAACATGGAGGAGGTTCATGTTTTCAAACTGCTGGGGAGTTCAACAGTCATGAGCTGTTTGCCAGAGATGAACCTCACCTGACTTGGGGAGCCAGAAATGTATATTTGTTTAAAGGAAGCCATGGGACATGTCATCCACAGGTTATGGAGGTCTTTATCTTTCTCCTTCCAAAGCCTGCCATCCAACTAGTTCTCTCTCTAAACTTCTATTCAGCCATGAAGCACTCTGGGAAGGGACATGCTGGAAGGCTTGGCACGGCTCCTCTGAGATGCCAGAGAAAAATGAGACATGAGTGAATGTTGCTTTTGGAAAATCTGTGTAAAGCCTGTAGGAATACTCTGTGGTAAAGGGTCATAACTGTTTCATAAACTGTAAAATCTCTCCTTTTCTTTCCCCTCTTTGCCATGTCCATTGCCATTGCCCTCATACAGCCCCATCCTCTCTATCTCATGGTTAGCTATAGTGATCCTATATTTCCTCTAAGGTCTAGTCCCTTGTCTTCTACAAGGCCTTCCTCAGTGATCCAAGGCCTTCATGCTAATTTTTTTCTTCTCACCTTCTGCAGAACTGGCAATGCTATCTAGAGACCTTTTCAACTACATATATTAATGAAAATCTAATAATTTTGACTTTTATATACTCTTTCTCCTTAATTAGACTGTAAACCCACTGAGATTAGATGGTGGATATTTTACTTCACAGAGCCACAGAAGTGGAGAGTTAAAAGGGATCTTGGCAACCATCTATCCAACCTATACGTGAAAGGAATCCCCACCGTAAAACATACGGGGCAAGTGTTATCCTTGGAGACTGCTCTGTGTCCCCAGGACCTGTTAGAATGTCCCGCACATACTAGGTACTCCATTTTTTGATGGTGATAGAGTGTTATGTTCTGCTTATCAGCACACTCAGGATACTTACTAGGTGCTTTTCATCACTTTTTTTGCCCTCATTGTTTATACAAATCTCCAGAGAGTCTAGAGCTGAACATGTGTTTCCTTAATTAAAAAATGCTTTTCCCTCTGTGTTCCATGCACATACAGCTTTGTTTCTGTAGGGTCCTTTACTGTTAAGGGAGTGACCACAGAGCCACACTTGGGTGTGCTGTGTGTGTGTGTGTGTGTGTGTGTAGTTTTTTTCTCCAAGAGGCACTCTTCCAAAAACAACTCCACCCAAAAGCAAGAAATGTACTTGGGAGATCCACCTGGCTCAGAAACCTTGTTAAGCCAATGCACGGAGCCTGTGTTCCTCACACCCTTCTGTGGTGACCAAAGTAAGCTTCCAGGATTGTAGAGGGAAAGGTGACAGACAAGTGGGGCAAGCAGAGTAGCTACAACCATCTTCAGGGTCAAGACCACCGAGTCCTGTTTTAATTCTCTCTGAGCCACTAGAGTTCGTCTTCCTACTCTCATTTTCATCCTTCACATAGGCAGGGTTGACAGACTTTAAGGTTCTGTGATTTTGATGATTACTGATCTCAACCATCTGTAACTTAGCAGATAAGTCTTAAGGAGCTGCCCGAGTCTCAGAAAGGTGACTTGCCAAGGGTCTCATAGCTAGTAAATGTCAGAATTAGGATCAGAACCCAGGTGTTCTTGCCTTCAAT